>NC_041224.1:53515194-53538918 GCF_002837175.3 Physeter macrocephalus
GCGTACCACAAAAAAAAAAAAAAAAAAAAAAAAAAAACCAGCCATGTCTAATGTGGTGGCATGTGGGGGGCCTGAGATGTAAGTTTCTGAAGGGTGCAGATTTAAGCTTGGCTATGGAAAGGGATTTGATGCCAATACTCAGTATCCATTCACCGTATTTGCTCTGGAGGTTGAATTTTCTTACTGAAACAATAGCTCTGCCTTTTCAGTGTACCTGTTGTTTTTAAGTCTCCATACCATAGGAGACAATTCCACTCCCAGTGACCACTTAGCACACTGAAAAATTCATAAGCGCATTAAAAGCAGAACAACCGCTCCATTTCTGGCAGACCTCTCCACAGACACGAAAATGGCACCATTCTTTCCAACACTACAGCCTCACCCAGATCTCCAACTGGTTTCAACTTGCAAAAAAGAAAAAGAAAAAAATCAGCAAACTCAATCCGTTGATGAGTACCTCCACATACCAGTACCTCTTATTTGCAGGGAAGGGTTGGGTGACTTAGACAAGATTGTTAAAATCGCCTTCTTCAGGGAAAGTTTTTTGTTTAAGAAAATACCTAGAGAAGTACAAGGAGACTCACCGAGAGCCATACCCAACTCAGACTGGCTTGAAATAACGCACCACTGGGAAGGGAACACAGACACTCCACCCTAATGAAGGGAACGGAACAGTTTCCTCTGGCCTTGAAAATATTAATAAATGAGACTGTTAACTGCCTGACTGGAAAAGCTCCTATAGCTCAAAGCTAGACATTAAAGAAATCCGTGCAGCTGCTGGAAAAGAAGCAACTTACATCCAACATAAGCACTATCTTAAAGATAAGAGTTTGTCCTTTTTTTAAAATCCAATAGATTACACTGCACTTCACTGTTTCACTTCCAACACACAGTTGCAACAAAAATAGTACAAGTAAAACAGCTTTAACGGTTCCCCGCCCCCCCCAAAAAAGTAAAAGAAAGTTTGCAAAAAGGTTGAAACAAACAAAAAAAGTAAACCTAAAATTAGTACTTCAAATAATAAAAACAAGTTCTACTGAAATGAATGAAGAACCAGCTCCAGAAAGCCCAAATATTCTCACAAACAAAAACACATTGTGACAGGGCTCCTCTGCCCAGCAGAATCTGAGTATAACCCAGCAGTTTCGTAGTCACACCCACTTTTAAAATGTGGAGTGTTGATGTGTTACTGCAAAACACATCCCTAGCAACCATGATGAATCAATCAGGGGCTGGATGATACAAAGGAGGATTTTTTAAAACCAAAGAAATGGGGGCGGGTGTGGGGATGGAGGGTTGGGATTCCCCACCAAGCCCTTACTGTGCAGTCCTGGGTCTACAGGACCAGACTGGAATTTTTAACCAAGAGGGGGAAAAAAATGCATCACTGGGGGATAGGGGTAGAGTTCCCACTTTATTCACTCTCCACCCCTCCCTCCCAGAGCATTTTTATTTAACAGAACCTTCCTGAAAGCATACAGTTCTCTCCTTGGTTTTTACGGTCTTGACTAATGCCTGAGTCACAGGGGCAAGTCATTCCCCAGAAATCCTGGAATTCTGCCCAGGGGCCTTGATCAAACTGAGCAGGATGGACACGGTGCTGCACCGGCTCTGGCCTGTCCCTTTTGCTGCCTGATCTGAATCAATATTTGTTTACTAACTCCAGACACACTGTGGCCTCAAGCTCTGAGCCTCTCGTTCAATCTCCCGACGTGGGGTTGGAGTGGGCAGAAAGAGACGTGCAGAAGAATATCACTTGGCACAAAGTACTCTCAAGGTTGAGAAATCAAGGTCTTCACATCTACAACTCAATTTCAGTGTTTTATGGCCCAAATATTATATTTCCAATGGGGCCCTGCTGCTTACAGAAAAAAGTCTACACAGCATTCAAGATTTTCCACACTCTGGACTCTACCTACTTTTCCATAAATAAAGCACACGCAAACACATACACACCCAGCACCGAAGTCAGACTGGATTGGTAATTCTCCAAACACATTCAGCACTGTGCCACTACGTCTAGGCCTGGGTTTTCCAAGTTCCCTCTACTGGGAATGCTCTATCTGGATCAGGTGACATCCTCAGGAGACTTCGGGACACAAAAAATACTGTTCCCT
Source organism: Physeter macrocephalus (assembly GCF_002837175.3). NCBI lineage: Eukaryota > Metazoa > Chordata > Mammalia > Artiodactyla > Physeteridae > Physeter > Physeter macrocephalus. Next base: position 53,517,312 of record NC_041224.1, read on the forward strand.
TTCTCCTGTACCTCTCCCTGCTCTGTGCTCCTGTCTCTCTTGGTGTATCTGTGAAATATCAGAGCTGAGGGTACAAAGGCGGTTTTCCATTCTATCTGCCCCCAGGGTTCCTGTCTTATTCATCTCCATTTCCCCATAGGTCTGAGCACAGGGCCTAACACACTGTAGGCATTCACTCACATTTTTGGATGGTTTACACACACTGGGTCTTTCCACATTATATCTTTTCTTCCTTCTTTTCCACTACATTCTCCTTCCTCAATTTCCTTTCTCTTCCTCGGACTGCGTATCTCAAATGCAGTTCCAGTTCCATACATCCAGAGCTGGAGGCTTCAATTCCCAGCCTCTGTTCACATCTTTGTAAAGCCTGGTAGAGCAATTCCGGAGACAGCCTCTTTCTCATACGATATGCAGCTCTTCACCTTCTCCCACAGCTCAACCTCCACCTTTAATACCGTCAGGGCCCCTTGGCTCCTAGCTCTGTCCACGGGACAATGTGGAAAAGTAACCTACATCTCCTTGTGGCAAGAAAGGCAGGGAAGGAGGCAGCAAGGAGGAAAGATTTGCAAGTGGCCTTGGGTCCCTGATTTCCTCTGAGCTGGGAGTGTGGGGACTGGGTGTGGCAGAGAGACAAAGGGCAAGGATTCCATGTGACAGCCACTCCCTTGAGTCAGAACTTCCCACACCAAGCCTGGGAGTGTAACTCAGACCACTTAGATGCTACTGACCTCTCAGACAAGACTGAGCTCAGCCGGTTTCACAGCCTCAGGTGTACCCTAGGGGAGACTTGGAGGTAATCTCACTGGAGTCACTGCGAAGAACAAGGCTGGGCATCTCCTGACCCCTACAGCTGACCTGCGCCCCAACAAAGGAGATGGGGACCACCTCTGGCAACTGGAGGAGGAAAGACAGACCTGACAATGAAAGAGCGGAAAAAATTTTTTTTGAAAGACTGGAATTTCCTCCTGAAGTAGCCTACAACTAGAATAGGGTGTGGCACCAGGGAAAAAGAGGGAGGTGGATTCCCATATGCATGCAAAAAAAAGAACATTCCATTTCTATTCTTTTTTTTTTTTTTTAATTTATTTTTGGCTGTGTTGGGTCTTCATTGCTACCCATGCGCAGGCTTTCTCTAGTTGCGGCGAGCGGGGGCTACTCTTCATCGCGGTGCGTGGGCTTCTCATTGCGTGGGCTTCTCATTGCGGTGGCTTCTCTCGTTGCGGAGCACGGGCTCTAGGCGCGCAGGCTTCAGTAGTTGTGGCTCGCAGGCTCTAGAGCACAGGCTTAGTAGTTGTGGCGCACGGGCTCAGTTGCTCCGTGGCATGTGGGATCTTCCTGGACCAGGGCTAGAACCCGTGTCCCCTGCATTGGCAGGCGGATCCTTAACCACTGCACCACCAGGGAAGCCCTTCGTTTCTATTCTCACAGTCAAATCCAGAAGGCAGGTTAAGTCAATGATAACTTCAAACAACACTTTCCCTAAAGCAAGTAAACTATGAAGCTCAGGTCTGTGGAACAGCTGGATTAAAGGGGAAATGAGCCCCAACCAAGTTTGGAAACAAATATTAATTTGGGAGAACGTAAAGCTCAAAATCCAATTACTGTCTATACAATTCACTCGATTTTGTCTATTTTATTTTTTTCCCCACTAGATTTAAAGCCTAAAGAGCAGAGTTTTGTTTTTGTTTTTGTTTTGGTCTGTTTTGTTCAGTGCTATATCCTCAGTGCTTACACTGTGAGTAGAACATAGTAGGTGCTTAATAAATATTGTGGAATGAACAGATGTTTAAGGCAGCCCAAGAGAGCCTGGGACTTCTATTTGTGACACACCCACGCTCAGTTTGTAAGAAATGCCTCAGCAGGCCCACAGCCCCACACAAGGGAAGTCGGAGAACAAAGGCCAGATTCTAGGCCCAATGGTGCAAGAAGAGCCTACAACCCTCAAAATCAATAACAATTATAGAAGGATATCTACCTTGCCAGGAAAACTACCTAAATTAGAATTCAGTCAGGAAACCGATGGCCACGACTGACGGCATGTCAATCGATACAGCATTTTTTTTTTTTTTTTTTTTTTTTGCGGTACGCAGGCCTCTCACTTTTGTGGCCTCTCCTGTTGCGGAGCACAGGCTCCGGACGCACAGGCTCAGCGGCCATGGCTCACGGGCTCAGCCGCTCCGCGGCATGTGGGATCTTCCCGGACCGGGGCACGAACCCGCATCCCCTGCATCGGCAGGCGGACTCTCAACCACTGCGCCACCAGGGAAGCCCAATACAGCATTTTTAATAACTCAAAGACAGAGGATGTTATCGTGACCCCAGTCCAAGACCAAGCTCCTGCTCAAAGCCAGTGAGTCAGCAATATTTCCTGGGCTTTTGCAACAGGCAAGCCATTTAGCACTGCAGGAAATCACAAAATCTAGGCGGTCCCCCAAGCATAAACCTGCAACTAAAAAATTTACATTGATGGTCACACCCTTGCACTGCAGATGCAATCGATACCTCTGGAGACAGCCTTGACTGAAGATTTGAGATAATAAGTGGAGTCAGAAGTGCTGTATGGGATGGTCTTAACACCACTGACCACTAAGGACACTGAACCTGGCCTCATATGGTATCTTCCTTCACAATGCCTGAATATTATGTTATGTGGCTCCTTCCATAGCCTCAAATTCTATAAATTACAGATGTTTTGGTTTAAAAATGTTCTTGTTATCTTTTAAATAACACATCGTTGACTACTAATGAATATTGACTCAATCTGCTAGTCTCTAGCTGGGTATGAGAACACTGAAGTGGGAGGGAGGGGGGAATATTCAGCAGAACTGGAGAAGCATGGACAGGCTTTTGTAATATGTTGGGGGGGGGGTCTCCAAGGAGGCAGGAGGAAAAGAGAAAAGTAGAGACGGTGATAAGGATATAATTTTCCAATTAAAATAATTTAACCAGGGCCAACCTTAAAACTTAGAAAACGTCCAGTAAAATACTTCAATGATTTACTCTTACGTATTATACCTCACTCTCCCTCCCCACCCACCATCACTCCCATCCCGCAAATTAGGCATGTACTATCAGTACTTTGATACAGCGCAGGTTAAGGTAGGGGTTTTCTGGGCTAGCCTGAGAACCTAAGCACCTTCTAAAACATTGTTTCAGTGCTACAGCGCATTCTGCATTCGAAATGACCAAGTTCCGGACAGGCACAGCAGGGCACACTTTTGGACGGAACCCATCAGTACCGTAAACGACCAAGTTCCGGACAGGCACAGCAGGGAACACTTTTGGAAAGAATCCATCAGTACCGTCAGTATGAGCTCAGGGGTCCCGACCCCTGGACTCCAGGACCTTAGGGTTCCTGGTAAAGACCCAGCGTGCCCCATGAGGTTACTGTTCTTTTACCTTTAATAGGTTTAAAATGGCAAATCTTAACACAAAAAGGATGACACTCGGTTTTGGTATGGCACTTAATGTTTTCAGTGTGCTTTACAAATTTATTTTTGAATGAACATGTTTTTTGGAATCTTCGATAATAACCCTATGTGGGGAAAGAATGTGCGTTCTTAAACCACTTTCATAGATAAGGAAATTGCTGTCCACACCTTTTTAACTGAGAGTTGATGGAATCCAGGCCTACAACACCAGGCGCTGGGACCCATCTCACAGAGCTACAAGGAGCAGCCCGGGGGGGCTACGCCCTTTTCTGTACCCTCTGTCCCTGACTCAATGACGCATCAGCGCCAATAAGTCAGTGACGATTCTTCCCACAGAACCACGGGGGAACACTTCCTTTCCTGATGCAAAAGTAGTCAACCAAATAAGAAACTCTCCAGATACACGGAAATCAGAAGTTGCTCTCCTACAAGCTAAGCTAGACAAAGGAGAATGAGCGGAGGTTCTTCCGTTGTTTTGTTTTACTGGGGCAGGAGGTTGCTGCTAAAACCTTCCACCCCTCATCCTCCCTCGACTGCTTCCCTCCTGCTCGTCGGCACAAGTTCCACAAATGCGCGTTTGTTTCAAGTAAAGTTAACTTGGAACAGATGGGGATTACTTTCTAGAGAGCCGTAGCGCTAGTGTTAAACGTGGAAGGTGCAGCACGTCTGCTCTCCACCCGACCAGGGGCTCGCAGGGAGGCCACACCCAGCCCCCCAGCGGCGCCCGGCGCGTCTGGAATGCGAGGCCTCCCTCCGCCCCCCTCCCCGGCGCCACCTCGTCGGGCTTCCTGCGAGCACTTCGGGGGGGATGCCCGACCCCCTCCTTCTGCCCTGCACCCCCCAGTCCGGGACACATCCGGCCCCCCTCACTCCTGTCCAGACCCCCCTCGCCATCGGGCGCCCTCCTCGCCAAGCTCCTGGTGCGGACCGTCCCTTCAGCCCCCTCCCGGGGACGGCCTCCCGAGTCCCCGTCTCTAGAGCTGCTCTTTGCAAGGCCGTCTCCTTCCCCCGCTCTCCACACCCCGCCAGCGCGGCGGCCCCGGGGCCACAGCGGACGGGCAGGCGGGGAGCCCCGCTTACCTGGGCCAAGCGCAGTGCGCTGCGAGCGTCGCCAGTTGCAGAGCGGAGCCAGCTGGCCTGGGTGGGGCTTTTATAGCCGCCACATCCTCGCGGTGCACGGGAGGCCCGCCCCGCCCCCCCGCCCCGCCTTCTCCTGCTCCGGCCGCTAGCACCCGACTCGGGGTGACTCACACTCCCCGGCCCGCCCGCTCGCCCGCGGGGGACGCCTCGCCCTGGAACGTTACCCGGGCCGCGCCAGTGGGAGCGGCCCCACGTCCACGGCTCTGCCGTCGGGTGAAACGCCGCCGAGGCTTCCTCGAGGCCCAGTACCGGCCTAGTTTTCTCCTCTCTTCCTCTTTTACTTCTCGAGCGCCACGTCGAGTGCGCAGCCCTGCCTCAGGTTAATACGTTTGCAAGACTTTCGTCAACTCTGACCTTAAGTCACTTTTTTGTTTGTTTGTTTAAAGCGTCAATGCAATGGAAGGAAGAATTGTTCCAAGAAACATAAATCGTGATTCCCCTGAGCTGGGCCGTTGGCATCCAGCCCCCCGTTACCGTCTGCAAACATATCAGCTTAACCTCTGACCGGCTATTGCCGGGAGGAGCGCGGGGAGGGAGATCCGCCGGCTCCTGCCGGGCAAAGGACTGGCCCCGCCCCGGCCTCGGAGCGCGCTGGGAGACGCGGAGCCACGGTGGGAGTTGGGAGGGGGCGGGGGTAGGAGGCCGAAGCCAGGAGCCAAGGTCCCACCCTGCCCGCGCGGGGAGGCCCCCTTTTCCCAAGCGCGCTCGGCTTGGCTTCCTTCCACGCCTCCCGCGACCCCTTCGGGCCTCCCGCGCGTCCTCGTGGCAGGCCGTCCTGGCTGGGTGGGGCCGGTGGCTTTGAACCTCAAATTCCAACAAAGAAGTTTCCTCCCCTCCTTCTGTCCTAACTGCCTTTTTTGATTTTTTGGTTTTTCTCAGACTCTTAGCTCCCTGGCTTGGTTTTGCTGTTTCTCGCTTTTCTTCCACTCTCTGCTTCCACGAACCGCAGTGGCAACATGCAGGCAAACATGGTTTTGTGGTTGATTGCGCACATACTGTACTCAGACCTCAAACTAGCAGGAGAGTTTTGCTAAGAATCCCAAAGATCTCTCTGCACCTTTGAATTCCTTCCTTTCACAGACCTCACTTAGCTCTTTCTCCTGATGCTTCTGTTTTAATCCCCCTTCTATCTTAACGTCCGTTTTTACTTTCCAGTTGAGCGTCACTTCACTCCTGGGAATCAGGAAACAGCAAGGCCAAGACATCGTTGCCAAGCTCACAGTCAAGTCCAGAACACAAATAGGGTCTCTGGACACTCAGCCCAGAGCACTGTTACCCATTTCTTTCACTCAGAATGAAACATGATAGGCACTGTCAGAAGGACAAATAGAAAATAAAGCAATTCTGTTGATACAATTTCTGATTTACATTTATAGCCGTTCAATTTAGGCGGAAAGCTTTACAGCCTAAACATTTTGGAACAGGAGAACACAGGCTGACCGTAATGGTGAATGGGATTCTGCTTCCCTTCTCTTCCCTGGGCCTCTTGACACCCAGCTGTGCTGTGATAGGCCCTCTACAGAAGATAAGATTTAATTCAAATCATGTGGAATACCTAAAAGCCAAGTAGCCAGAAGAATGCTTTTGCTTGTCTAGGGCATCCAGCAAAGCCAAACATACAGATCTGTCCAATAAGCAGAGTCTGCTTCTTGCTACAGAACTTCACACTGGCATTTTCATAAAAAGGAAGCTATCAGAAGTCATGGTTTGCTCTTTCTGAGGAATGGGTGGCCAATTCTGCCAGTTTAATTAGATGAGCTTTTGAATCTCTGAGTGCAAAGATCCTTTTTGCTTTCTTTCTCCTCCATGGCTGGAAGAATGTTTACAACAACAGATCTCAGATTGTGTCTGCTGCTGTGCATTGTTCTCTAAAGCCTTGACTTTATTTTGTTCACACTTTCTCTGCTGCACCTCAACACTGCTAATTGTGCCTAGCTAGCAGTGATAGGCACTCACTAAAACTTACAGAATAATAGAATTATTCGCCCAATAACAGAATGTTAGAGCAGAGAGGGTCCTTAAGAGACTAACATTTCCAATTCTTGATTTTTATAGATGAAGAAACTGGAGCCCAAATAAAGTCTCCTGCCCAGTCCACAGATTTAAAAATGCACTCAAGTTACTTATTGCAGTTTAACAAATTACCACCAAAACTTAGTGGTTCAAACATAAATAAAGCCATTTATTTGCTCATGATTTTGCAATATGGACAGGACTCAGGGGCAACAGCTTGTCTCTTCTCCATGGTGTTGGATGGGGGCAGCTCAACTAGGGTTGTAGGATGGAAAGGAACTTCACTCATTTGGTGCCTCAGCTAGGGCTGCTAGAATGGCTGAGAGCAGGCTGGGTCTCTCCGTCCCTTGGACTCTCATCTGCCAGGTCCTCCTCTCTACACCAGGATAATAACGGAAGCTGGCTCTCAAGAAGCAAAAGCTGAAGCTGCCAGGCCTCTTAGCTTGTAGGCTATCCAAAAATAGGCTGGATTGACTTTATGGGCTGTAGTTTGCCAATCTTTGCTTTAATCCATCATCTGATCGGTTTTTGGCTTTGCCTTCTGGCCTCTTGATTCCACTCTCTGAGATGTCTTAACTTTTCCTTAAGAATGGTCCATGTTTGTAGCTGAGTAGCTCTCTCAACCTGCTTCATGCTAGTAGAAACTTGAAGGCCCAGAAACCTCTTTTCTTTTTTTTTTTTTTTTTTTTTTTTTTTTTTTTTTGTGGTATGCGGGCCTCCCCCTGCTGCGGCCTCTCCCGTTGCGGAGCACAGGCTCCGGAGCGCAGGCCCAGCGGCCATGGCTCACGGGCCCAGCAGCTCCGCGGCACGTGGGATCCCCCCAGACCGGGGCGCGAACCCGGTTCTCCTGCATCGGCAGGCGGACGCGCAAACACTGCGCCACCAGGGAAGCCCCAGAAACCTCTTTTCAACTGTTTCTGTGTCCAACCTGGCAGTCCTTTCATTAATACAATTATCTTTAAAATTCTGTAGATTTTCTATAAATCTTATTGAGGTTCATTCCATGCTCCAAAATTCATATCCAATGCAATTTTCTCAAAAACTTTGTGGAATTTCTGTAAATCTTAATGAGGCTTAACTCCATGCTCCAAAATTCACATTGATTATTCTTTCTAATAATAGATCTCTCTCTTTACTTTGAGCTTGTCAGGCAGGAACAATGCACTTAAGATTCTTAGAAGCCCTGAGATGGTCTTCAAAGTACCACATTAAACCTTTCTGGAATTTTAAAAATAAAAAAAAGTTTTGCAGCCACATGTGATTTGATCTTTATTCTGAGGCCGTTTCTTACTTTGCAAATCTTTCATTGGCTCGAATTCTGCTTGAAAACCAAACAGATCTTTATTTAGTGCATTTTTTTTCTTCTTGTACTTTATCGTAAGTGGCTAAAAAAGACCACTGGCATTTTCAGCATTCTGCCTGGAAATCTTGACTAGATCCACAAGTTCATTAGGCACATTTTCTTATCACTCATGTTACCACGGGCAACAGTAATGTTAAACATTCTGCCAATACATAACTTGGGTTGCCTTTTCTCCAGCCTTCTGTAGCAATTTCCTTACCGCTTTTCCAACCTCCACTAACAGTCTTCTCTCCGGTTACTGTCTGGAAGTAAAGTCAATGTCATATATTTTAGGTTTTTGTTATAGCAACACTCCGCGTCCACATACTAACTTCTGTTTCAGTGACCTATTACTAGGAAATAAACCACCTGCAAATCTTAGAAACTTAAAACAACTGATGTATTTGTTCATGATTCCACATAGGGCAGAGTTCACGGAGTCAGCTCATCTCTGGTCTATTTAGCGTTGTCTAGGGAGACTCAAATGAGGCTGGAAGATCCACAGGGACCTCTGTCCAGCAGGGTAGTTACTGATCTTCAAGAGTGACAGTGGAAGCTGCTGGGCCCAGAAGTGGAACAGTGCCACTTCCACTGCATCCCATTGATTAAGGGAAGTCATATAACCCAGATTCAAGGGAAGGGGAAATAGATTCCACCTCTTCATAAAGGGAGAGACATATGTTTACATGAGTGGAAGGAGTTGTTGGCAACCACCTCTGCAGACAATCTACCACAATCCTTAAACTAGTAAGTGGCAGAACTGAGGGTAGAATACATTTGTCTGCCTTTCAATCCAATGCTTTTTCCATTACACCATATCTCTCACATACCACCATTGCTTCAGGGAGACACAGGCTGTCTCCAAGTCCCCTACATTATATGGCTTAGAGTCTCACCAACCATAAAGCTGTTATTACCTTGAGCCTTGTTATATGCAATCAGTAAATAATAATGTATTATATTTGAAGACGTGGCCAGAAGAGGAAAAAGATCTATCTGGAAAATCCAACATCCAAATAACAGGAGTTCTAGAAAGAAAAATAGGCAAAATGGAGGGGAGAAAATCACCAAGAAATAACTGAAGACCATTCTCTAGAACTGAAGGCTGAGCTTTTAGATAGAAAAAGCTACAAGAAATGGAAAAACAAACCCAAGGCACGTTATCATGAAATTTCAGAACACTGGATGGGGCCAGGGAGAAATTCCTGAAAGATTCCAGAGAGATTAAAAAAATAAGTCATATATTAAAGAAAGGAGAATGTCAAGATAAGACTCAGATCTTAGTTTCCAAATACTATTCCCCAGTAAATGGTCCAGTTCTTAGAGAAACGGCTGGTTCCAGAGGTGGGACAGAGACAAAATACATGATGGGCTTCGAGCTAAATGACTTATGGGAACATATCAAAAAGACACAAAAGCTAACTTGAAGGGGTTCTCACTGGTTAAAACTGGGGGCAATTTGAGCATCATATTGAATAATGATAGGAAATGATGATACACACTGAATAATGATAGGAACTGATGATACACATTGAATAGTCTAACTGATAGTAAAACAGAAAATACACAAAGAGGGGACAGAGAAGCTCTTAATTAGAGAAGAACGCTAACTTATAAATGTATCAGGAAAGATAAATATAAAAAAATCATTATTTTGCAACTAGAATTCCATACCCAGCCAAACAATAAATCAAGAATGCATGCATAATTAAGTTTTCAAAAATGTTGTTTATGCCTATGTGTCCTGTGTTAGTTTCCTAAGGCTGCCATAACAAGTTACCACAAATCTGGTGGCTTAAAAAACACAAATGTATTCTTTTGCAGTTCTGGAAGCCAGAAGTGTGAAATTGAGGTATCAGCAGGGCTACACTCCCCCTGAAGGCTCTAAAGCAGAATCCTTCCTTGTCTCTTCCAGCTTCTGGCAGCCCCAGTCATTCTCTTTGACTGTATCACTCCAATCTCTTCCTCCATCTTCACAAGGCCCTCTTCTCTGTTTCTGCATCTTCTCCTCTTCTTTCAGAAGAACAATTCTCATTGGATTTAGGAACAACCTAGATAATCGAGGATAATCTCATCTTGAGATCTGTAACTTAATTACATCTGCAAAGACCCTTTTTCCAAATTAGGAAATAGTCACAGATTCTGAGACTTAGGATGGAGACATAATCTTTGGGGGGCCACCATTCATCCCACTATACACCCTGTCTCAGGAGACTTCTGAATGATGTACTTCACCAAAACAAGAGAATAAAGCAAAAAGAGGAGCATTGGATCCAGAAAACAAGGGATTCAATGCACAAATAAGTGAACAGAATTCCCAGAATGATGGGAGAGAACTTGGAACAATAGCTGTGCAGCAGGCATACAGAGCAACCAGTCTAAGGAATTCCCTGGCAGTCCAGTGGTTAGGACTCCACGCCTTCACTGCCGAGGGCCCGGGTTTGATCCCTAGTTGGGGAACTAAGATCCCACAAGCTGTGCAGCACAGCCAAAAAAAGAAAAAAGAAAAAAAAAGAGCAACCAGTCTACTTTGGAGAAGAGGACCAAAGGCTCTAGCACAAATGCCTCAGAAAGAGTAGGAGGAAGAAATTACCCCAGGTGTTTGAACATACTGAGAAGACATTAACAGCTTCACTGGGTGGCTTAGGAATGAATTTGTGAGCGTGATAAGAAAAACTATTGATATCAAATGAAAAGCTCCAGGAAAACAAAAAATTACTGCAGCATGTTATAAACTGAATGTTTATATCCTCCCCACATTCGTATCTTGAAACCTAACCCTCCATGTGAGGGTATTTAGAGATGGGGCTTTGGGGAAGTGATTAGGCCATGAGAGCAGACGCTCATATGGGATTAGTACTTTTATAAAAGAGGTCAGGCGTAGAGAATGGACTTCAAGACACGGGGAGGGGGAAGGGTAAGCTGGGACGAAGTGAGAGAGTAGCACTGACATATATACACTATCAAATGTAAAACAGATAGCTAGTGGGAAGCAGCTGCACAGCACAGGGAGATCAGCTGGATGCTTTGTGACCACCTAGAGGGGTGGGATACGGAGGATGGGAGGGAGACCCAATAGGGAGGATATGGGGATACACGTATGCATATAGCTGATTCACTTTGTTATACAGCAAGAACTAACACAACACTGTAAAGCAATTACACTTCAATAAAGATGTTAAAAAAAAGACGCCCAGGGAATTCCCTGGGGGTCCAGGACCCAGGTTCAACCCCTGGTTAGGGAACTAAGATCCCACAAGCCTCTTGGGTCCTCACCAGATCTTGATCTTGGACTTACCTTACTCTCCAGAACCATATGAAATAAATTTCTGTTGCATATAAGCCACGCAACCTATGGCAGCTTGTTATAGCAGCCCAAATGGACTGAGACGCAATATTATATTCTCCAAAGATTACCACAGTAATATTTCCCATCCCAGATGCTCTTCTAGAATTTTGCCACTTCCCCATCAAGAGGAGGAGGGTATGCCCAGTCCCCTTGAATCTCATGACCTGCTGTGACTTATTTGACCAACAGAATACAGCATAAGTCATGCTGTGTGACTTCTGAGGCTAGATCCTGATTGAATTTCTACCTTGTTTACTTGAGACATTTGTCTTGGAATCCAGCCACCATGCCATGAGGAAGCCCAAGCAGCCTATGGAGAGGTTCCAAAGTCTACACCTGACAGCCAGTACCAACCTGACATCTGTGTGAGCTATCTTGAAGGTGGACCATGCCAGCTAAATATGAGTGGAGACCAGCCTTTCCCACCAAGCTCTGTCCAAACTGCAAACTAGTAAGCAAAACAAATTATTGTTTTAAGAAACTAAATTTGGAGCTGGTTACTTATGCAGCAATATATAGCTGAAACAGTTGCCATGAGAAGGAAAGGTAAACATAACACATTACCTGGCTCTATGTTTCTATAATCATAATTCTGTAAACATCAGAGAAAAATAATGTAACCATTTTGAGATTACGTGTGTATACTGTAGGTGAGGAGTAAAAGACCTTATTCTTCATTAGTACACAACAGATACTAATTAAAACTGAAAAATTAAGAAACATTGGCATGTTATTTAAAAATATATTGGTGAATCTCCACAAGAAATAGCTACAAGTGTTGAAAATATTTGGGTTTTGGGTGCAGAAATTGTGGGTATTGTGGATCAAGTAACTGCTATCTGGTTGGGGGGGGAGGGAGAGAGAGAGAGAGAGGAAGCTATCATAGAAAATCCAATTTTTCCTTAGCAACCTTTTCTTTAAAGTGGTCAACAGTATACTCAGTTAAAAGACTGCAGTTTTCAGCTTCAAGAAAATCTTAAAAAGAAAACAGACAATTGACATGGGGTTTTTATTGTTGTTTGTTTTAGTTTGTTGGTTTGGTTTGGTTTGGTCTGGGTTTTTTTGCTCTGAACACCCTTTTTTCTCCTACTTCCTATGTCTAACACTTGATATGATGTCTGGAGCTCCCTCAGTTACTGTGGACCTTGAGGAAAACTGGAAGATGGAAACTAGGCACAAAGGATGGAGATCAAAAAAGTTGAGGATGAAAACAAAAGCACAGGGCAAAAAGTCAGGAAGAGGCTGCTTTTCTGATGAATGTGAAACCATCAATTCAATCCTGGACTGCTTTCCTCCAGATTTCTTGTACATGAAAGACAAAATAAATTTCTACCTTATTTAAAGTACTTACATCCAGTCTCTGTTACTAACAAATAAGCTTAACTCTGATTTATATAGAATGATATAGAATTCTTGTGTAAATATGTGACTTTTAGAACTATTCACCTATATAACTTAGCTGAAGATAAATATTAAAAGAGGCGGGAAGATGGAAGGGAGGGAGGTAGAGAGGAAGAAAGGAAGGGAGGGAAGGAGGGAGTGAAGGAAGGAAGGGAGGGAGGGAAGAAGGTAGAGGAGAATCAGAGAGACTGAGTCCGTGAACAAGAGTGGGGCTTGGAGTGAACCAGTTCTGGCATCTTGTTCTGTTTCTGTTTTGTTTTTTTTAAAAATAAATTAATTTATTTATTTTTGGCTGCGTTGGGTCTTCGTTGCTGCGCGCGGGCTTTCTCTAGTTGCGGTAAGCAGGGGCTACTCTACATTGCAGTGTGCGGGCTTCTCATTGTGGTGGCCTCTCTTGTTGCGGAGCACAGGCTCTAGGGGTGCGTGCTTCAGTAGCTGTGACGTGCGGGCTTCAGTAGTAGTGGTGCACAGGCTCTAGAGTGCAGGCTCAGTAGTTCTGGCGCACGGGCTTAGTTGCTCTGCGGCATGTGGGAATCTTCCCGTACCAGGGCTCGAACCCGTGTCCCCTGCACTGGCAGGTGGATTCTTAACCACTGCGCCACCAGGGAAGTCCCTCTGCTTCTTTAACAACTGCAATTTTCTCATTTGTGATACTGCAAGACAAATGTAAAGATTAGACAAAGTATAAAAAGTGCCTGGTGTATTGTAGGTGCTGAAGAAACAGTGGCTATTTCATTGGCTTTTTGAGTTCTTTCAGCATCTAGCCCTGCTGAACTCATGGTACAGTTTCAATACACACTTGTTGAATAAAGGTATCATGACCCAAACCACACAGAGTACTCTGTGTGGTCAAACCACATGTTTTTAGTCCCTAAGTTATTCAAATGTATAGCTGTGACTGAAAAACATCACTTTAAAGTAAAATAAGTCTGTTAGAATATTATCAAAATAAAATAACAGGCAACTGTTGAATATCTCTAATGTTGCAAAGGAATTTAGATTTCTAATAATGTGAACCTGTGATAACATACTCAGATAACTAGATATGGCAATTTACATTGGGGATATACAGATGCTATCAGCATTGATAAGGTTCAAAGAGTCCTCCCCATTTTGTAAGGGGACATTGGCAAAGAGCAAGCAGTATGAAGCCGGTTCTGCAACCCAAGAGGCCAAAGTTGGTGCAGGGATGCTATGGGTCATCAAAATTTGGGGGAGAGCTAAGCTAGGTATCAAGGGGGAAGGTGAGGACACTATGATTTGTTAAAAATTTCAAAGGACAAGAGCAAAGTCTGAACAGGAGATGAGGCCAAGGTTCTGCAGCTGGAACGACACAGAAGCAAGTAGGAGGAGAGCAAGGAGCGTGGTAGACAGGCTGCAGGTGAGGCTGAAGTGGCATCCACTTGCCTCTGTGGCCCAAGGTCATGTGATACCTGGGGGTCAGCCTTGGTTAACATGAAGAGCAGACATGGATGCTGAATCGTCTCTGCCATTGCTTCAGCCAACAATGCAAAAAAGAACAAGAAGGAGGAGGAGAAGAGAAGGACGATGACAGTGGAGGAGAGCATTGTGAGGGAGGATACTGTGCGACTGTGACACAGAGAGAAAGGGATTGAGAGTCTGTACTCCTGACCTAGGCATACCTATCATCTCTTATCATCTCCACCTTAGTCTCTGCATCTGGGAACTAGGCATTTTTAGCCCTGATCTTCTGTGAGGCTTTTGCTAGCTCTTAAATTTATAAGACCTTGCTAAAAACAGAGTTTCAAATTCTGTAAGACTCCATTAAAACAATCACTGAAAGATTCATAATCCGACTTTATTACTCAGGCAGTAGAATTTTGGTTCTTGGTTCGACTCCTAAACACTCTGGCATATGCTTTTCCTGGGGCCCTTGATAAGAATTCCTGATTGCTTTCTAACAGGGTGGATCTCACGACTGTGTTAGAAGCAAAAGGCAAACAGATGGGTGAGCTGCTCTAATCAGCTCTAGTTGCAGTTTTTTCCTTTTGTCTTTTCAAATGAGAGGTTAGTCTTCCCCGAATCCCAATGCTCCACTCCCTAATTTGGAGATGAACCAGATGATTTCACTGGTCTTTCCCTTCTCTGGTTTCTATGACTCATCAACTATAGCAACCAGGGTGGGGTTAAAAAAAACAACCGTAATATTCAGGTTATGCCGCAGCTCAAAAGGAAGGAATCTAAGAAAAGCTGTTAAGATTGTAAAACAATGAAAAAAAAATATGACTCACAATACTCCTAACTTGTTAATCTTTCCCAGGAGGTCTCCCTATATCCGGTGCCCCCATCTTTTCTCTTTAATTATCAATTACATGAATGTTTTGTTTATCGAGTGTTTTACACATATTTTTCTATGAAATTAGTAAAATGCTTAATCTAGTATAGATAGAAGCCTACTTAATTTTGATCACTCATGTCCCTAAGAAAGCTGCCGGTATCTATCTGACTATAGAAATCAGGGTAAAGTCATTCAATTTAACCAACATTGAGTATCCACTATATGCCAGGTACTAGGGCAAGACTGCATAGCAGATGTGTAATAGGAGGAAACACATTAACTCTAACTTCAAGATCTGGTGGAGGTAAATGAGTAATTGTAATCTAACAAATGTATCAGAAATGAAATCAAAATGCTAGGGGAGCCCAGCAGCAGTTAACCTTTAGAGAAAGGAAGTAAGATAGTCCCTCTTGGCCAACGCATTCACAGTTACTCATAGCTATTTGAAGCCATTGTGCAATCATAAAAGAGGAAATGTAACATATACCAAAGTATTCCATATTGGGAAGCGTCAATGCAGAGAGATATGGCTGTTAATTTTAAAAAATTTCATTCCAGGGACTTCCCTGGTGGCGCAGTGGTTAAGAATCCGCCTGCCAATGCAGGCAACACGGGTTCTAGCCCTGGTCCGGGAAGATCCCACATGCCACGGAGCAACTAAGCCCGTGCGCCACAACTACTGAGACTGCGCTCTAGAGCCCATGAGCCACAACTACTGAGCCCACGTGCCACAACTACTGAAGCCCGCACACCTAGAGCCCGTGCTCCGCAACGAGAAGCCACCGCAATGAGAAGCCCGCGCACCGCAACGAAGAGTAGCCCCTGCTCACCGCAGCTAGAGAAAGCCCGTGTACAGCAACGAAGACCCAATGCAGCCAAAAATAAATAAATAAAATAAATTAATTTTTAAAAAAAGAAAAAATATTTCATTCCATTATAAAAACAGGTAAAGAGGATTAGTCACTGGAGAAGGTGTATATTTATTTAATGGCACCATTGTCTAAACTGTGGAAGTATTTTTGGAAATCCTCCACTTACGTATTTCCCTCAGAGCCTAAGGCGAATCCTGGTCACTTGAGAGGAGTTTTGAGGAACAGCTAAAGGTCACTCTGAGACAAGGTCCATGACTAAGAGAGCAAAAAATAGTAGGAGGAGAGAATACCGCCAACTAGGGTTAAAAACACATGAAGGCATGATCCGGCCCTCGTTTGATTACATTGTTCAATGGACTCAGTAGTACTTTTTTTCTAGTTTTAAGGAAATTTGATTGTTCTGATATGAGGTCTGAAGTGGATATCTATCAGCCCAATAAAGTTTTCAGAGTTCCTGAGATGCTAAATATTCAAAATTATGTAATACTATTTAAAAGTAATGTTTTTGGTGAAAAATGTCCAAAAATATACTGGATTGAAGTGGAATCTTCAATAATGACATATCTATGGATGAGGTACTTATATAACAAAAAAAATTCTCAAAAACCCAACACTCCCATGGGCAAGGGAATAGCCAAGTTTGCTGCAGTTTCCAGTGAGTGACATCAGCCTCCTGTAAGTCTCCAGCAAAATGAATTCAGTTAATACCATCAGTCCCTTTCCCCTTCCAGAGCCAGTGGTATTCATGTGGGCATTCTGGAGAGCTGGAACAAACCTAGACAGAACCCCAGACAGCTGCAGAGGAAAAGGAAAAGGCACAGAGTTGGTGGATACAGAGCTGCCCCAGAGACCTCTACCAGCCAGTTCTCACAAAGGTTGACTACTCTCCTGGAGCTGCAGTTATTCTTCCTTCATAAACAGAAATCATTTCTCAGAATTGTTAATATTGCTTTTGATAGTCTTTTAACAAGTTGGTCTGTTTATAAGTTAGGAACATAAAAAAAAGAATCATCCACCTTGTATTGTTAAAAAAAAAAATACATGAAGCATGAACACACTTGATACCAAACTGAAAAGGAATGGGGGGGCGGGGGCATGTCCTGAGACCCACATGGGTTAGTAATGTTGGTCTCCATATTATTATTAAGTTTTAACGGGTTAGGTTCAATTTTCTCTCTCAAGGCTGTAGTATCCATTTTAAACGTTTAAACATTAACATAAATATCATGTAAACATTGAAACGTTCTGGGGAGGAGGTCATGCTGTGATTTACACATTCTCAAGTCCCTGAGGGAGGGCAACTTGGGTTTCAATTTGGGCACTGCTGCTTGCCTCACTTTCTTTTTCTTTCCTAGACTCCAGAGTCCAAGCTTTAAAAGGTTAGGAGAGTCCAGCTAGGTAAAAGTAACATTTAAAGAGTTAACCATCCTTTATTAAGCGACCTTCTTGGGCGGATACCACCTTTTCTTTTTTTTTTTTTTTTTTTGCAGATTTAGAATCCACTTCCAAGTGACACAACTGGAATTTGATCCCCCAAAGAACAACTTTTGCAAAGGAACCCTTATCCCATTTAGCTTTGAACCCTAGAGGAAGGAGAGGCATCTGACTTACCTTGTGTGAGGATCTGTAGTACTTATTACCCATTTCTGACGTGTCCAGCTCCAGTAGATTTAAGATCTGTACCTTCTATCTCATTGGCTCGGCCACATTCTCACAAATCTGGCAGGCATATTTGGTACTGAAGAAACAAAGGTGAACAGATTGCCGAGTAAGGTTGATCACCACAACCTCAGGTTCACACTGAAAAATAGCCTCCCTTGATTCCCCCACCCTCAGGCTTCCCTACTGTCCATGCTGCCTCCCAACCTATCTGACATATTACTGCCATACTTTCCATTATAGAAGTTTAATCATATTGCACACCTCGACTACCACCCTCATTAAAAAGCTTTTGATTACTCCCCATCTCAAGACAATGCCCTCTGTTTCTAAGAAGGCACTCAGGGCTTTTTAGTAAGTTCTCCCAAGCACACTTTCTTAGGTTCCTTTTGGTCTCTTCACCGTAGTTACCCTGGGCAGGCCTTAGGCACCCTGGATATCCTGCCATTACAACATGCTGTGCATGTTTCTACCTCTGCAGCATGGATCATACTTTGTCCCTCAGCTTGAAATTTCCCTTCCAGTCTGACAAACTCCTTTCAAGTTTTAACTCAAATGACATCTCCAATTGACGTGATCTGACCATTCTTCACATTAATACAGTGACTTGCAGTTTAAAAAGAACTTTTATATCCATTATTTATTGGAAGGCCACTAGAGCCTGTAGAATATGCTGGGAAGGCATCAAATTCTGGATTTTACAGATGAGAAGACCCAGGCTCAAAGAGGGGAGAGATACAGCCTTAGCAAATGGTGGAGTTGAGACTAACTCAGTGTTCTCTGCTACCCCCTCATCGCTTGCCTCTTCCAACAAACTCTGGACTGGCTACTTCTAAGACTCAGCCTCTCTTACCTCTCCAAGTTGCAGCTGACAGTCTTAACATTCTGAAGACTTCCCCAACTGCTGGATGTGAATTAACTCTAGCAGGGGCTCCTGGGAGGCAGAAGGCTTGGCTGACAGCAAACTCAGCACTCCCTCATATGCAAAATGACATTTTGGCCTTAGGCACTCAGTAAGTTACACAGTCCTTGCTCCTTAAGAGTAAAAGTTTTCAGGCACTAGAGTGTAGCATTAAAAAAAGCCAAACTGAATTAGGGATTGACCTGCCACTTTATTAGCTTCCCAACATGCACACAAAAACAGAGACTTTCAAGCGTGATGCACTGTGATTTCAGTCTCCCTCACCCTCTTCCTGAACTCAAAAGAACTCATTGTGTAATTGGACAGAGATTATTTCCAGCTGCCCACTGAGGCACTTGGGAAACTATAAGTTGCATCACTTTTGGTGGGGCAGAGGGCAGACAATATACTTGTAAAATGTATTCAATTATTTATTTTTCACATTAGTAAAACTGCTGTTTGCATATTGTTGGGACCCAAGACTAGCTGAACATAAAACACAAACTCCATAAAATACATTATATTTCTTAGTTTTATAGAAATGTTAACTTTCTCATTCAATTAAACAAAGAGATTGTAATCACTTTATTACCTATTTAGGAGTCCTTTCTCACTTTCATTTGAAAACTTTCAGGAGTAAATTTAAATACTGTCTCATGGAGGATGATGCAGTCAGTAAGACTGTTCCTGGACACAACATCCTATTTATTTGAGTCCTATCTAACAGGCTAAAATCAAAATACCTTCCTTACAGTTTAGTTTCTGCAGTCTAAGTTGGGCAGAATTTTGTTGAAAGAGCAGTTTGCAAACTGGGGAGGAGTTGAGTTTACTTGTGGCATTCACACAACCCCAGAGCTGTGGAGCAGAGGCTTCTTTTCGGCATTCCGGTGATTGGACATGGGTCTCACTCTTTGACAAGGGAAGTTTTTTGTTTTTTGTTTTTCTGCCGCAGAAAGAATCACAGATTACATATTCATGTCCAAACAAGTTTTGGGTGCTAGATAGAATGTTTTTAAGAGGTTTTAAATACAGTGTCTTCCAAATTGTTAAATCTAACCTGAATTTATACTTACCTTGTTGCTCTTAAATGACATATAGTAACATTGTGAGTTAGACAGTATTGTAAAAATCCCAAAACATGGAACTTCAGTCTATCTTGAGAGGTGACTGGCATGGTCTTTAATAAGCACAAGTTTTTATTTTTATTATTTATTTATTGCTTGCTTGCTTGTGGGATCTTAGTTCCCCGACCAGGGATCGAACCTGGGCCCTCAGCAGTGAAAGTGTGGAGTCCTAACTGCTGGATCACCAAGGGTTTCCCTAAATACAAGTTTTAAAATTTCTTTTCTTGTGCAGGGCTCATAGCTGCCCATAGACTTGCCCTTATGAGTAAGGGATCTAAGACTGAGAGACAACTTAGCCGCATGCTGGTATATGGGGAGCTATCAGCACAATTTAGTAGGTGTTGACGCAGCATCTGGAGGCTGCCTCGCCCTGTGCTTGGTCTTGGGTTAGACACACAGCTGTATAAAAACATAATCGTTGCCTGCGAGGAGCTTACAGTCTGTTTAGGGACTTTTGCAAAATACTTGAAAGAGAATAATGTAGGTAACAACTGAGATTCAAAATTTGTGGTATTATAATAAGTACAGTAGGACTTTAAAGCAGAAAAGTTTTGTTTTTAGGGTTTTGAACTGTAAGGAAAATTTCATGCCCGGGACCCTAAAAAACAGGAGTCCCTGATTCCCCCACCCTCTGCCACTTCATTTAGATTCTTCTTTCTGCCTGATTGATTATTCAATCTAATAGCCTTTTCCCTTCAGTCTTCATCCTCCTTGACCTTCCTATAATACCTGACACTGAACAATACATTTTTCACAAACTTTCTTTTTTTGTTTTAAATTAATTTTCTATTTATTTCTGGCTGTGTTGGGTCTTTGTTGCTGCATGTGGGCTTTCTCTAGTTGCGGTGAGCAGGGGCTACTCTGTTGCGGTGCGCAGGCTTCTCATTGCGGTGGCTTCTCTTGTTGCAGAGCACGGGCTGTAGGCGCATGGGCTTCAGTAGTTATGGCACACGGGCTCAGTAGTTGTGGCGTGCAGGCTTCAGTAGTTGTGGCCCGCGGGCTCTAGAGCGCAGGCTCTGTAGTTGTGGTGCCCAGGCTTAGTTGCTCCGTGGCGTGTGGGATCTTCCCGGACCAGGGCTAGAACCCATGTTGCCTGCATTGGCAGGCGGATTCTTAACCACTGCAGTACCAGGGTAGTCCCTTCACAAACTTTCTATTCTGAAATAATCTCAAATATATATAGAAGTTGTAGAAATAGTACATATAACTCCTATATACCTTTCACCAAGACTCCCTGTTAACATTTCTCTGCCCAAGTCCTCCAATTTGAGACTAAGTCGTAGACATGATGTTCCATTACCAATTTTTACTTCAGTGTTTATTTCCTAAGTACAAGGCATGCTCTAACATAACCACAGCAAAGGAAATTAACATAGATACATTACTACCATGTAATCTACAAACTCCAAGTTTTGCTGGTTGTTCCAATAATGTCCTTTACTGGACTATACATACAAACCAGGATTATGAGTCCCATTAACTTAGTCTTTAAGTAAAACAGTCCTCCAGTGTTTCTCTTTCATGATCCTGTCAGTTTTGAAGATTGCTGACCAATTACTTTACAGACTATGCCTTTGGGTTGGGTTTCTCTGGTATTTCCTTATAACGTATGCATATTTGCCAGGAACATACCACAAAAGTGATGCTGTGTTCTTCTTCGTGCATACCTAGAAACACACATTGTTAATTTGTCTCATTACTGGTGATATCAACTTTAGTTACTTGGTTAAAATAGTTTCTGCCAGGTTTCTTCAGCATTAAGTAAACTAATAAGCATGTTATACTTATTAATAATAATAACTTTCTGGCAGTGAGATTCTTTAAGACTATGCAAATATTCCTATTTGCCATCAAATTTTCACCCACTGCATTTATCATCCTTTGATGATTTTTAGCTTTATTATTATCATAATGGTTGCAAATTGTGACTTCTTTAATTCCATCATTCTCTCTAGATTAACTGATTGGCATTCTACCACAGAATATTCCTTTTTGCCCCCTTTTTTTTTTTTTTTTTTTTTGTGGTACGCGGGCCTCTCACTGTTGTGGCCTCTCCCGTTGCGGAGCACAGGCTCC
>NC_041224.1:53539288-53565724 GCF_002837175.3 Physeter macrocephalus
ACCACTGCGCCACCAGGGAAGCCCTGCCCCATTTTTTAATTCACTCATATCTGTATGAGCTTGTGGACTACTACTTTACTCAAAGGATTTCAATCTGTTACTATCATTATTTCATGCTCAAATTACAACCGACCTGGGAACTCCTTTAAGCTAGCTCCTGTGTTCTTTTGACATGCACCCATCATTCTTTGAGCATTTTCACACTTCCAGGTTCATCTTACAGCTTCCCTTCCCCATTCTTGGAATTAGTAATTTCTCCAAGGAGCCCCAGTTTCTTTAAGGGAAGAATGGGACTTGGAAACCAAGATGTGGGTGCTGGGCTAGGTGTGCTCATTACTACTAGAGTGCCATTGCTTCTAGACCCTATCAGCAGAATTAGGAAATATGTATGCATATGTACACACACACATCTATTTCTCCATCTCTCTATATATTAAGTACCATGATTTCATTTTCAATTCCAAACCAATACTACAGGGTTTATTCTTGCCTTCCTCTTTCTCATTATTCTCAATGTATTTATTTGCTCAATTAATCTGATATGTAACCAAACTCCTAGCCCCCTGACCCAAATAAAGGGGAAGTGGAAGAAAAAGAGTTTAAAAAAAAAAAAAAAAAGGCCATCTTGGTTGCAGACATGCCCCAATTTCTTGGTATGTCAGCCCAAAGGTGGGTTCCCAACCTTCCTGTTTCTTTCTCCTAAGTTGCAGACCCACATTTTCAGTCTATAGGTTCTATAGGATATCACCTTAATTGTACTGCCAACATTTGGTTGAAAACATAACTAGTTGTCTGTTCACCCCATCCATATTCTCCCTCTAATATTTTCATATTGTAAAATAGTATGAAGACTTTTTCCTTTCTAAATAAACCTTTATATTGTAACTCCTAAAACTGATCATGTCATCTTGCTCAAAAAGCCTTCAATAAATCTTCATTGCTTTTATTTATTGATTGATTTAATAAATTTATTTTTGGCTGCGTTGGGTCTTTGTTGCTGCATACGGGCTTTCTCTAGTTGCGGTGAGCGGGGGCTACTCTTCATTGTGGTGCATGGGCTTCTCGTTGCCATGGCTTCTCCTGTAGAGCACGGGCTCTAGGCGCGAGGGCTTCAGTAGCTGTGGCACACGGGCTCAGTAGTTGTGGCTTGCAGGCTCTAGAGTGCAGGCTCAGTAGTTGTGGCACACGGACTTAGTTGCTCCACGGCATGTAGGATCTTCCTGGACCAGGGCTCAAACCCGTGTCCCCTGCATTGGCAGGCGGATTCTTAATCACTGCACCACCAGGGAAGCCCTCTTCATTGTTTTTAGAATCAAATCAAACTTTCTGGAAATAACAGTCAATACCTTCCGCTATCACGCTTTAACTTACCTCTTCAACTTCATCTTCCATTTATCATCCTTTACCTGCATGCTTACTAAATAAGCATATTCGCTATTTCCTAAAACTAGCTCTTTTCATAAGAATTTCCCTCATGCCCTAATGCTTTGCTTCCTTTTTAACCACATTAATATTTTACTTGTCTTTCAAACACAGCTTAAAAGTCAATTCTACCATGAGTTTCTCTTACTTCCAAGTATCCCTTTTTCTTACTCCTGTCACTATTACGTCACTTGAATATTCTGCTCTGTATTATAGCTAATTGTGCATACCTATCTCCCCAACTAGATTAGGTAATACCCTTAAGGCAGAAACCAATCTTATGTATCTTTAAATCTCAAGAGACTAGTATAATGTATTACAACAGATGCTCAAATATGCATTATCAATTCAACAGAGGACAGGCAAAGTTTTGAGAGGCATGAATAAATGCAAGCAGATGTAGCTTTACGTGTAAAAGCATGAAGGTAGGGACAAGAATGGCTACTTTGTTGGTAAAGCCTGACTGGAGCAGATGTTGCATTAATGCAGGGCTTGGGAGAGACCTGAGACCCATGGCAATGGTGTGGCACTGCCTTACCGGAGTGTGCCTTTTAAGAGTAACATGCACAGGGCTTCCCTGGTGGCGCAGTGGTTGAGAGTCTGCCTGCAGATGCGGGGGACGCGGGTTCGTGCCCCGGTCTGGGAGAATCCCACATGCCGCGGAGTGGCTGGGCCCGTGAGCCATGGCCGCTGAGCCTGCGCGTCCGGAGCCTGTGCTCCGCAACGGGAGAGGCCACAGCAGTGAGAGGCCCACGTACCGCAAAAAAAAAAAAAGAGTAACATGCACATACTTTCCTGGGCTGTATATTTTTGGGTAAGCAAAACCTGGGGTGGGGAATATAAAAAGATTTCCTTTTCCCCTCTAAGAAATAAATGCACATTCTTCAAGAAAAGGAAAGGAGTAATTCAACCCACTAACCACAGGTTCTTTAGGTTTCTTCACTTTCAAAACAACAATTAATTTACACTCAGGCTTCCCCCCAACCCCAGTTCCTTAGAGAATTAACCAGGTTATACCATGCATGTACAACAATTAAAAACTAACCCTTAGTAGGTCCTTGCTTGATCACTTTCTAATAGTAGCTCATATATTGAAAGCAAACATATACGCCAAGGTAACTGAACCTTCCTATTTGTTGAGGCAACATGGAGACCGATCCTAGAAATATATGTCTGGGCCTCGACTCTTTCAGTAAGCTTTGCTCAGCTGATCGGACCCAATCCCAAGATAGATGCTTGTGTGTCTGCCCTTATGTACTTTGATAAGAAGTCTGGACACTAGCTAAGGGAAGACAGCGACAGTGGCAGGATCAATGAAATGCATACCCTTTATTTCTACATCTCAGTGAGAAACTCGATAAATCCTGACATCAAATACTCTAAGGTTTGATTAAAAAGTACCTACCATACTCAGCCATAAAAAGAAATGAAATTGAGTTATTTGTAGTGAGGTGGATGGACCTAGAGTCTGTCATACAGAGTGAAGTAAGTCAGAAAGAGAAAAACAAATACCGTATGCTAACACATATATATGGAATCTAAAAAAAAAAAACAAAACAATGGTTCTGAAGAACCTAGGGGCAGAGACTCAGACAAGATGCAGAAGGGAGGGGGAAGGGGAAGCTGGGACGAAGTGAGAGAGTGGCATGGACATATATACACTACCAAATGTAAAATAGATAGCTAGTGGGAAGCAGCCGCATAGCACGGGGAGATCAGCTCCGTGCTTTGTGACCACCTAGAGGGGTGGGACAGGGAGGGTGGGAGGGAGACCACGAGGGAGGAAATATGGAGATATATGTACATGTATAGCTGATTCACTTTGTTATAAAGCAGAAACTAACACACCACTGTAAAGCAATTATATTCCAATAAAGATGTTAAAAAGAAAAGTACCTACCATATGCCTATAAAACATGAAAAACATCTTAATATCTCTACCAGCATGTCCATCAAGAACTTCATATTTAACATGTTGGTAATAAAATATTAAAAAGTGTTCTCTCCCCTCTCTACCTTAAACCTGTGCCTCCTTCTAATATCTCTAAAATGTTCATGGTGTCCAAACACAAAATCCAAGTAGAAATAGAAAGGAGTAGGTTAACTTCCTTTGCAGTTGCAAAAGAAGATCCAAACAGAGCTATTTCCAAGTTTTGCAACAAAGATTTTCAATGTTCCCACCTCACTTTCTTATTCCTTAACATTCATAAATCTGACTTCCATTGTAGCCACTTGAACAAAACTTCTCCTTTTACTGAAGTTCTATGGTTCTTCCTGGGGCTCTATTCATGGTCCTTTCTTCATTTCACTCATTACTGCTATGTCACCCTTTTCTCTGATTTCAATCACCACAGATACACCAACAATTCCCAAATCTGTACTGAAGAGATCAGGTTTCTCTCTCTTGAGTTCAAAACTCAAATGATCAACTATCTTTGACACTAACTATCTCTATGTCAGATTTAACATGTTGGTAGTAAGGAATTTTTTAAAAGTGTCCTCTCTATTCTCTCCACCTTAAACCTATTTCTTCTGTATGCCTAAGATGTTCATGGCATTTGTGAAGGTTTAAAAATATGTTCACTAAATCTTTTTATACTCCCCCCCCCTTCACAAGGTGAAGCCTGAGTGTGGACTTAGTGACTTATTTCTAACGAGGAGAATATGGCATAGGTGACAGCATTTGACTTCCAAGACTAGGCCTTAAAAGACACTGTGGCTTCCTCCTTGCTCTGTCTTGGATTGCTCTCTCTGGGGTAAGGCAGCTGCTACCTCAGAGGACACTCAAGCAGACCTATAGAGAGCTACATGTGGTGAGCATGAGGCTTCCTGCTAACAGCCAACAAGAGACTGAGAACTTCCACTGCTACTACGAGAGAGCTTCCTTGGAAGCAGATGCTCCAGCCCCACGCAAGCCTTCAGACGACTGCAGCCCCAGCCAACAGCTTGACTGCAACTTTATGAGTCCTTGAGCCAGAGGCACCCAGCTAAGCTGCATCCGGACTCCTGACCCACAGAAACTCTGAGATAATAATTATTTGTAGTTTTAACTAGTAAGTTTTGGGGTAACTTATTATGTGGCAATAATGGCACACCCAGACCCAGAATCCAACGAATACAAGTGGTGAAAGGAAACGACCATTTTAAGTGAGCTCTCTCCCCACTCTAATCACACTCCTCCTCGTACTTTCTCAGTAAGTAACACTGTTATTTACCTAGTATCCCGTATGAGGAACCTGGAAGTCATATTTGACTCTCCCTACCAACTATATCACCAAGTTATCATTTTTTTTCTTCCATCACTTGAGCCCATCCCTACTTTTTTTTTTTTTTTTTGCCGCACCACACGGCATGTGGGATCTTAGTTCCCCGACCAGGGATTGAACCCGCGCCCCCTGCAGTGGAAGCGCCGAGTCTTAACCACTGGACTGCCAGGGAAGTTCCCCATCCCTACTCTTATTGCTTTAATTCAGGACCTTTACCATTTTTCAATTTTGATAACATACTTTTGCAAATTTTCTCCTTCCCAGCTCCATTCCATTCTCTAGATTAATGCCAATAAGAACTTTTTGAAGAATATATCTGATCATGTTATTTATTTTTATTAAAAAATCACTACTAGTTCCCACATTGCACAGGACAAAATTCAAATGTCATAGCATGGCACGTCTGTCGTGTCCTATAGCTTTTTCTCTCATCTCCACGTTCACAGCCTACAATCTGGCCATCTTTCACCCTTACATATGCTGCTTTCTTTCTGTGTGGAAGATCTTTCATTCTTTCCTTATAACTCTTACTCTTTTTTAAAAGACTCAGCTCAAGGTTTATCTCAGAACCTTCCTTAATTATCAGGTCTAGATTAGATGACTTGCTTATATTACTTTATCAGGGCACTTATCACATAGATCAGCATGTGTCTTCCACTAGAATGTTAGCTCCTGAGAAAAAAAAAAATCTATCCTCGATACCTAGACATTCCTTTATTCATACATTCAACTTATATCTACTGAGCAACTACGACAGACACTGTATTAGGTGTTCTTTACATACTACTGAACAAAACAAATATGCCCTACCCTGGCATAGCTTGTAGTCTATTCAAGAAGAAAGACATTAAGTTAAATAAACAAATATTGTGATATATGAAAAAAGAATTTTATCAGAGAGTAAACATGAGGACCTACTTTAGGTTATATGGCATACAGTACAGATGCACTCAAACATTTACTGAATGAAATGTTTATACCTTCACCTCAGAGATATAAGTGGGTCAGGCTCATCACATCCTTGCCAACACTGAGTCTGTTTTTTTTTTTTTTTTTAAATCTTTGCTCATACTGTCAATGTCACTTTCTTGCTTATACATTCTCAGTACTAAAAATCAAGAAAAAGAACACAAGACAAGATCAAATATACATTAGAAAAAAGAGGCTTGATAAAGCACAAGTGGAAAACAAAGTCTAGCTTCATATATATTATCATGGTTACTCACATAGATGGCTAAGATAATTTGAAAATAACCACCTGTAAGATCACACATTTTACTAAGTAAAAAGTATACTAAAAAAATGAAAGCCAACTCTTTCTGGTATTCAGAAGTCTGAAGCAATCATTGTTTAGTTTTTTAAAAGAGCAAATTCCAAGGGAATCCCTGCCTCTCCCTTGGTTCACTGCCAAATAACTCACAGCTAGAATATTTCTGGGAAATATGGGTATGTGACAAAGTTAAAAAAAAAAAAAAGATCAAGACCACTGAAAACCAAGCTCAATATTTAAAAATGGGAATGGGAAGATGAGGAAACTATATAAAATGCATAAAACAATTTTACTAGTAATTGCTCATTAATTAAAAAAATATAACCAACCAAAAAAATCAAAACTTGGTAGTAAATAAAATACTTAACTGCTATTTATAACAGTTGAGAAGGTTTCTAGGACTAGTTTCTTATATTAATATAAAATGCATAAAAAATTCCAAAAACACAGCAAATATTGCCCTAGATTACAAAGCTTGATTTTACAAAAGATGCACATATTTAGTGCACATTAAAGAAGAGGAATACAAAAGTTAAATAAGTCCATCCCTTCTTAAGTACATCCCTTCTTATTATTGGCTATAATAACATCAATTGATCATGCCCTTTTCCAAATTCATCTCCATGGTCCTGAAAAATTTAAATGAATCAGTGTAGATGAAGAAAAATACCTTCCGTTTTACCACACATTAGCCTTGTTGGTTGAAATAAGAGATTTTTCTGGAAACTATACTCATCTCTTTGCTTTTAGTAGTGTATTTCAACACTTAGCCAGGATTTGTGCCAAGAGATAGAGGCATTTGTCACCGAACCTGTTACACCACAAGAGTGTTTTTTTTTTTTAAACAAACTGATGATTGCCCAACAGAAGACTGTTAACTTACTTGTGAATTTTCAGAGGCAGGGAGTTTTTTATTTTCCTTTTTGGCTTCTGCAATGGAATTTCACCAAGTTTTTAAAGATATTAACTTCATTAACCTGCAACAATCATCATTTTAAAGGAGTATATAAAAACTGTCAGATGGGTCAGAAATAAGGTTTACGTAGCTCACAATTATCTCCGACAGTGGCAAGATTTAAGCTTTTGAGCCAACCTCAACAGACCGGCAAAATACAACTCAAATTATTAACATAATACATGATGATAAATATTGCTCTCCAAAAAAAGCAAATTATTTTCCTACTTACAATTTTTTGCAAAAGGTCTACTATAAAAATATTTTCTTCTCTCTTTATTTCCCTGCCACGATAATGTTAAACCATATCTGGAGCCTCCTCAAACATCAGGTGTTAAGAGCACAACATTCCATTTTAGTTGGAACACTGCTTCACATAGTCAGTGTGTATTTTCGAGGCACTATAAAAACTCTCAAGAACAGTAAAAGAAAAACATTCCTCTGGCCTACAGATCTTTCAGGTATATTTCCCCTCAAACTTTTCTAAATTGAATGTTGTGATAACTGGTTTTTCTTCGTTTTTCCATGGTACAGTCCTTAAGTTATTTTTCTTTTACTTGGAGCCACTCCTTCATTTTCAACTTGCTGAGCAGGCAGACTTTTGGTTTCCATGGAAACTGAATTCCTGCGGCTGCGGGTAGGCATTCTTGTTCCACCAATCTAAGAGATGAAGCAAAGAACGGGATGGCTTAACATGTTTACAACATTCTTAAACACAGTCAACTCTATTATTTACACATGGACTAATTACCTTGCAAATGGTCCTTTATATATTTTTAATCCCTAGCCACTTAACTGCTTCTAAGCAAGCTTTAATCTGACAGAGTTTTAAAGTATGAAACTTTCAAATAACAATCAGGGAAGGAGATACATCAGGGTAGATGGAGAGAAGTGAAGAGGAAAACCACACTTTGTGCTAAATTTGGGAAAGTTTGAAATGCTAAATGAGAAAATGAGGGAATGACAGGCCTTTAGAGCTATGTGCTTACAATAATGAAACTGAAGGGCAGGAGAAATGAAAAATCGGAAGGGAGGGAAAGGAAATATAAGAAGGTCAGAGGTGGTAAAGAGAGAGAAGAAATTATGAAATGGAGAAAGAGACAGAGTAAGAAAAACAGAAGAGTCCAAAAAAGAAGGATAAAAAGAATAAAAGTGAAACGAAGGGAAAAGAAAAAAGACCCCAATTTGAAAGGAAAATTGAGAGGCTGGAAGAGAAGAGCAAGAAAGAAAGAAAAGGGGGAAGGAAAAATTGGAGGGCGATTACAGAGGATGGGAAAAGAGGAAGAAGGGAAGCAGGGGGAAGAAGCTTTGCTGGGGTGCTGGTTCTACCTTAATATCTACTCTTCCTCAGCACAAGTTGCTACTCACTCCCACTTTCTAGCTCACACAGTCTAGGGAAGAGAGAGTGTATTCTTAGGATGCAATCCCTTGCTAACTGCAGTACCACTGAAGATGAGGTCTGGAAATACTGTCATCCCCTTGGCCACTGGAAGAGTATAAAATTTTAAAATGGGGTAATGGAGAAAGCCAGGCCTTACAGAGAAGGACAAAAGCTGCACAGCCTGAAACCATTTCCCCTGAACTTGTCCATATCTACCTCTATTTTCTTTAGCGACCTTGCACCCCCTTCTATTTCTTCACATCTTCTCCAGTGTGTTTCAGACCTGGAAATGATTGTAATTCCAATCACACTCTCTCATATTCCTTATACAACAGAAATATTACTAGCATTGCGCCAAGAGGTTACTGGCTCACTAAGAATGAATCAAACTCCAGCTACCCTCACCTAATATCTTGTCTCTTTAGGGGCATTTTTTGGTTTACAATAAGATGACTAGAAAAGACAAATCTGAGTTAGGGTTTTTTGTTTTTTGTTTTTTTTTTCTGAGTTAGGGTTTGAGTCTGCCAGTCTGTCTGTCTGAATCTGAAGAACTTTTTTAACATACAGATTAAAAAATTGCTGTGATTTTTAGATTATGTATACCACTGCCCACTCAACTGGTATTTACTATAAAAGTATACTGACCACACTAATTGTATCTACCATATTGCAAGCATTTTGACCCTATATGTGTATGTGTGTATGCACATGGGTGTGTGTGTGTGTGTGTGTGTGTGTGATCCATATTTATAGCAGAAGTTGTGGAAGGAGAAAAGGGATAGGCACAGAGCCATTACAAAAAGACTAGAATCAGAAGAAGTCTGAAGTAGCACAGGAAGCAAATGGTATCCTCCTATTAAGCTCTGCTTGATTCAAAAAGAGGCAGACACAGGCTCTACTGGGGTATCTCTCAGGATTAGTGTTTAAGGTACTACTACACAAAGGTGACATCTGAGTTCAAGTGGACTAGGGACCAAGGAATCATATTAGAGGCGGAGATATCTGTCATATGAGTTTTTACATCATGAAATAAGTAGATCATTTCTGTTCCATATAAGATCTTATGTCCCAGGGTTTCCTGAAGCTCTCATCTTTTCCTTTGCTGCTAAAGATGAAATCCCTATCTGTGCTTATTAGCTTGGTAGGACTAGAAAGTCTCATTCCCATGGCCTCGCTAGGAGGAAGTAAGGGAGAAAGATGGGGTAATTCCTACATATGTAGGGCTAGATTGTAGGGAGATGTGTAAGAGATCACCAAAAACTTTCCATGGGCTTAGAAAAACATCAAACCAAGCACTAGTTAGCTAATTGTCTACTGTACCTAATGTTTGGCTGTACAACAACCTGGTCCTAGACAATCTCACTAAGGATTTGTCCTTGGACTGAATGCATGAAATATCTTCAAAAAAACACAAATCAACAAATGCTCAGCATATACATAATTAAGCTGTTTATATTTATGTGGTCAAATCCTGAAAACATGGAATTGTGTCAAGACATTAAACTGTTCATTTTCACTAGAGAGGAATAAGCCACTCACACAGTTAAATGTTACAGGTGAAACTATAATCAGATTTTTCTAAGTTAAAACAAAATCATTCTCTTAGAAATAACATAAACTCTTCAAAAACAGTTTTCAATTATTTTTAAGTTAAGAAAATGTTGCCTCAAGAGGTTATAAAAATCACTACTTATATTAAATTTAAACTGGAAATAGCCAACAAAAACTAGCTAAAATGGCTTAAAATACTAATAACTCACTATCTCCATTCTTTCACTTGTCCCAACTAGTTAACCACATTTATATATTTTCTTGGCCAAAGTCAACTAAGAATGTATAAGAAGTTGTCATTTCTAAAAGGATTCTCTCA
The DNA here is from genome assembly GCF_002837175.3 of Physeter macrocephalus. NCBI lineage: Eukaryota > Metazoa > Chordata > Mammalia > Artiodactyla > Physeteridae > Physeter > Physeter macrocephalus. Next base: position 53,549,453 of record NC_041224.1, read on the forward strand.
GTAATAACATTAGAATGGAGAAGTGAAAAACATACACGTGATAGATGTTCTGTGGTAAACATAGTGAGAAGAGTAGAGAACTCAGACAATAATTTTGGTTCAAAGATTTCTGGCAGCAGGGAAGGAAAATGTACTGTGTTGCTGACTGAACAGTCAGATTCACTTGTAGAGAATAAAACTTTTCCTTCAACTAAACTCAAACTGGAACTTCTTACGTAATATAAAGAATGAGCGACAGGGCTTCCCTGGTGGTGCAGTGGTTGAGAATCTGCCTGCCAATGCAGGGGACACGGGTTCGCCGCAATGAAGAGTGGCTCCCGCTTGCCACAACTAGAGAAAGCCCTCGCACAGAAACAAAGACCCAACACAGCCATAAATAAATAAACAAATAAATTAAAAAAAAAAAAGAATGAGTGACATGGTAAAGAGTATCTCTAACCATGGTTTTACAAAAGTTTCAGATAGAGAAATATCATTCAACTGGTATTTCAGGGGAAGGATTCTATAAAGAGCATAACATTAATTGTAACTAAAATATTGAGTGATAAAATACTTAGCGTTAAAACACAATTTACATCTTAACATTTTATTGTACTTAATAATTTTTTATTTATTTATTTAATTTTGGCTGCATTGGGTCTTTGTTGCGGTGACCAGGGACTATTCTTCGTTGCGGTGTGCGGGCTTCTCACCGCGGTGGCTTCTCTTGTTGTGGAGCATGGGCTCTAGGCGCACAGGCTTCAGCAGCTGTGGCACGCGGGCTCTAGAGTGCAGGCTCAGTAGTTGTGGTGCACGGGCTTAGGTGCTCTGCGGCATGTGGGATCTTCCCGGACCAGGGCTCAAACCCGTGTCCCCTGCATTGGCAGGAGGATTCTTAACCACTGCGCTACCAGGGAAGTCCCAATTGTACTTTTAGTAAGGCACTGCAGTCACTAATTACTAACACTTCCTTTTATATTTTCCCATATCCTACTTATTAATTTTTAATTGTATCATCATAATTTTATTGCATGTATTCTGCAAATTGTCTCAAATATTTAATGAAATGAAACAGTATACATAAATAAAAGTTACAAAAAAAATTATAACTTTGCTTCTCATAGGCACATAGGGATTTAACTATGTGGTTGCCTTACCCATGCCCTCACTGGGGAGGCTAATAGAATTTTCTTTAGTTGACTCATAAACCTTACAAAAATAAAAAGTTCCATTGACATGATGACTGGGTTCAGTAGAGCATATAACTTTATCTATGCTTCCTACAGATATTATTTTTAGAATGGTGTTGTGATTAACATGGCAAATGTGGACATCAGGTTGCAATATTATACAATCAGTGAAACAGATTAATAATAAACAACCTAATGGAACGTTTAATTTCAAAAAAGATCTTACCTTTTGTTGTGTTGTGGGACCTAGTGATTTAGGTGGAAAAGTACAAGGTATTCTTCCATGATGGATATGATATGGTAATAAGAGACTGGGGTCTAACGGGACCCAGGGAACTGAGAGACTGGAAGGCACACCAGGAAGGCTGTAATGTGTTTTATGCAAATTGTACGCTGTCCTAGTAACTTTTCCATCAGAGGTCTTGTAGATCAGGAGTGAAGAATCTTCTGCTGCGTGAGACAACAAGTAGGAACCCTCCTGCAAGCTAAATCCACACAAGGACACTCAACTCACTGGTTCGCTGTGTCAAATTCAATAGCACTTTCTTAATCATAATATATTAATAAAATTGAAAACAATTAGAGGAATGGGATATCACCTCTAAAAACACTTTTATGACCAAATAAGATTTAAGAATCTTTTAAGCTATTTTCATGCCTTTTTAGCAACTCATTTTAGTTCTTATTCCAAGTTCAGGATATATAATTATTTTCTTTTCACTGTTACATCAGTTAAATTGTAAAATTTCAAAAATTTAATGGGAAACAGTCTGCCTAATTCTCTAATCCATGGACAACACATACGGAAAAGTACATATACATATACATATGAGTACATGAGTACATATACGTACCATTCCTATACACAACATTTAAATTAATTAAACAAACACTGCACCTACCTTCTGTCTACTAATAGGTGACCAGAGATAGAAAAGTGAATGTGACAAATTCACTACACTGGGAAGTTTAAAATAAAGTGGCAGAAACAGTCAATGGAACAATCACAATACGAGGGGCCATGAGAATAATAGCAACCAAAGCAGTAAACAGGTACTGAATGTTTATCATGAGCTAACGACGACTGTACTGTTTATATCCATTTCATCATTAAATTCTCTAAAACAAACCTTTAAGGAATAATATTAATTATTAACCTCATATTTGAGATACACAAAAATCAGACATGCTAAGTAATTTGCCCCAAGTTCTGAGTGCAGAACCTGGATATAAACCCAGGCAGTCGAACACCAAAAGCCATACCCTTAATTATGATCCTCTATTGTCACAATAATAAGTTCTGTCAAATCTACATTTTCCCTTTCTCTTTAGAAAGCTTTAAGGAATTCTGTGTAACAACATAAAGAGCTAAAAGGATACGATTAATATACTGTGTTTTTTTTGGGATTTTACATTCTACTTCAAAGTTACAATGGAAGATATCAGTTCTTTCCCACAATCTATCATTAAAAATAAGGATTAGTCATACTTACAAGGATCTTCCTACAAACCTGATAAGTTTTTCATTAATTCATTACTGTTTTTAAACAGAAAAGTAATAGGTATTGACAAAAGTGGTTCAGAGAACTATTCTTATTCTCAGAGCAATTTTTCCCCAATCATTTTCTATTCCCATATAAAGAAATGCATAATAATTGATCTGACAGTAGGAATAAGTAACATTTCAAACACTGAGATTTTATCAGTGAAACTTTATATCTTAACCTCCTTCACTAAAAATGAAGAATGCTTTGGTTTACAGAGAGAATTCATGGAGAATGAGACAGTTCAAGAAAGAATACCTTAAAAGTGCTGCATGGGGGCAGCAATGTACATGGATGGATACAAATATCAGTAGGCACAATAACGGCCTCCCCCAAAAACATACATCCCAAACCCTAGAACCTGTGAATATGCTACATTACATGGTAAAGGGGAATTAAGATGGAATTAAAGTGAAATTAAGGTTCCTAATCAGCTGATTTTAAAATGTAAGATTTTCCTAGATTATTTTAGTGGGCTCACTATAACCATGAGTCCTTAAAATGTAGAAGAGGGAGGCAGAAGAGACTCAGAGGGAGATATGGCTTTGAAAGAGGTGAGTGATGTGATGTGAGGAGGACTCAACTCGCCTTTCAAAGTCTGAAAAGGGAGGAAAGGAAGAGTACCACAAGCCAAAGAATGCAGGTAGCCTCTAGAATATACAAAAGTCAAGGAAACAGACCATACCCAGAGCCTACAGAAAAGAAGGCAGAAAAATGACACCTTGATTTCAGCCTGAGAAGACCTGTTAGCCTCCTGACTCACAGAACTGCAAGATAATAAATTCCCATTGTCAACACTAATTTTGTGGCAATTTGTCACAGCTGCAGTTGAAAACTAATACATAAGCTAAGATATTGATATTCAAGTTTCAAAAAGCACTTGGCAAATTTCGTGTTTAAGCATTGTACTTCACATGAAGAATGGAATATATAAAGCAAAAATCTTGCCACAGAATCACAGAATCTCAGAACTGAGGAGTACTTAGGAAATCACTGAACTCAACACCATCATTTTATAAATAAGGAAACGGACATCTCGTTGCATAAAAAGTAGGAGAGCTAGAACTTTGAGGTTTTTGACCTTTTGTTCAAATTCTTGAATTGTTTTTTAGATTATCTTTTGGTAAGGGCGTAGGAAAAGGAGTGCAAAGGTTCGTATAATGAAACGGTTTGATAAATGATCACATGGAGAATCTATATTCTAAGATTTGCTATGGACCGAGTGACTAGCCTCTATGTTGCTTCCTTACCTTGAAAATGTAAACAATATAGCTATGGAAGGCTGACTAATATTCCCCCAGGATGTTTACATCCTCTCTCCAGAACTTGTGAATGTTACCCATCAATGGCTTCGCAAATGCAGTTAAGGATGCAACGTGACAACAAAAGCAAAAATTTGAGTGATGTACTTTGAAGATGGAGTAAGGGGCTACAAGTTAAGATATGTAGGTATTTCTCCAAAGAAGACACACAGATGCCCAACATCACTAATCATCAGGGAAATTCAAATCAAAACCACAATAAGATACCACCTCACGCCTGTCAGAATGGCTATCATCAAAAAGACAAGTGTTGGCAAGGATGTGGAGAAAAATGAACCGTTGTACACTGTTGGTGGAATTATAAATTGGTGCAGCCACTTGGGAAACAGTACGGAGGTTCCTCAAAAAATTAAACATAGAACTACCATATGATCCAGCAATTCCACTCCTGGGTATCTACCACAAGAATACAAAAAAATTAATTCAAAAAGATATATGGGGCTTCCCTGGTGGTGCAGTGGTTGAGAGCCCGCCTGCCGACGCAGGGGACACGGGTTCGTGCCCCAGTCCGGGAAGATCCCACATGCCGCGGAGCGGCTGGGCCCATGAGCCATGGCCGCTGAGCCTGCGCGTCCAGAGCCTGTGCTCCGCAACGGGAGAGGCCACAGCAGTGAGAGGCCTGCGTACCACACACACACACACAAAAAAAGATATATGCACACCAATGTTCACTGCAGTATTATTTACAACAGCCAAGATATGGAAGCAAATTAAGTGTTCATTGATAAACGGATAAAGAAGATGTGATATATATATATATATATACATACATACACACACAATGGAATATTACTCAGTCATAAAAAATGAAATCTTGCATTTGCAACAACATGGATGGATCTAGAGGGTATTATGCCACATGAAATAAGTCAGAGAAAGACAAATACCACATGACTTACTTATATGTGGAATCTGAAAAACAAAAGAAACAAACGAAACAAAATGAAGACAGACTTACAGATACAGAAACAAAAGGGTGGTTGCCGGTTGCGGGTGGTGTGTGTAGGGAGAAATAGGTGAACGGGATTTAAGAGGTACAAACCTCCAGTTATAAAACTAATACGCCACAGGGATGTAACACACAGCATAAAGAATATGATCAATATTATTGTAATAACTTTGTTTGGGGACAGATGGTTATTAGACTTATTGTGATCATTTCACAATGTTTGCAAATGTCCTATCACTTGCAGGTTTATGTAGTAAACTTGAAACTAACATAATGCTGTACACCAACTATATTTCAATTAAAAAAGAAAAGAAATGCAGGTAGCCACTAGAAGCTGAAAATCAAGGTGAGGAAACAACTGTCTCCTCAGAGCCACCGCAAGGAGCCAGCCTTGTTGACACAAGTTTAGTCCACTGAAAATGATTTCAGATTTTTGACCTCCAGAACTATAATAGAATAAATTTGTGTTATTTAAAGCCACTAAGTTTGTGGTAATTTGTTATAGTGGCAATAGGAAACCATTACAATAGCCTTACAGAAAAATGTAATTGCAAGCTCATTAAAGCCAGAGACTATTATATTACCTTCTTATTTATATTTTCACAATTTCAACTTTGACACAGTAGAATAAATTCTGTATTTCTAGGTTATTTTCTATCTATTCCTAACAACATATATTCAAAGTTTCTATGAATTTTCACCCAAGAAAATTAGACATATCAATGCAAAATGCCTCCAAAGTACTTACCTACTTAATTTTCTTAGAATGTGTTGAAGGATGTTAAATAAACTTGATATCCTATTAAAGAGAAGAAATCTATATAAAATTAAGCAACAAGAAAACTTACTCTTAACAATTTTAGCTCCTCAGGAAGAGAAATATCCTCAATAGCAGAAAAAAACAACAGATGAAAGAATGTAAAACACAGAACACCAAAATTTATTTCTAATTTGATTCACTTATAATATTTACTTAATTTTTTTGCCATTTTCTGATTTCTCTTCAAAATCATAAAGTATTTGGCTTGTGTGAGTCAGAGTAGTTGTAAAGAGATCATTATTTTATACTGAAACTATAAACTTTTTAAGAAGTTTATAAGTTTAAAATTTTTTTTAAAGATTAAAAGTTTAAAAAGCCTTTAGTAGAACTTATCTGCAGAAGAGTTTGCCTTTTAGAGATGGTGATGGTAACCAGAGGAATTGAGAGGTACTTTAAATGAATAAAGGGAAATGAAATATATTGATTTAGTATCTCTTCTAGACCTAAATTCATTCCCTTTATTATTTATTTAAAAATGGTTTTCATTGGAAGAGGTAGAGCAGGCAGTGAGTAATGTATGGAAAAGCTTTTCTATTCACATATGTAAATAAAAAGTTACTCCTCAAAAGAAGCAATCCTTATAATAGAAGCAGATGTTTTTAAGTATAAGCAGAGAATTCAAGTTTGAATCTGGAGGCTTCAAAAACTATGACAAGCCCCAAAGCTGGAACTATGGAAGTAATAAAAGTCAGGACAATTTCCCATCCTTCAAGGTGAATCAAACATATTAACTACCAAGGTTGTCACCCTAGTTCAGCTGTATGCTCTGGGGAAAGTCACTCCAAGTTCCAGTTTCCTCATATATAAAATGGAGATAAAACTACAACCAGTCCTTCCCGGAAAGCTCTGAGATGCAAGTTAAATTCATTTCAATCCGATGTACAGTAATAGTTGGTAAAAGAACAAACTTTAAGAAGTTAGGGTGTCCAAATGAGTGTATACATCCCTGAGAGCTAGGAGTCTTATGCTCCCATACACTACCAAGATGGAAGACTCCTCTGTTGTTCTAGCCTCCTTTGTCTTAAGTAGAAATACCAGTGTCACTAGTACATTTAATTTGGAAATGGAAATGATTAATGTGAAATGGATCACAAACTGGGTCGGGGGAAGCCTCGATGTAAAAACGGACTAAAAGTCTTGAAAATAAATAATTTAAACTTAACCAATATTTACAGATAAAGGAAAATTAGTGATCATATTAAGTTTTTAAATTCCCACCACAAAGTAAAGCTTCTTACTTGAGTGCTGAAAGTCTTTCTTTTAATTCTTCTGAGGTGATTTCTTCTAGCAGGAAAAGCTTTGAAGTAAATGTATCAATATGTCCTAAAATAAAAGATCAAACTTAAAAAGAACAATTGCAGTATTTAAAAAATAAAAAAGCCAAGTTATCCAGTCTCTTTAAAGATGTTTTTACAAAACTGTAATAATTGTAAAGTAAATTTATATTCTAAAAAGAGGAGAAATAGACATTTTATTAAGTTTATTAACTAAAGATGTATTTTTAAAAGATATTGGGGGGGCTTCCCTGGTGGCGCAGTGGTTGCGCGTCCGCCTGCCGATGCAGGGGAACTGGGTTCGCGCCCCGGTCTGGGAGGATCCCACATGCCGCGGAGTGGCTGGGCCCGTGAGCCATGGGTCCGCATCCCACAAAAAAAAAAAAAAAAAAAAAGATATTGGGGACTTTCCTGGTGGCACAGCAGTTAAGAATCCGCCTGCCAACGCAGGGGGACGTGGGTTTGATCCCTGGTCCAGGAAGATCTCACATGCAGCGGAGCAACTAAGCCCATGTGCCACAACTACTGAGCCTGTGCTCTAGAGCCTGAGCTACAACTACTGAGCCCGCGAACCACAACTACTGAAGCCCGAGTGCCTAGAGCCCATGCTCCACAACAGAGGCCACCACAATGAGAAGCCCGTGCACCACAATGGAAGAGTACCCCCAACTCGCTGCAACTAGAGAAAGCCCACGCACAGCAACGAAGACCCAAAGCAGCCATAAATAAATAAATAAATTTATAGAAAAAATAAAATAAAATGACATTATAAGTCAGATTATAAAAGAAATATGTATTAATTCTAAAATATTTGCTGAACATAGAAAAGTTTACACATGTCCATAACAAAAAAATCATCTCTAAGCCCACAATTTAAGAATAACCACTGTTAAAATAATGGTGTTTCTAATTTTTATTAAAGTTGCATTTTTATGGAAATTAAATTTTTAGAGAAATATGTACCTATTATGAAAGCAAGCAGATAAAGTCAAATTTATAGTTTGGGCATGCTCTACAAATTTCTAAGACAGACTGGGTTAAGGTAAAAATTAGATTACAAAAATGTGGCTTACTCATTCACAACAGCCAAGACATGTATAACCTAAGTGTCCATCAATGGATGAATGGATAAAGATGTGATACACACACACACACACACACACACACACACGATGAAATATTATTCATCCATAAGAAAAAAGGAAATCCTGCTATTTGCAACAACATAATGGACCTTGAGGACACTATGCTAAGTAAAATAAGTCAGAAAGAGAGAGGGAAATACTGCATGATATCACTTACACGAGGAATCTGGGAAAAAAAAAAGTCAAACTCACAGAAACAAGTAGGAAAGTGGTTCACAGGGGTTGGGGGCTAAAAGGGTACAAACTTTCAGCTGAATAAAGATGAATAAAGTCTGAGGATCTAATGTATAACATGGTGACCACAGTTGATAATACTGTACTATACAACTGAAATTTAGTAAGAGAGTAGAACTTAAATGTTTTCATCAAAAAACAAAAAAGAAAAAATATAAATATGTGAGGTGATGGATGTGTTAATTTAACTAGATGGGAGGAATCCTTTTACAATGTATACATATATCAAATCATCATGATGTATACATTAAATATCTTAAAATTTTATTAGCTAACTATATCTCAATAAACCTTAAAAAATCTGGCTTATTTTTTAATTAAAGCACACCATAAGATTTCCTATGGTTTAAAAATCAAAACTCTGCTCAAAGACTTACTTTCTTGCAAACGTGACCTAATTCTAGAATTTCAAAAAACAAAATAGAAAACTCTCAAGATTACACTTCCATTTTAAAAGGTAATGCGTATGTTCTACAACAAAACAGGTTGAGACACAACACTGAGGTCCTGAAATGTTCCAAGGAAGTAATATCAAAGACAGCTATTGGTTAAATGTTATATAACCATGTCAATGCAAAAATCATGTTATTACAGCAGTTAAATACATCAATAGCGTAAGAGTATAATACTCAACAATGCTGAAAATAATACCATTTTAATTTTTTTCAGCTTCCAATATCTGGTTATCAAAATACATGACCTGGAAAGCTGACATCAATCATTCTGCAACAAAAATGCACATAATTTAATATTGCATTTTCTTATCTAGTCCCCTTTCATTTGCTTTGTGCTCATAAAAAGAATTAGAAACATTTTTACCAGATACCTTTCTTCTATGGCAACAAATCTATTTTTCCCACGCCTACTTATCGTTTCCTGTGCCAAGTTTCAGTTTGACCTCTGCATTTCTAACGCTCATTATCCAGTGACGTTTCTAATAAAAAGGACACATTTCAATGGTTTAATAACTGTAGAAAGGGAATATCAGGTACAATAAAACATTTTTAGACATTTACTAAATGTGCCTTCAAGGAAAATCACTAACAGTTCTTACCTTTTTAAAGCAATCTCAATGAAAAGTATGTATTATGTAGTATGTATCAAATACAGTTAGGTCAAAAAATATACAGAGAATACCATACTAAGTGCTATGAGGGCCCACCTCCTCAAGGAGTCTACAATTCTCTCAACACTGGAGCGTTTTAACCTGTGGGCCTTAAATGAGTTACATGTGTGTTTGAGATATTTATCTCCTCAGTCCTTGGGGCAGCTGAGCAAGGCGTGGGATGGCAAGAGCTTCCTGGACATTACCCCTCAGCCGCAGCAATCTCTTTTGTATATCACAGTGTGCTATCCAAATATTTTTTATGTGTGTCAAGTTTGGGAAGGTTATATAATACAAATGAAGGCTTTATATACATGCAGGCATTCATACATATTTACGTGCACACATACATATACATAGGCAGTTCCTACTCTGCATGCAGTATGGGATGAGAAAAACAACCACACATAAGCCAAAACTATGGAAGCAATTTTAAAAATCAATGGGAAAAATTACAACTGTTCCATTACCTTTAAGATTTTTTTGGTCAAAACATTATAAATTCCCCATCAGTTATAAATGTATAGAGAAGTGAAAAAATAGTAAAAAGTAATCTTTATTTAGTATACTGTAAATTAAAAACATTGAGATTTAAAGTGCTATTTCATTATAACAAACTCATTAAGAGCAGTCTGAATAGTGCTTGTCGCCTTCTCCTGGTACAACTTATGATAGGGAACAAGCATGTTTTCTATGCTGTGGTGACTCTGGTCACACTCCTTGGATCAGCTTCCAACATGATAGCCTTTGCCCTTTTAATATCATGATATATCTCAAAGAGTTCTTTTAATGTAAAATACTATGCCAGTGTCACTTCTTCATCCTTTATGCCACAAGCACTTTCCTCATTTATGTAAGTTCACCTTCGCTAAGTTCCTCTTTTGGCATATCTGGTCTCCTGAACTGCACCAGTGTCAACATTTCTACTGTCAGCTATTTCTTCTGTAACTCCATTTATGCTCAATTCAAATTCCACTTCCAGCAGTTATCACCTTTTGTTTCTTTGCTGTGCTTTAAACTTTGTTGGCCAATTCCCTCTTCTGATTATCCACTTTTGTAAAACATCACATGAGTTTATCACTGGGAGACGAGGGAACACAACTACACATTTTGCTTCCTGTGCATCAACTCAGTAACAGGTGCGCAGTGAACAATCACTGACAGACTTTGAAAGAAGTGACATGATTGGTCACTGGTCATGATGTGCATTTGTTACTTATGTAGTGATTTGTGGACTGAAGAGTCGGCAGTAACGTCTGTACTTTACGCGGTTACAGTTAAATACCTTCATAACTGAAATTTGTGTATATCAGAATTGTGCAAAGGAAGGACTGCCTGTATGTCAACTATACAAAATTAATATATATCAGAGAACTGGAAAGTAGATACAGAACTTGTGATAAGATGACTTTGGTAATTTTCTTCAAGGAATACATCTTAATGTTTTTATGGGGCAAGAGGATAAAAAGAATACTGCAATCTAAAGGAACAGGAGAACATGTTCATAGCAAAGCACACAAACAAAAAACAAGTATGTTTATTCTACCTGAAAAAGAGACTATAGGACTCTAGTTCAAAATTGCTGAACTCGAGTCCTATAAACCAATATGCTCTTCAGTTAAATAAATGAGATTCTATGTCACTTGTGTCTCGTAAGATATGCTGTATCTGAATCTCTCAACCATGCATGTAAACTCTACCCTTACTGTCCTCTCCAAAAGATCTAATGCACTGGTCCCCAACTTTGATTTCTGAGAAGAGATTGTCTTAAGTTTCTTTGAAATTTTGAGATCATAGGGCTGGGCAGGGAAAACTGACAATGAAATGCTTAAGTTAAATGGAGGAGTGGCTAGCAATGGTTGAGTGAGGGAAACACAGGCCACAACTGAGAAAGGACTATGGTGCATGACTGCATGGGAAAGAGAATACGAGCACGTGGAGATCTTCTGGTTAGGATTTTAAGGTCCCAGTTTCTAAGACACAATGAATCATCTGTCTTAAATCACACTGATTAACATTGTCACACACACAGTGCTTCATTTTTGTTATATCTGACCTTCCCCACACCCCCCAACAATTTTTCCCTAGCCCTTTTTTAGGTTTACAGCAAAGTTATAAACACTTAAAAGACTGTGACTAAATTCTGATCCTGCCACTGATGGAGTCTGTATCTATACGTAAGTTAATCATTCTGAGCTTTATTTTTCTCTTTTATTTAGAGCAGCAGTCAACACACATTAAAAACTATTAACTAATAGAAATTGAAACAGATGAAAATTTTTGAAAAGAATAAAATAATATGCAATATATAATTAACTATGCTTTGTTGTTTTGAAAAATCTTGGCTTAATTCTATACGATAACAACTATTTGAAGGATGGCTGCAAAGTTCAATTCATTTTGCTATATAGGTTTTAACAGCTGCCATTGCTAAAAAAAGATACCCACAATGATACACAGATCCAAATGGAACAAGTGCCTCACTTCTTGGCTTACTAAAGCATGACACTGATTGTTTTTAAGGAGAGGACCACCTGTCAATCCACATACTTAATATGAGTAATGTTAAATTTTTAATTTTTCATACAAAAAATAAATAAGAGTTACAATATATTCTTCCTGCATCCCAATGGTTTGTCTTACATACATCTAGGGACAGTAAAAAGAATAAAGTATATAAATTCTATGGCTTGTTTTCTACCATTTCCCTTCTCCTTGACTTTTACTATTCTTTCAAACAATTATCCAAGCCAACTTCACTCATTCTAAAAATACTTATTGAGCATCTCTGTGTGCCAGATACTGTTCTAGGTGCTTGGGATATATAAATAAACAAAAGAGACAAAGACAGGCAATAAATATCATGACTAATTAAATTACATAATTTGTTAGTGGCTACCAGGAAAAGGGATTGAGGATATATTTGGAGCCAACAAACCAGAGGAAGAAAGAAACCCAGAGATGTGAGCCTGGCACTTAGGGCTGCTTCTCTCTTAGGAGTACCTGTTAATCTGGAAAAAGCAACTGAAAAGCTAAGAAATGAACCAGATCTTTCAATAGTCTCTCAGGATTAGAGGAACAAAAACTGGAGTTCAGGGTCTGTGAATTAGATAAACACAAGTTCTGAGTTGGGATCCTGGCTTGGTGATTCTCTAAAAGGACTCAGAGCCTCAGCATACAGTTGTAGTCATGGATAAGATTTGTTATAGCAAAAGGATACAAGCAAAAGGAGAATCACCAAAAGGAAAAGAAGTGTGGGTGAAGCTCAGAGGAAATGAGATGCAATTTTCAAAAGTCCTCTCTTGAGTTTCTATTTGGGATGATGATAAAGCTCTGGAAATGGACAGTGATGATGGCTGAACAACACTGTGAATGTATTTAATACCACTAAATCATATGCTAAAAAATTTACAGTAAATTGTACCATAAAATGGTTAAAATGGTACCTTTTATGTTACATATATTTTACCACAATTAAAAAAAAAAGAAGCCTTTCCCATTGGAGTCACACAAGGTTCACTTAATTCCTCCAGCAACATTTTCTTTTTATAACAGAGAAGCTTATTAGAGACTCAGCACTCAAGGTATTTATTGGGAGCTCATCATGTAGGCACCCTCTGACTAACACATACCAAAATTCCAGACTCTCAGAAGGAAAGCAGATGTTCAGAATAAGTCATATTGTTTATACAAACGGTGTAGGCAAAATGAACTCTCCTTATCAGCTAAAGGAAGTTTTATGTCAGTGTAGAAAACTGTTTACTAGCTAAGTTCCCAGATACCAGCCGAGGGCCAGACAGACTTGCAAGTAAGCTTTTGCAAAGACTGGCAATGTCAGACCATGAATGGCAACATCCTAGCAATAGGGGGGAAAAGATTGGCCTATCTAGGGTCCAAAGTCAAGCTTCAAATCACCTAAATCCCTGTAACTGGATTACAGTGAATCCGGATTGCTAGTGTGGTCAAAAGTAATCCTATCTAGAGGAAGATAACATTTTAGCTTTTACATTTGCTCTAGAATTTTTCATATACAATATCTGGCCCTTGATAAAGAATATTCTGGCATACAATGAAAAAACATGGAATAAAAAAGAAGACAGGGAAACAACATGCCATGGAATGAAGTGTCCCTGTAAAAAGATATGTTGAAGCCCTAACCCCCACTACCTCAGAACGTGACTTCCTTTGTAAGCAGAATTGTTGTAGATGTAATTAGTTATGATGGGTGGACCCTTAATTCAATATGAATGGTGTACTTATAGGAAGAGGATAGAGACACACAGGAAAAAGATCTCACATGACAAAGGCAGAGATGAAAGTGATGCATCTACAAGCCAAGGATGCCAAGGATTGCTGGCAAACACCAGAAGGAAAAAGAGGCAACAAAGGATTCTCTCTTACAGGTTTCAGAAGGAGCATGGCCTTGTGACACCTTCATTTTAAACTTCCAGCCTCCAGAACTGTGAAACAAGAAGTTTCTATTATTTTAAGCCACCCAGTTTGTGGTACTTTGTTATGGCAGCGCTGGGAAACTAATGCAAAAAAATAATAGAAAAGACTCACAAAGAATCTAGATAACAGAGGTATTAGAGACAGACTTTAAAGTAATTTTGCCTAATATGCTTAAGACATGATTGAGGATTTCTATAGAAAACTATAATGTATAAAAAAGAATCAAATGAAAAATCTAGAACCAAAAAATACAATAAATGAAATTGAGGACTCGGGTGATGGGTAAAATAGTATATTAGGGATAGCTGAAGAGAAAATTGGTAAAGTAGATGAAAATATTGAGAATCATGCATGAAGAGTCAAAAGGAAGGTAAATACAGAAGAGCATGTAAGGGACATTAAGGATACAGTAAGACGTAACATAATACAACTGAAATCCCAGAAGAGAGAGAGAGCGAATGGGGAAGCAGTGATATTTGGTGAGGTAATGACAAGAATTCTCCCAAACTGATAAAGGTCATCAAATCACATATTAAGGAGCAATGTTATAAAATGAACATGTAAAAAGGAATATTTACAAAGAAAACCTAACATAGGCACAATGTATGAAAATTGTTGAAAGGGAGAGAGATAAAATTTAAAGTCTGCCAAAGAAAAGAGACATATTACTTGCAAAAGAGCATAAATCAGATGAACAGCTGACTTTTCAACAGAAACAAAAGAAGCCAGGAAACGTGGGGTGGGGGAGGGATGGATTAGGAGTTTTGGGTTCGTAGATGCAAACTATTATACACAGAATGGATAAACAACAAGGTCTTACTGTATAACACAGGGAACTATATTCAATATCCTATGATTAAACCATAATGGAAAAGAATATAAAAAAGAATGTATATGTATATATGTATAACTGAATCATTTTGCTGTACAGCAGAAATTAACACACACTGTAAATCAACTACACTTCAATTAAAAAAAAGAGCAAACATTGAATTGATAATTAGAAACTTTCAAAAAGAAAACTCTAGGCTTCACAGGTCAATTTTACCAAACATTTAAGTAAGAAATAATACCAATTTTATAGAAATTCTACCAGATAACAGAAAAAGAGGAAATAAATCCCAATTCATTTTATGGCATAAACTTAATCTTAATACCAATACCTCACAAGGAAAATTACAGGCCAATCTCACTCATAAACACAAACGGCAAAATAAATATTAACAAGCTAAATCTACCAATAAATAAAAAGAGTAATGTATCATGAGCAAGATGGAATTATGGCAGGAACACAAGATTGGATTAACATTTTAAAATTAATTAACATGATTCATCACCTTAGTAGGATAAAAGACAAAAGTTATACCATCATATAATCTCAATAAATGCAGAGAAAATATCTGATAAATTTTTTTTACCCATTCATGATTAAAATTCTTAAACTAGGCATAGAAAGGAACTGCTTTCTTCTAATAAATGCTATCTACAAAAACCCATACAAAATACTAAACAAAATGTCTAATCTTCCCCTTTAAGATTAGACACAGGCAAGGATGCCCATTATTCACCTTCTATTCGAATTCTAGGCAAAGAAGGCAAGGAAAAAAAAAGTATAATGATTGTAAAGAAGAAATAAAATGGTCATTATTTGCAGAGAACATAATTATTTAATTAGAAAATATAAATTACTAGAAAGAATAAATGAGCTTAGCAAAGTTACTAAGATACAATATCAATATATAAAATCAATATGCAAATAAATCTTATATTATCAGTAACAAGCCATAAGAAAATAAAATTTCAGAAATACCATTTATAACATAGAAGAATCAATTATCAACAAATACATTTAATAAAAGATGTGTAAGATCTCTACAAAGAAAATCATAAAGATATTAATAGAAATTAAAGATATAAATAAATAGAAGAATATCTGAAGTTCACAGACTGAAGGATTTGTTATTGTAAAGCTGTCAATTTGTTCCACATTGAGTCAAAGCACTTCCTAACAAAAATCCCAATCTTCCTGTTGCTGTTGGGAGAAATTAACAAGTTGACTCCAAAATTTGTAAATGCAAAAGGGCCAAGAAGAGACAAGAAATTCTTTTAGAAAAACAAGTTGACATGGAACTCTACTCAATACTCTGTATGGAAAAATAATCTAAAAAAGAGCAGAGGGCTTCCCTGGTGGCGCAGTGGTTGAGAGTCCACCTGCCGATGCAGGGGACATGGGTTCGTGCCCCGGTCCAGGAAGATCC
>NC_041224.1:53565832-53601713 GCF_002837175.3 Physeter macrocephalus
GCCTGTGCTCCGCAACGGGAGAGGCCACAGCGGTGAGAGGCCCGTGTACCGCAGGAAAAAAAAAAAAAAAAAAAAAAAAAAAGAGCAGATATACGTATATGTATAACTGATTCACTTTGCTATACAGCAGAAACTAACAACATTGTAAGTCAACTATACTCCAATAAAAATTAATCAAAAAACAAGTTGACAAGATTTACTTTACCAAACAGCAAAAGATTTTATAAAGCTAGAGTAATTAAGACAGTGTTAACTGTCTAGCTAGAGTAATTACTCTAACTAGAGTAATTAAGACATGTACTGCCTCAAGGATAGAGAAATAGGGAGTCCAGATTAGATTCACATATATGATTTACAACACAAGTAACACTGGAGAGCAGCAGAGAAAGGGTGGTCTTTTCAATAAACAGTGCTGAAAACTGAAAAAAAGAAATCTTGATATTCCGTGCAAAAATAAACACTACATAAACTGTGTATCTAGAAATTAAAAAATAATTTTAGGGCTTCCCTGGTGGCGCAGTGGTTGAGAGTCCACCTGCCGATGCAGGGGACACGGGTTTGTGCCCCGGTCCGGGAGGATCCCACATGCCACGGAGTGGCTGGGCCTGTGAGCCATGGCTGCTGAGCCTGCGCGTCCGGAGCCTGTGCTCTGCAGCGGGAGAGGCCACAGCAGTGAGAGGCCCGCGTAACGCAAAAATATAATAATAATAATTTTAAAAAGGCTTCTAGAAGATATTATATTCATGATGCTGCTGTAAGGAAGATTTGTTAAACCAGGCAAAGAAAGCACTAACCATAAAGGAAATGGCTAAATATTGGTCTATATTAAGTTCAAAAGACACTTTTAAGAGACTGAAAAGGCAAGTCACAGAGTACAAGAAAAATATTTGTAACATTTAAAAACAACAAAGAACTACCAAACAAACAAACAAAAACTTGACAACAGAAAAAGAGGTTTGAATAGGCAATTCACAAAACTGAACATCCAAATGATTATTAACATGAAAGTGTCCAACTTCATAAGTAACCAAGGAAAGGCAAATTAAAACAATAATGAAATATTAATAATACCCACCACATGGCTAAAATTAAACTGATAAGGCCAAGTGTGGGCAAGGATGAGGAAAAAATGTAACCCTCACAGTGCTAGTATAAGTGTAAATTGGTACAGTAACTTTGGAAAACTTTTTGGAATTATCTACTGAAGATAAATGTAAGCTTAAACTATGACCCAATAATTCTATGACCAAATAGTTCCATTCCTAGGTATGTGCCCAACAGCAATATGTACCCATTGCGCTAACAGACACTTACAATATGTTCATAGTTGCATTAACATAGAAACAACCTAAACAGGCTCCCAAAGTTAAACAGATAAATAAATGGTGGTATAGTCTTACAAAGGAATATGTCCAAAACAATAAAACTACTGTTATACACATATAAATTTCAAAAACTGTGTTAAGTAAAAGAAGGTATAAACAAAAGAACTTTATAATTCCATTTGTATAGAGCTGGCAAAAACCAAATGATTACATTAGAAGGCAGGACAGTGGTTACCCCTGGAGAAGAGAAGACAGCTATGTTGGGAAGTGGCACAAGGTGGGGTCTTCCCGGGCACTGGCAGTTTTCAACTGCTTGATCTGGGTGCAAATTATAGAGGTGCTGGCTTTGTTATAATTCCTTGAGCTGTACATTTATTTTTTTTACTTTTCTGAATGTATATTATACTTAAAAAGTTGCATATGGAAAAGAAAACATTATCAAATCAAAGATGTATTTTACAACTGACAATATTTTAGGACAGAAGGAGTACTATGTAGACATTTTTAAAATTATGTGTAAATACAGAGAAGTTACCAGTTTTTTTGTTTTAGTCTGCTTTTAACATTTGGTTAAGAAATCCTTTTTTACTCTTGTATCATAAAGATGATTGTCCATATTTTCATCTAAATTTTAGATTAATAGCTAGTTCTTTCTCAGTACAGAAATATACAAAGTATCACTTCATTATCTTGTGGTATCTATTTTCATCAAGGAGAAGTGTACTTTTAGGGCATTATATTATATAATCATTGGAAGAAAAAGGATTTGTGTATATAGTCCCTGAGGTAGATTGAACAAAACATTATTATTATTTTTTTTTTTTTTGGCTGTGCCACGTGGCTTGTGGGATCTTAGTTCCCCGACCAGGGATTGAACCCAGGGCCACAGCAGTGAAAGTGCTCAGTCCTAACCACTGGACCACGAGGGAATTCCCTGAACAAAATATTATTATGTCCATTACATACAGACAAAAAAGCTGAGGCCCCATGAGCCACAGCTACTGAGCCCACGTGCTACAACTACTGAAGCCCGCATGCCTAGAGCCTGTGCTCCGCAACAAGAGAAGCCACTGCAATGAGAAGCCCGTGCCGGCAACTAGAGAAAGCACGTGCGTAGCAACGAAGACCCAACGCAGCCAAAAATTAAATAAATTTATAAAATAAATAAAAACCCTCAAAACTCATAGATGCTTTTAAAATAGCATTTCAAAAATTCACCCCAACATAAAAAACAAAAAACCCAAACAAAGCAAACACAACCATATAACAATGCAACATATTTCTCACCAAACAGTGAGAAACAGATACCACTGTTTCTGTTGTCAAACATAGCAAATACACCATCCCATTACATTAAAATGAATGCTTATCAGTGGATAGGATTTACCTACGATAAATAGCACATAAGGTAATGATTACTTATGACTTTAAAGAATACAGTAGTCCCCCCTTATCCACAGGTGATACGTTCCAAGACCCCCCCCAGTAGATGCCTGAAACTATAGTACCGAACTTTACATATACTGTTTTTTCCTGCACATACATACCTACAATAAAGTTTAATGTATAAATTAGGCACAGTAAGAGATAAACAACAATAACAAATAATAAAATAGAACAATTTTAACCATACTACAACAAAAGTTTTCTGAATGTGGTGTCTCTCTCCCTCACTCTCTCTCAAAATATCTTACACAGTTAACGCCTTTTCCATTTTAACTAAGTACTTATCTGCACCGTGGCCATAACTTTGGCAGTTTGAGTTTTGTTTTGCAGTTTGACAGCAAAACAAGCACGAATTTCTTTTTCCTTCACAATTTCACGGATAGAAGATTCGTTCTGACCACAGATCTTAGCAATCTCAGCATGCAACTTTTTTTCTTTCCTTATTAAGTTGAGAACTTTCACCTTTTCACTTAAAGGAAGCAGTGTGCAGTTTCTCTTCAGCATATCTAAATTGCTGCACTTTGGGGGCATTATTAAGTAAAAAGCGTTACTTGAACATAAGCACTGATAACTGAGATGCCACTAAAGTGACTAATGGGTGGGATAAGCTGGACAAAGGGATGATTCACGTCCCAGGCACTACACAGAATGGTGTGAGATTTAAAACATATAAATTGCTTATTTCTGGAATCTTCCATTTAATATTTCAGACCTTGGTTGACTGGTTGAAGGTAACTGAAAGCACAGAGAGTGAAACTGCAATTAAGGCGAGACTACTGTAGTTTTGATGAAGTAAGCCATGTAGATATAGATGATGGTAGTTTTATCTGTTAAACTGTACATTTTAAAAAAAACACCTTAAAAGTTTTAGTCAGGAATGTCTTTTCTGTCAGTACTTTAAAGAGGATTTCAATGATAAGTTTTTGTTTGGTGCTTTCCTAAAATGGATGTCGTTGGCAGTTGCTTTCAAGTAGTTTACACGAGGACTGTCGGTGTGTTTCATGGCAACAGGTCTTTTGGAGGAACACTGAAATTGTGGTTATTGGCTGAAAACTACTACAATAAACTTCTGGCAGTGTGTATAAAGGGGGACGAAGAGGCTAGGGCCACCAAGTAGTACATTAGCCACTTCCTTTTTGGGTTAAGTAAAGAGAGTGAATCAATGATCTTATTAACACTTTCACAAAATATGAAGACAAAATATTGATTAACCAAAATATGGAAAAAGTTTTCAAGTGAGTAACCTTTTTTTGATTAAGCAAGAAAAGCACACTTATAACACTTATGGCATACCAGGAATTATGCTAAGCACTATGAGAACATAAAGTTTCATCAGACTCTGACCTTAAACTACTTATTGTCTACGGGGAAGATAGGATAGGCTTAAAAAACAACAATTAAGTAGAAAGCAACAAATCAAAAAAGTGGTAAAAAAAAAAAAAAAAAAGAATGCACTGAGAGCTCAAAGGAAGGAAATTATGTCATGGAGGGGCAGCTTGAGATAGCTGGCATGAGACGTATGGGATGAATAGAGAAGCATAGGATTAGGCATTCAAATGGAACAGAACAGTATCAACAATGATTAGCAAGTAATCCTTCATGTGAAGTATGTTAACTGTACATGAACACAGCCAACACAAATTAAGACCCTGTCTAACTACCTCCCCCAACAAAAAAACCAAAACATAAACAAAGTAAAAAACTATTTCATCAAAATATTTGAGGTTTAAAAAACAATGTCATAATAATTTTAAGAAAATTTCAAAATATATATTTTAAAGCCAATTAAATAGTACTTTTAAAAAAAGCTTGTTACAAAACACGTCTATATTTTTAGTTACACTCCTAAATAAAATAAATATTTTAAAAATACAATGATTACATTGGCATTCATGTACAACTAATAAGGGAATAAGAGAGAAATTAAAACATCTGATAATCACTACTCCCACCCTGCCATTTAACTCTTGAGTAGGAATGGTGTTTTAATAGAAAGAAATATTAATATAATCAGAAAACTGAAAATTAAAAGTACAGAATGGAAGTATCTATAAATGAATTGAACTGTATATATTTACAAGGGAATTAAAAAGGAGAGCAAAGCCTCTTGCATAACTTACCAACATAAAATGAGCAGTTGGAATGCAATAAACTTTCAGTCCATAAGCGACAAAGTTCACTTTCAGTCAGAGCTTCAACTCCATAACAAGCTTGATACTCCACTTTTGGTAGTACGTAAACTGGAAATTGCTGCAATCCAAGGTTATACTCTTATAAAGCTCCATTAATTTACTATTAACAGTAAATACATTTGCCTATATAATTTTGCCACTTTCAAAACACTTTCAGGTAATCTAAATTCATCCTTTCAAATACAGTAGGATTCAGACAGAAAGATGGATAGAACCCTTAGCAGATGTGGGCAAGTGGTGGATAAATAAGAGATCGTGAACCAGAGGCTGCCCCCCCACAACCAAAATCAACATACCTCTCCACACGTGCACGTATTTTATTTCTGTCACAGAACGTGACTGACGGTATCCTTGGAACAAAGCCTCGGATACATAATGGCCCAAGGTTCAAAGCTAGGAGCTGGGAAGCCATGACTGTAATACATACTAATAATTCTCAAGAGGCTAAAAAAAAAGTAGGAATTTTTTGCCCCTTTAAAGCATTAGTCACATTGTCTCAGGCTTAAATACTGTGTTTTCAGTCTATGAATGTCTGAGCACTAACACCTACATTAATACCCGTGAATGTTGCTATCTTCATTAATACAAAAGGCTTTATTCCAGACACTAAGTACTTGGCAAATTAGCCATTTAGCGTTTATTGGTCAGGACACTAAACAGATTAAGCAAAATGACTATACCCTCTACTAGCCTAAAGGAGGATAGGTAAGGAAATACATGCTTGTAAAATAACATAGTGCTAGTCATGTTCACTGTGCTCATATTATCTCATTTCTGTCAAAGAAAATTCTAATCTTAATAGCAGTCTCTTCAATTCCAGCTGCAGAAGGAGAAACACATGATTTAAGGAACTTAAAGTGATATAACTGGTTAGTACTTTTGAAATTATACTAAGCTGTGTTTCACTTTTATACCTGAAAATACTTCATAAATGTTTCAGAATTACTGATTTTCATAAAGTGGCAAATTCAGTGGGCTTATTAGCACAATGGTGGTATTAAGAACAATTCAAATCCAGTAAAATTTCTGTTAATAATTAACTTTGGTTCATTATTACCTTTGAATGTTGTAAACCTCTACAGCAGTGCTTCTTAAATTTCAGTGTGTGTGAATAACCATTTTAAAATAAATGCAGAATGTGAGGTGAAAAACAAGGCTTTTACATGTTTAACAAGCTGTTGTTCCAGGGGCCAAACTTTGAGTAGTAAGGTCCCTACAGTGTCTTCTTAATTAAAAAAAAAAAAAAAAATTATGATTAGGATAATTTCATTGCTAAAAGCACTTAATTGTATAATAATTTTTCAGCAACTGGTAATCCGCATTTATGGCTGCTTATAGTTGCCAAAAGAAGCCAGAGATAAAGAAGTGAAGGCCCAGAGGGCTAAGATATTTGCTCAAGGAGAGATAACCAGTTTACAGCAGAGTCGGAAAAAGAATAATTGATAAAGAAGATCCCCTTTTGGATCATGAATAGGTAATAGAATTAATTCAAGATTTCTTTTCAAATTAAAAAATATTACTCTTTCTGAAGAAAGTACTCTGGGGGATTTTCTTTGATAATACTGTCATATCTATAAAACTAAATCCTGAACCTGGTATTAATTTCCATATGTATTCTACTGCCATCTCCAGGAAACCAAGGGAAAGAAAAGTCTGAATATTTGACCTCAGTATTCCAAAATTAAAGTGAAACTTTAAGTACAAAGTTTTCAAATTATAAAAATTAAATTTACTATTTCCTTTATCCCTTATTGGTCACTCCTACTCTAAATGAAAGCTTCTTTTGGTTCTCTGTCTTCCAATTTCTTACATAAACCTTCCAAACGTTTACATACATTCCTAAATAAATATTTCAAAACTAGTATCCTGTCATTAATCCCAATAGGTACATTCTGTTCTTTCCTAATATTCAAGCACCTTCAGGATCCTTTTTTTCTGGCCCGAGAATGCCAATATAAACTTTAATATAACTGGATCTAAATTTTTGAGTCACTTTAGAATATAACTCTTAGGAAATGTGGTTAACTGAGACAGACGATAACATAATATTAAATCATTCAAAGGTACGTGGTCTGGATTTCATAATTATATGTAGAACTCAGTAAGTTCTAGCTTCATCTTGTGTTCCAAATTAGCCCTCTTTATTTCATGCCATCATTTGAGATTGGCTGCTGCTTTAAGTTCTCCTCTGTCATGTAGCTCTTATTAAGCAGAATTTTGATAAGAAGGGATAAATGATATTGGAAAGTAAAATCTCAGCTACAATAACATAGAATTGAAGAACCAGGAAAAAAAAAAAAAAAAAAAAAAAAAGAGCAGATATACGTATATGTATAACTGATTCACTTTGCTATACAGCAGAAACTAACAACATTGTAAGTCAACTATACTCCAATAAAAATTAATCAAAAAAAAGTTGACAAGATTTACTTTACCAAACAGCAAAAGATTTTATAAAGCTAGAGTAATTAAGACAGTGTTAACTGTCTAGCTAGAGTAATTACTCTAACTAGAGTAATTAAGACATGTACTGCCTCAAGGATAGAGAAATAGGGAGTCCAGATTAGATTCACATATATGATTTACAACACAAGTAACACTGGAGAGCAGCAGAGAAAGGGTGGTCTTTTCAATAAACAGTGCTGAAAACTGAAAAAAAGAAATCTTGATATTCCGTGCAAAAATAAACACTACATAAACTGTGTATCTAGAAATTAAAAAATAATTTTAGGGCTTCCCTGGTGGCGCAGTGGTTGAGAGTCCACCTGCCGATGCAGGGGACACGGGTTTGTGCCCCGGTCCGGGAGGATCCCACATGCCACGGAGTGGCTGGGCCTGTGAGCCATGGCTGCTGAGCCTGCGCGTCCGGAGCCTGTGCTCTGCAGCGGGAGAGGCCACAGCAGTGAGAGGCCCGCGTAACGCAAAAATATAATAATAATAATTTTAAAAAGGCTTCTAGAAGATATTATATTCATGATGCTGCTGTAAGGAAGATTTGTTAAACCAGGCAAAGAAAGCACTAACCATAAAGGAAATGGCTAAATATTGGTCTATATTAAGTTCAAAAGACACTTTTAAGAGACTGAAAAGGCAAGTCACAGAGTACAAGAAAAATATTTGTAACATTTAAAAACAACAAAGAACTACCAAACAAACAAACAAAAACTTGACAACAGAAAAAGAGGTTTGAATAGGCAATTCACAAAACTGAACATCCAAATGATTATTAACATGAAAGTGTCCAACTTCATAAGTAACCAAGGAAAGGCAAATTAAAACAATAATGAAATATTAATAATACCCACCACATGGCTAAAATTAAACTGATAAGGCCAAGTGTGGGCAAGGATGAGGAAAAAATGTAACCCTCACAGTGCTAGTATAAGTGTAAATTGGTACAGTAACTTTGGAAAACTTTTTGGAATTATCTACTGAAGATAAATGTAAGCTTAAACTATGACCCAATAATTCTATGACCAAATAGTTCCATTCCTAGGTATGTGCCCAACAGCAATATGTACCCATTGCGCTAACAGACACTTACAATATGTTCATAGTTGCATTAACATAGAAACAACCTAAACAGGCTCCCAAAGTTAAACAGATAAATAAATGGTGGTATAGTCTTACAAAGGAATATGTCCAAAACAATAAAACTACTGTTATACACATATAAATTTCAAAAACTGTGTTAAGTAAAAGAAGGTATAAACAAAAGAACTTTATAATTCCATTTGTATAGAGCTGGCAAAAACCAAATGATTACATTAGAAGGCAGGACAGTGGTTACCCCTGGAGAAGAGAAGACAGCTATGTTGGGAAGTGGCACAAGGTGGGGTCTTCCCGGGCACTGGCAGTTTTCAACTGCTTGATCTGGGTGCAAATTATAGAGGTGCTGGCTTTGTTATAATTCCTTGAGCTGTACATTTATTTTTTTTACTTTTCTGAATGTATATTATACTTAAAAAGTTGCATATGGAAAAGAAAACATTATCAAATCAAAGATGTATTTTACAACTGACAATATTTTAGGACAGAAGGAGTACTATGTAGACATTTTTAAAATTATGTGTAAATACAGAGAAGTTACCAGTTTTTTTGTTTTAGTCTGCTTTTAATATTTGGTTAAGAAATCCTTTTTTACTCTTGTATCATAAAGATGATTGTCCATATTTTCATCTAAATTTTAGATTAATAGCTAGTTCTTTCTCAGTACAGAAATATACAAAGTATCACTTCATTATCTTGTGGTATCTATTTTCATCAAGGAGAAGTGTACTTTTAGGGCATTATATTATATAATCATTGGAAGAAAAAGGATTTGTGTATATAGTCCCTGAGGTAGATTGAACAAAACATTATTATTATTTTTTTTTTTTTTTTTGGCTGTGCCGCGTGTCTTGTGGGATCTTAGTTCCCCGACCAGGGATTGAACCCAGGGCCACAGCAGTGAAAGTGCTCAGTCCTAACCACTGGACCACGAGGGAATTCCCTGAACAAAATATTATTATGTCCATTACATACAGACAAAAAAGCTGAGGCCCCATGAGCCACAGCTACTGAGCCCACGTGCTACAACTACTGAAGCCCGCATGCCTAGAGCCTGTGCTCCGCAACAAGAGAAGCCACTGCAATGAGAAGCCCGTGCCGGCAACTAGAGAAAGCACGTGCGTAGCAACGAAGACCCAACGCAGCCAAAAATTAAATAAATTTATAAAATAAATAAAAACCCTCAAAACTCATAGATGCTTTTAAAATAGCATTTCAAAAATTCACCCCAACATAAAAAACAAAAAACCCAAACAAAGCAAACACAACCATATAACAATGCAACATATTTCTCACCAAACAGTGAGAAACAGATACCACTGTTTCTGTTGTCAAACATAGCAAATACACCATCCCATTACATTAAAATGAATGCTTATCAGTGGATAGGATTTACCTACGATAAATAGCACATAAGGTAATGATTACTTATGACTTTAAAGAATACAGTAGTCCCCCCTTATCCACAGGTGATACGTTCCAAGGCCCCCCCCCAGTAGATGCCTGAAACTATAGTACCGAACTTTACATATACTGTTTTTTCCTGCACATACATACCTACAATAAAGTTTAATGTATAAATTAGGCACAGTAAGAGATAAACAACAATAACAAATAATAAAATAGAACAATTTTAACCATACTACAACAAAAGTTTTCTGAATGTGGTGTCTCTCTCCCTCACTCTCTCTCAAAATATCTTACACAGTTAACGCCTTTTCCATTTTAACTAAGTACTTATCTGCACCGTGGCCATAACTTTGGCAGTTTGAGTTTTGTTTTGCAGTTTGACAGCAAAACAAGCACGAATTTCTTTTTCCTTCACAATTTCACGGATAGAAGATTCGTTCTGACCACAGATCTTAGCAATCTCAGCATGCAACTTTTTTTCTTTCCTTATTAAGTTGAGAACTTTCACCTTTTCACTTAAAGGAAGCAGTGTGCAGTTTCTCTTCAGCATATCTAAATTGCTGCACTTTGGGGGCATTATTAAGTAAAAAGCGTTACTTGAACATAAGCACTGATAACTGAGATGCCACTAAAGTGACTAATGGGTGGGATAAGCTGGACAAAGGGATGATTCACGTCCCAGGCACTACACAGAATGGTGTGAGATTTAAAACATATAAATTGCTTATTTCTGGAATCTTCCATTTAATATTTCAGACCTTGGTTGACTGGTTGAAGGTAACTGAAAGCACAGAGAGTGAAACTGCAATTAAGGCGAGACTACTGTAGTTTTGATGAAGTAAGCCATGTAGATATAGATGATGGTAGTTTTATCTGTTAAACTGTACATTTAAAAAAAAACACCTTAAAAGTTTTAGTCAGGAATGTCTTTTCTGTCAGTACTTTAAAGAGGATTTCAATGATAAGTTTTTGTTTGGTGCTTTCCTAAAATGGATGTCGTTGGCAGTTGCTTTCAAGTAGTTTACACGAGGACTGTCGGTGTGTTTCATGGCAACAGGTCTTTTGGAGGAACACTGAAATTGTGGTTATTGGCTGAAAACTACTACAATAAACTTCTGGCAGTGTGTATAAAGGGGGACGAAGAGGCTAGGGCCACCAAGTAGTACATTAGCCACTTCCTTTTTGGGTTAAGTAAAGAGAGTGAATCAATGATCTTATTAACACTTTCACAAAATATGAAGACAAAATATTGATTAACCAAAATATGGAAAAAGTTTTCAAGTGAGTAACCTTTTTTTGATTAAGCAAGAAAAGCACACTTATAACACTTATGGCATACCAGGAATTATGCTAAGCACTATGAGAACATAAAGTTTCATCAGACTCTGACCTTAAACTACTTATTGTCTACGGGGAAGATAGGATAGGCTTAAAAAACAACAATTAAGTAGAAAGCAACAAATCAAAAAAGTGGTAAAAAAAAAAAAAAAAAAGAATGCACTGAGAGCTCAAAGGAAGGAAATTATGTCATGGAGGGGCAGCTTGAGATAGCTGGCATGAGACGTATGGGATGAATAGAGAAGCATAGGATTAGGCATTCAAATGGAACAGAACAGTATCAACAATGATTAGCAAGTAATCCTTCATGTGAAGTATGTTAACTGTACATGAACACAGCCAACACAAATTAAGACCCTGTCTAACTACCTCCCCCAACAAAAAACCAAAACATAAACAAAGTAAAAAACTATTTCATCAAGATATTTGAGGTTTAAAAAACAATGTCATAATAATTTTAAGAAAATTTCAAAATATATATTTTAAAGCCAATTAAATAGTACTTTTAAAAAAAGCTTGTTACAAAACACGTCTATATTTTTAGTTACACTCCTAAATAAAATAAATATTTTAAAAATACAATGATTACATTGGCATTCATGTACAACTAATAAGGGAATAAGAGAGAAATTAAAACATCTGATAATCACTACTCCCACCCTGCCATTTAACTCTTGAGTAGGAATGGTGTTTTAATAGAAAGAAATATTAATATAATCAGAAAACTGAAAATTAAAAGTACAGAATGGAAGTATCTATAAATGAATTGAACTGTATATATTTACAAGGGAATTAAAAAGGAGAGCAAAGCCTCTTGCATAACTTACCAACATAAAATGAGCAGTTGGAATGCAATAAACTTTCAGTCCATAAGCGACAAAGTTCACTTTCAGTCAGAGCTTCAACTCCATAACAAGCTTGATACTCCACTTTTGGTAGTACGTAAACTGGAAATTGCTGCAATCCAAGGTTATACTCTTATAAAGCTCCATTAATTTACTATTAACAGTAAATACATTTGCCTATATAATTTTGCCACTTTCAAAACACTTTCAGGTAATCTAAATTCATCCTTTCAAATACAGTAGGATTCAGACAGAAAGATGGATAGAACCCTTAGCAGATGTGGGCAAGTGGTGGATAAATAAGAGATCGTGAACCAGAGGCTGCCCCCCCACAACCAAAATCAACATACCTCTCCACACGTGCACGTATTTTATTTCTGTCACAGAACGTGACTGACGGTATCCTTGGAACAAAGCCTCGGATACATAATGGCCCAAGGTTCAAAGCTAGGAGCTGGGAAGCCATGACTGTAATACATACTAATAATTCTCAAGAGGCTAAAAAAAAAGTAGGAATTTTTTGCCCCTTTAAAGCATTAGTCACATTGTCTCAGGCTTAAATACTGTGTTTTCAGTCTATGAATGTCTGAGCACTAACACCTACATTAATACCCGTGAATGTTGCTATCTTCATTAATACAAAAGGCTTTATTCCAGACACTAAGTACTTGGCAAATTAGCCATTTAGCGTTTATTGGTCAGGACACTAAACAGATTAAGCAAAATGACTATACCCTCTACTAGCCTAAAGGAGGATAGGTAAGGAAATACATGCTTGTAAAATAACATAGTGCTAGTCATGTTCACTGTGCTCATATTATCTCATTTCTGTCAAAGAAAATTCTAATCTTAATAGCAGTCTCTTCAATTCCAGCTGCAGAAGGAGAAACACATGATTTAAGGAACTTAAAGTGATATAACTGGTTAGTACTTTTGAAATTATACTAAGCTGTGTTTCACTTTTATACCTGAAAATACTTCATAAATGTTTCAGAATTACTGATTTTCATAAAGTGGCAAATTCAGTGGGCTTATTAGCACAATGGTGGTATTAAGAACAATTCAAATCCAGTAAAATTTCTGTTAATAATTAACTTTGGTTCATTATTACCTTTGAATGTTGTAAACCTCTACAGCAGTGCTTCTTAAATTTCAGTGTGTGTGAATAACCATTTTAAAATAAATGCAGAATGTGAGGTGAAAAACAAGGCTTTTACATGTTTAACAAGCTGTTGTTCCAGGGGCCAAACTTTGAGTAGTAAGGTCCCTACAGTGTCTTCTTAATTAAAAAAAAAAAAAAAAATTATGATTAGGATAATTTCATTGCTAAAAGCACTTAATTGTATAATAATTTTTCAGCAACTGGTAATCCGCATTTATGGCTGCTTATAGTTGCCAAAAGAAGCCAGAGATAAAGAAGTGAAGGCCCAGAGGGCTAAGATATTTGCTCAAGGAGAGATAACCAGTTTACAGCAGAGTCGGAAAAAGAATAATTGATAAAGAAGATCCCCTTTTGGATCATGAATAGGTAATAGAATTAATTCAAGATTTCTTTTCAAATTAAAAAATATTACTCTTTCTGAAGAAAGTACTCTGGGGGATTTTCTTTGATAATACTGTCATATCTATAAAACTAAATCCTGAACCTGGTATTAATTTCCATATGTATTCTACTGCCATCTCCAGGAAACCAAGGGAAAGAAAAGTCTGAATATTTGACCTCAGTATTCCAAAATTAAAGTGAAACTTTAAGTACAAAGTTTTCAAATTATAAAAATTAAATTTACTATTTCCTTTATCCCTTATTGGTCACTCCTACTCTAAATGAAAGCTTCTTTTGGTTCTCTGTCTTCCAATTTCTTACATAAACCTTCCAAACGTTTACATACATTCCTAAATAAATATTTCAAAACTAGTATCCTGTCATTAATCCCAATAGGTACATTCTGTTCTTTCCTAATATTCAAGCACCTTCAGGATCCTTTTTTTCTGGCCCGAGAATGCCAATATAAACTTTAATATAACTGGATCTAAATTTTTGAGTCACTTTAGAATATAACTCTTAGGAAATGTGGTTAACTGAGACAGACGATAACATAATATTAAATCATTCAAAGGTACGTGGTCTGGATTTCATAATTATATGTAGAACTCAGTAAGTTCTAGCTTCATCTTGTGTTCCAAATTAGCCCTCTTTATTTCATGCCATCATTTGAGATTGGCTGCTGCTTTAAGTTCTCCTCTGTCATGTAGCTCTTATTAAGCAGAATTTTGATAAGAAGGGATAAATGATATTGGAAAGTAAAATCTCAGCTACAATAACATAGAATTGAAGAACCAAAGGAAAAAAAGAAGAGATGAGGTTCTTGCAGAGCAGAGGCTGAAGAGACTTCCGAGTATTTTAAAGCTTTACCTAAACAAGTTGGTTTTTAAGAAGGAAATGTTAATGAAGATGCATTCTTACCTAACTAGAGTTTAAACACTACCTTTAAAATTTCTCAGCTAGTGCCTCAACTTCCCTTCCTTAACAACACCCTCCTCTCTCCTCACGCCTGTTTTTCTCATTTATTCAATACCTATTTATTGAGTATCTACGGAATAAAACATTTGAGAGAAACAGAGATGAATAGGAGATGATTCCAAAGGGAATACATTCTACAAAGGAATTTAAACCACGTGTACTAAACTATTACATATAATGATAGGTATAATATGATAAGTGTTCACTGAAAATTTTAAAATTTTACTCCGGGTTTGACATGTCAGAAATAGAAGGCTCCTATTTAGCTAATCTTTGGGGCTTGACTTTTTTGATATATTTTGATGAAGAGTGAATTCTCTCCTATAAGGTTTTATCTAATATTTATAAATTTCACTTTAGTCAAGTGAATGACAATGTCCTTAACAGGTTCTCTCTTTCAACAATTAAACCAGTGTCCAAAAATATCCCTAGGCTATTCTTACTTAAGACACCCTGGCCATCAATAATTTCTAAGTGCTGTAAGCTGGCAGATCAATACAGAGTGGTATGCACTCACAGAGTAGAAAATGAAAGAAATGAGGTTAGTCCCCAAATAAATCAGACAGCAAATATGAATTGATGAAATAAAACCTTGAAAATACAGTCCATAGCACTGACACTATATGTATTCAAGATATGCATGCTATGGTCATTAAATACAGATGAGACAGGAAAAAATCAGCAAATAAAGTAAAATTTTTTAATAGTATGGGAATATTTGTATTTACCTAGGAGGAGACTAAAATCAGACCTACAGCATTTTGTCATTCCTGACATTCTCTTATAAAAAAACACTCCCACATATATTTAATTCAAAACCAGTTGGTTTCTATAATTTCAAGTCTGAACCAGTGATGAAATACCAAATTACGAGAATTAGAAATTTAAAATTTTATTCACAGTCTTCCTTCTAAGAACAAAAGTATCATCAAGCAAAAGATCCACTAGGTCCATTGGATTTTGGTGGACAACGTATACATCCTTGATCCTGATGGGTTAGCCTTAGAGGTTTTTCATGATAGACCCTCACACTATTGCTATTAGCAGCTCAGAAAGGTTGGCACTGCTTTTTCTTTTCTTCTTCCTCTTCTTTTTAAAATTTTTTTCCAGTTATACCTTAATATGGTAAAGTAGTAGTCAGTAGTTGATCCATAAGGGTCAATGCTGGAACATCACTGTTCCTGAGTCACCTGTTCCCTAATCCAAAACACTGACATTCTAAAGTGGTCACTGAGGATTCTTATTGGGTGGAAGGTTAAATAGCAAGAAACAGAGACGTCAAAAAAGGAAGGAACGGATTTCCCTGGTGGTCCAGTGGTTAAGACTCCACGCTTCCAGTACAGCGGACGTGGGTTCGATCCCTGGCCAGGGAACTAAGAACCCACATGCCACACGGTGTGGCCAATAAATAAATAAATAAATAAATAAATAAATAATTTTTTTTTTTTTTTTTTTTTTTTTTTTTTTTGTGGTACGCGGGCCTCTCACTGTTGTGGCCTCTCCCGTTGCAGCCAGCCGCTCCGCGGCATGTGGGATCTTCCCAGACCGCGGCACGAACCCGTGTCCCCTGCATCGGCAGGCGGACGCGCAACCACTGCGCCACCAGGGAAGCCCAAATTATTTTTTTTTAATTAAAAAAAAAGGAAGAAATGGAGGGAGGGAGGAAGAAAGGAGGGAAGGAAGAAAGGAAAGAGCGAGGAAGGAAGGAAAAGTGAACTATGAAATAATGGATACAACTGAAAAAAATCTCTTAAGAAAAAATTAAAGAGGCCTCACTATTTCTTACGTAATCAATTATACCATAAAAGCTCCTCTTTATTTGCCTGAATTCAGTGGTTACACACACAAAAATCAAATTAATCTGAAAGAGAGCTTAAAATATCAAATATAGCAAACTGCCAAAAGAACAAATTACTGAAATTGTAGCAAAAACTTTTTTAACTGAGGGAAATATTTATATCAAATCCCAAAAGAAACAATAGGGGAAAAAGAAAGGAAGACATTTGGTTTTCTAACAGTCCTGGGAAGACATTTCAAATGTGTATGAAAGCCCACCTTTCAAATTGTGAACTTCTAAAATGACTCAAAAAGATTCCCAAAGTAAGAAAGAAAGAGGCTAATATGTCATAAAGGAAATCCAAATTCACAGAGAAAGCTGGAACATACATGCCAGTCTAGGTCATATCTATAATGGTGTCATTTTTCACAAAGTTTATATATATTCCATGCAAGAATGTTATTGGCACTCATGACTATTACACTGAACTAAACACTTTATTAAAAGTGTTTTCAGTATTTTACTAAGAAAACTCAACCTGAAAAAACTACTCTAAGAGTGATCAACAATTTAAAATTAAACTTCATAACAATGGCAAGTTAAATATTTGCTTATCATCTACTTATGCTACCACACCCTAACTCCCCAGGTAACAACTTACTCTTCTGATTTTCTTCCGTTTTTTAGAACGTGGTCTGGTCTCTATCCTCTGGACACTGCATCGCACAAGTAACAACAGGTCTTGTAGGCTAAATAGCTTGTAAACAAAATTTCCTTCCTGAGGAGCTACATATTCTGATGTATCTTCAACATAGTCCTGAAGTTCATATGGCAATCCTTTAAAAATAATTATATTTTTATTTTAAAATACATTAGCCCTTTATCCATCATAATCCAAGATAAAACAATTCAACTATCAACCTTCTGTTTCCTCTGAGTTGACCATTACACTATTACTATTTCTGTTTACTTTTACTGGAACTCCAGCAAGAGCTGAAATCAAAGCTTTAGGGTTCTCTTCCTTTTACCTACTACCTTCACTAACCCTAGGCAAAGTATAAATCTGTGAGACAACATATGAAGTAAGAAAAAAAAAAGTTTAAAAAAGTAGTGTTATTCATAATCGAGGCAGAGTTGAGGTGCAGCCTTATATCTATTTCACAAAACGAAAAAGTACAAAACTACAGTCTAAACACCAAGAATAAGTAAATTTAGACTAATAAATATTTATCATTATTTTTGATGAACTTTCCCTTCATCAGTTCAGCAAACCACATTATCTATACCTTAGCAGCCATCGTAAATGTTGGATAAACATAGGTTACAAAAATCCATACAACTGTGGGTACGTTGTTAGAGTGAAGGTTTTGAAACTGAAATAAACATATTATAAGAAAGAGAAAGTAGGGGAAAGAGGGGGGGGGAAAAACCTAAGGATAAGGAACAAGCAAAACAGTTAATATAAAATTCTTTGTAAATACGTACGTCCTTTTGGCTTCTGAAACGCAGAAGGCCATATAGATTTTGGCCAACTAGAGGCATCTGAAGTAGCAGAGGGTTGCTCAGAACTAGGAGGTTGTTTAGAATTTTCTGAATTCATCAATGGCATTTCAGGTATTTTTCTGGAAATTGGTTTTAAGAGTTCATCCTGCATTTTTAAAATTTCTCCAACTGGATCAAACTTTTTATATACTCGTTTGATAGGTTTTTTTAAAACACATGACTCTTCAGGACTACAAGTAGTATTAGTCTGGTTTCCTACAGAAGCCTGTCCTGAGGAAGAATTTAGGCTAGCTGGTTTAGAACTTAAATTAGAACCCATATCAACTGTCTTTCCATTACTATTACTTTGACACTCTGTATCAATGATTAAACAGTCTTCATCTGTATCACTATGGCAAAGAAGTACATCTTCAGTTTTAGCTGCTTCTGATGTAACAGGCTTTTCCTTTGAATTATTGTCTGTGTTCTCTGGAACATTCACTCTTTCATCAACACACTCCATATCAGAAGCCATATCATTTTTATTAGAGGTTTCAATTTCTGAAGAACTTTCTAATCGTAAGGCATCAGATGTTTTCAAGTCACTATCTTGTACCAAAGACTTCTCAGAATCTGATACATTTTCACCACAGGGGATAAATCCCTGATCATCTTTATTTCCGCACTCTTCAGGGCCATTGTCCATACCAGTCACCAGCTGTTTCTCCTTCTGCAGCTGTTCCATCAGAATCTGAGATAAACTTCTAGAATGAGCAGTAATGTCTGGTGCAGTTGGTGCCTCAGATGTGATTGCTATGCTGAGGGCTGTGGGCATATCTGTCATGTTGGGTACTATGGAAGTACTTGCTGGACTCGGTGACTTTGATGGTTTGGTGGTGGTTACTCCAAAAGTTTCAAGTTCTGTGACGTCATCATCAAAATCCAGATCCAAATTTTCATGGGTCTCAATTTTTCGGCACTCATTAACTTCATAAGACATCTTAAGAAAATATGTTGGCAAACTATTAGCAAAAATTCCAGGCCACCACTCACCCATCAATGTCCCATCACAAACATAGTTCATACTCTTTAAAAGTCGAAAGAAAAGTCTAATGGCTTTGAAAGGTTCTTGCTTTGACAAACTACTAGCAACTAATTTATTTAACCTTACCTTCCCATTGAAATGTTGATGAAACACAGAAAAATTTGCCAAGTTGCAATACCACAGGAAATGGGGAATACCTGTGAACTACCACATCTCAAGAGGTATTTTGACTAATCACAAACAGACAGTACCACAAAGAAGAAATGTAAGGCCAAATAGGAAGGCAGAAGCTCTTCAATCATACCCACTTTACACACTCTTGCAGAGACTTAGCTGACCAGGAGGAAAGCATCTTCGCCACAGTAAGGAAGCTGCTCTCTAATGCAACTGGGGAAGTGTCAACAGCCTCTCACATCAATCAATGACTTTCTTTATACATCTACTCAGGGAAAACAACTCTCAGTAATACGAGGAGAAAAGGATAGGAAGTGGTTTTATTGTATTCTGGGACATAAAGCCACTGAGGTTATAGTTTTTCATGTACTGTTTGGGTAATGGAAGAACTATAGACAGTTCTAATTTATTCAGGAATAAATTATCTTCTCCCCAGGTAGCAACATCTCTCCTCAGTCTGGCAGAGCACTTTAGATAAATACCATGGAATTGGATTACAGTTTAGGATTTGAGAGAAAAATATTCTGACAGCCTCAGGTAGTGAGTAAGAAAGATCTACCTGTGTAAATTACTTTACCTCTCTGAAACTCAATTTCCTCATCTCTAGGGTCATCCTCTTGGGTTTGTTCTAAGGATTAAATGAGAAATTATATATAGAAAGTTTCTTGGCATAGTCCTTGTACATAGTAAGTAGTTTCTCAGCTAATGGTAGCACTTTCTAAAATAAAAAGACTACCACATTTAGCCAAAAAATAAAATTAAACTATACGCTGTTTACATGAGGCATTCTTACACAGAAAGGTTCAAAACAAAACAATGGGACATGACATCAAGAAATAAAGAAAGAAGGACTAGCAATATTAAGTGTTAGAGAGAAGTCAATGCAAAAAGCATTAGACAGAAAAAGGAATCCTATGTTGAAAAACATGCAACCCATGATGAATAGATAATGAAGTGTGACATGTCAAATAACAACATCAAAATTGTCAAAACTGAAAAATAAAAGGAAAATTTGACAGGAACTATTGTACTTGGTCATTGATACACTGTCTCTTAGTAGAGACAGGAATGTAGAAAGTATGAATAATATTTAATGACTGAAACAAAGATACATGAATGACTGGAAACATACATATAGACTGCAAAGATATACCTTTTCCCTCCCAAGGATCGAAGGAGCATTTCCAAAGATGGACTATAAATTAATACACAAAGAAAACATCAATATAGTATAAAGCAGAATCTGTTAAGATCTGACTCTCTGTTTAGAAGAAAATAAAATTAGAAATCATTAAGAAAAAAGTAAACAAACAATAATAAACCCAAGAACTTGGAAATTTTAAAACTCTCCAAATTATAAGATAAAAGAAGAAATTAAAGTAATTACAGAATACTTAAAAAGCAATAAAAATGAGAACACTGGACATTAAAAATCTGAAGCATCATTCATAGCCTTTTCAAGAAATAGGAAAAGAATAATATAATCACAATAATAAATGAAGAAATTTCATAAATATAAAACCAAAATTAATGAATTGAAAAACAATGTTCTCAACCCCTGACAGAACAAATTTGGATAAAGTAAAAACAGCAGTTTATCTGTAAATATTTTAGTATGTGGTTATAAAAGGATTCTTCTGTAAAACATATTAATTATATCAATAAATTAATACTTCTTTAATGGCTGGAAATATCTAATCACTGTTAAAATTTCCTAGTCTGATAAATTTCTTTTTACAATTGTTTATTGGAATCAGGATCCACCCAAGATCCCTACACTGCATTTGGTTGATGTCTCTCAAATTTATTTGTCAAATGCCTCTCCCCCATACTCTGCCAACTCCCATATCTACCAGGTATTTGTAGAAGAAACTAGATCAGTTATCCTATAAAATTGTCCATATTCTGGATTTTGCATCCCCATGATATCATTTAACACACTCTTCCCCTACATTTCCTATTAAAATGATCTAGTAGCTTGATCAGATTCAGGCACATTTAAAAAAACTGAACATGTTATATGTGGTACTGTGCACTTCCCACTTCAATCAGGAGGCTAATGTCATCTGGTTATCTTTCTTCTTGTGATATTACAACTGTTCTGTTGATTCATCAAGGGTCAACAAACTAATCTAGCCATTAAAATTCCTTATTAATCTTCTAATGCTTTTAGCAGTCATTGATGATGATCACTGCCTAGATTCACTATTTCATTAGGAACTGCAAAATGGTAACAGTCATATTTCATCATTACCTGAAATACAGTTTGTACTGGAAAAGTAAGACAAATACTTTAATTTTCAAACATCAGTTTTCAGAATAATGACTTGATACACTAGCACCCTCCAAAGGTGACTAATACTTTTAAAAAAGATATTATTATGAATTCATGGATTTTAACTATTTCATGTTTCCATCCACTGCAGTTATTCTTTGTCATGGTCAAACTGGCACACTCTGGCTAATGGGAAACCCTTCAAGTTGGCACTGGCATCTTTTTTATATAATTCCAATATTATTATAAGGTTTTTACTTAAGTCCTTTGATTGGCATTTGTATTTCTTATGCTAAAATTCTTGGTTTCTAATATAAATATAAGTACTTATTTGCTTTATCATACTATCTAATGTGTTCAAAATAACAACAGCAATATCATTATTAATAATATGATTACTAAATGCAGTTTAAGATTTTTGGCAATTCTTTTTGAACTTAGGATATAAATCTTTAAGGATGTATAGACACTTAATTCTCTGAGTGATCACTTTCACTTAAACAATATATCTTGGATATCACACTACAGTTGCATACCTAGAGCTTTCTGATTCTTTTTTATAGGCATACCTTGGAGACATTGTGTGTTTGGTTCCAAACCACGACAATAAAGCAAATACTACAAAAAAGTGAGTCACACAAATTTTTTTGGTTTCCCAGTACATATAAAGGTATGTTTACACTATAGTCTATTAAGTGTGCAATAGCATTATGTCTTTAAAAATGTACATGTCTTAAGAAAAATACTTTACTGCTAAAAAGCGCTAACCATCATCTGAGCCTTCAGCAAGTTGTAATAGTAACATCAAAAATCAATCACAGGGCTTCCCTGGTGGCGCAGTGGTTGAGAGTCCGCCTGCCGAGGCAGGGGACGCAGGTTCGTGCCCCGGTCCGGGAAGATCCCACATGCCGCGGAGCAGCTGGGCCCGTGAGCCATGGCTGCTGAGCCTGGGCGTCCATAGCCTGTGCTCCGCAACGGGAGAGGCCACGGCAGTGGGAGGTCCGCGTGCCGCAGAAAAAAAAAAAAAAAACAATCACAGATCACCATAACAAATATGATTAGGTTTGAAATACTGCAAGAATTACCAAAATGTGACACAGTGACAGGAAGTGAGCAAATGCTGTTGGAAAAAGGGCGATGACAGACTTGCTTGATGCAGGGTTACCACAAGCCTTCCATTTGTAAAAAACGCGGTATCTTTGAAGTGCAATAAAGCAATGTGCGATAAAACAAAGTATGCCTGTAATAGCTGCATAGTATGCTATTGAAGATGTACAGTTTATTTAATAAATACCCTATTAAGGGACATGAGGACTGTTTCTAATGAATACCTATAGTTGCAGTGAATATCCTGCACAAATATTTTCTTTTCCTAGTGTATTTCTGAGCTACATTTCTAGAAGTGAGATTTCTAGGGCAAAGGATGAACACATTAGTTTTCATCTGTTCTGTGGGT
Source organism: Physeter macrocephalus (assembly GCF_002837175.3). Taxonomy (NCBI): domain Eukaryota; kingdom Metazoa; phylum Chordata; class Mammalia; order Artiodactyla; family Physeteridae; genus Physeter; species Physeter macrocephalus. Next base: position 53,588,668 of record NC_041224.1, read on the forward strand.
ACATCTTTCTTCATCTGACTGTAGAAATGTTATAGCAATTATCTTTTCTTCCTCTAATAACTTTGTAAGAATTTCCATCAACAATCCTCTTCTGTTTCTCATGTTTAATTGAGATGGGTGCACCTGCTTCTGCAGGAGGACGATCCTGTGCGAGAGTGTGCCAGGATAGCTTTCTTAGCTTCACGGCTCTAAGCTCATGCTTCCCTGTTACCATGATGTATGCATGTACGTTTGTATGTGTTTGTGTGTGCATGTAAAATCTTTAGTACATTCTGATATCTGCTTTCTCTATTTCCCTCTCTCACAATTATCTGAAAACTTATTTTTCCTTTACCTTTAATGTCCTTGTTCTGCTCAATATGAACTTTACCACTGGTGAATTTTCCTGAGTCACGGCTTTTGTCTCGGAAGGAACTTTGGCTGGTTAGTTTCTAGAGTTCTTAGGACCCAGGTCATCTCAGAACTATTTGAGTTCCTGAGTGCCCCTGCACTCACCTACAAATTAGAGCCCATCCACATTATTTTCACTTTTGTTATTCTTTATTCATTATTGCATCTTTCACCATCCTCTTTCCATCTGGGATTATTTTCCTTGTGCCTGAAGAACATCCATTAGAGGAGGTCTGCTAGTAGCAAACTCAGTTTTTATCTGAAAATATCTTTTCTTAATTTTTTATTATTTAAGGATATTTCACTGGTTAGAGAATTTTAGTAAGAGGGTTATTTTCTCTCAGGAGAATATATTGTCCCTATGTCTTCTGGCTTCCACCGTTGTTTTTGAGAAGTTACTTGCCAGTCTAACTCTCAGTCCTTTATAGCTAATGTGCCTTTTGTTTCTCTGGTGGCTTTTTTTTTTTTTTTTTTTCTTTCTTTGTGGTACGCGGGCCTCTCACTGTTGTGGCCTCTCCCATTGCGGAGCACAGGCTCCGGATCTGGTGGCTTTTAAAGAGTTTTTTCTTTGTCTCCAAGTATGGTTTGGTCCCATTACCTCTTTTACACCTCCCTTTTTGGCTGCAAGTACACAAATGTTAGACATTCTCACTATATTCTCTATACCTCTTGACCTATTCTCCATATTTTCCTTTTGTTGCCTGTTTCATTATAGTCATTTCAGACCCATCTTCCAGTTTATTAATTCTCTTATCAGTTTTATCTAATGTGCTAATAACCCCCTTTACAGAATTCTTAACTGTACTTTTTAAAAAACAAACAAATAAATATTTATTTATTTATTTATTTGGCTGCATTGGGTCTTCGTTGCAGCACACGGGCTTCTCTCTAGTTGCAGCGTGTGGGCTTCTCTCTAGTTGTGGCATGCGGGTTTTCTCTCTCTAGCTGTAGCGTGCAGGATCCAGGGCGTGTGGGCTCTGTAGTTGTGGTGCAAGGGCTCCAGAGCATGTGAGCTCTAGTTTGCAGCACGCGGGCTCTCTGGTTGAGGCGCACGAGCTCAGTAGTTGTGGCACACGGGCTTAGTTGTCCCGCAGCATGTGGGATCTTAGTTCCCCGACCACGGATCGAACCCGCGTCCCTTGCATTGCAAGGCATATTCCTTCCAATTAAAGCATGGCTTTAATTTTCTTGCATGCTGTATAATTAAACAGAGTTGGCTCACAGTTTGTGACTGATAATTCTAGGATCCATTTCTGTGAGTCTATTTCTTTGGTCACTGTTTGTGATGGTTATTGCTCAGAGTATCCAGTACATGAAAAGAAACTTCATTTTTATTTACTCCTCCAGTGTCTAGTTATCTTTAAATGTTTTCCAGATGCTATATTTAAAAACTTATTTGTAGAAATAATTTGAGGCTCAAAATGACATTCTATTCCTCTAAGAATTATTTTCACTTGGTTTTGCTAGGTATCTAGAGACACTAGCAATCCAAAAGCATATGAATCCAAGTTCAAGGCCTGAAAACCCAGAATACAATCTACAAGAAAGCTGATTTATTTCTTGTTCACTCTTACTCCTGGGGTATAGCCCTGCAGGGTGCAAGCTCATGGTGGAAAACTGAACTCTGACTTTTGTCCCCCTAGTCCTGTGATGCTGCCAAAAGCACATTTTCTGCTGCCTCTTCAGAACTGGCAAATACCATTCAGGGCAAAAACTACCCTAAGTGACAGGCTTACCAGCCTGGATTCTGGTCTTCTTTAGTATCTCAGTCCTGTAAGTCCCCCCCTATCTTGTTAGGTCTTTGATGATTCTAAGAAATAAACTTATATAATATGTCCAGCTTTTTTTAGCTGTCATCGGTAATGGAAGGCCCTTATTACTTGGTCTGCCATTACTGAAAGAAGTTACTCCATCACTTTGCATCCCTCTTAACCTACTTCATGTTTCTTCATAGCACTTGTTACTGACATTCACCTCACACCAATATAAATTTTAGGTAGATTTAAAAATGTAAAACAAAACAAAAAACCAAAAATACCTCCAAAAAACTTAAGTTGGAAGTGCTTTATGACATACACATCACAAAAATACTGAAAAGCAAATGGCAAATCAATAAAAAACATAAACAAATATGAAAGACAAAAGGCCAATATTCTTAAAATAGTATGAGCTCTTATATGTAAATAAGAAAAAAGTTTTCTATTTTATTTTCTAATTTTGTTTGCTCTCTCACTTTATTCAAGTCCCTGTTCAAATTTCCTGTCCTTGGAAAAGCCTTCCTGATCATAAGTCCCATTCCCATGTCTTTCCCCTTAACCTACTCCATTTTTCTGCATAGCATTTATCAATACATGCTTTTTTGATACTGTTTTAATTATCTGTGCCCTCTGACACTAATGTAAGTTCTGAAAGAAAAGAGACTCCGTTTTTATTTACTGCTATATCCTCAGTGCATGGAACAGTATCTGCTCAATAAATATTTGTGGAATGGATGAATAAAGTTTTGTATAAACAGAATGTCTTGCTCTAATAATCATGGAAAAATATTTCAAAATACACAAAATAATAAAAGCTAGTATTTACTGAGTACCAAGCATTGTTCTAAATGCTTTAGGTGTATTAATTCATTTAATCCCCAATAATTCTATGAGTTAGGTTATCATGATACCCATCTTACAGACAAAGCAAACTAGACACAGAGAGGTTATGTAGTTTGCCTACGGTCACACAGATAATAAGCATACACTAAAAAGGATTAACAATCCGGCAAATTCTTTCTGCCCCATTCAAACTCATCTGTTCCTTTTCATACTTAAAAACTCTTGAATACGAATGAGACTAATTAAATAAAACCATCACCACTATGATCACCATTATTGACTGAATTTTTAGTACATACGTACTAAAGACTGTGCTCAGCATCTTACGTATAAATATCAAACTTAATCCTGACAGCAATTTTATGAAGTAGGTATTATCATCTTTCTTTTATAAAAGAAGAAAACTGAGACTGAAAGAGGTTAAATTAGTTGTCTAAAGTCTAGATCCACGTGGGGTTCAATTTTAAGTTTCAATCTAAAGTCTGTATTTTTAACTACCAGAGTTAGAGACTTGCAATAAAATGTTATTCTTCAAAAGGATAAACAAGTACATTCTCTTAAAGAAAAGAAAAGAAAGCATTACATACATCCATTTCAGATATATAATCTTCTGGTTTGTCCATAAATACTGCAGAGACTGGAACAGTTGTGTTTTTGGACATCATGAATTTTAAGGGAACTTCATGGAAGATTTGATTTCTCTCTCTCATTGTCATTTTCTTTTGGGGAAGTGGTGAATTAATATAAATTACTTTAACTGGTTTTGAACCTTAAAACAGAAAAAGAATGGGAGTGATTAGTTACTAGTAGTCATAATAAAAAAAAAATAAACCAGGATGTATAACAGAAGAATTACTAAACAAAGAGACACAGGATAGGAAACTGGAAGCACATGTCCCATACGTGTGCCTTGAATGGAAAGATTTTTAAAGTCCCTTAGAGATCTAAGGGCAAGAGACTCTTACTGGCAAGAAGAATATGTTCTTTTTCTAACAATTTAAAAAAAGATTTTCTGTTTTTTATTGTTATACTTTTACTGTCACTATTACTCGGTTCCTCTTGGGTTATACTTTCAAAAAGTGATAAAATGTTTACCACAGAGAATATATTACATTTAACTCTAATTTGTAGTTTTGTTTTTAGACACAGTCCTTCATTTACTCCAATTATGTTACTACATACAAGAATATTAATTCTAAAAGATATGAGAAAATTATTAAATGTGAACAAAAATAGAAGGGGAATAATATTTTGTACAGAATTTATGTGTAAATATTAATTTTACCGTTAAGAGAGAGACTATCTTATAAGTATAGACTTATTTAAATCTGAATTCCAATAATAGGTAAGTAAATAAACCCTGGAAACTAACCCATTTGAGGCTGTCTAATAAAGTATTACATTCCTTTTATTTCAGTGAAAGATAGAAGAACCTCACCATTTCATGTATCTTTGGCCACCCTAAACTATACTTTTTTCTCTACTTCTCACACACCCAGCATGCATACAGGTCCTGTAAATCTAATAACTCATTTATGAGTGTCAATTGTATACTTAGCACTACATATTAAAAAGTTCTTCTACTGAATGTAATTGTCAAATTTACATCCTCCTTAAATCAAAACTTAGTTTTTTGTATTTGTCAAATGACCACCTATAATTAGACAGCTGAAATAGAACTGTTTCAACTCCTCTTTTGAGAGTGTTACTTGACATGGCAAATCACAAACCTGCGACAGGTATTACGTGAATACACACTGGAATTTCCCACTGTTCCTTGTAGCTTGGTCCATGATTATTTAATAAGGTAAATAATGCTTGACTAGTTAGAGCTATCTGAGGGTGATATCTTGCAACAAGCTTCTCTGCATTTGGGTCTTTACTAATGTCCTGAAAAACAACATAAAACTTGTTACTTGATTACACTTATTGGAAACTTCTTTGATTAAATAATGAAAAGAAGGCAGAAATTCAGGAAGGGTACTTTAGAACAACCAGGTTACATGTACTTTATGAGGTACAGAAGATTGCTTAGGAAGATCCAAAACCACTTTACTACTTACATAATGCATAGCTGCAGCTGTTTGTTCTGGTGTTTCAGTGGTAGGTATGTTATCTTTTGACAGCTGTAACCTTGCAGGCATTGAGGGAAATACTGTTTTCACATATTTTACACTGCCCTAAATAAGAAAAAAAATGAATGTTTTATTGCAGAAATCTTGATGTATTTTTTCCCAGAAGTATCTTTTCATCATATGAAACTTATAACTTAAAATTCTTCATTGTACTAAATGCAAATGTCAAATTTAGAGCCTTCTTAAGACAAGACTTTAATGTTTTTACTTGACAACCACCATATAGTTTTTTTTTTTTTTTTAAGATTTTATTTATTTATTTATTTTTGGTTGCATTGGGTCTTAGCTGGGTCATGCGGGATCTTGTGTTGTGGTGCACAGGCTCTCTAGTTGTGGTGCGCGGGCTACAGAGGGTGTGGGCTCTATAGTTGGGGTGCGTGGGATCTGTAGTTGCAGCATGTAGGCTTAGATGCTCTGCGGCATGTGGGATCTTAGTTCCCTGACCAGGGATCAAACCTGCGTTCCCTGCATTGGAAGGCGGATTCTTAACCATTGTACCACCAGGGAAGTCCCCATGTAGGTTTTTTCTAAAAAACGGGTCCAAGATAAGGGTGCCGTGAAATTTTCCCTGTCATTTTAAATTCTAACCTCTCATTTTATGAAGTACAACTCATAGCAGGGTATAAGAGAAACTCTAAAATATCTTCTTTACACACATATACTTCCAATATGATTTTGAGTAAAATTCCCTTAAAAGAAAAGGGGATTTCTGCTTGTATTCAGAAACATAAAAGAGATGGAAACTAAGAAAAGAAAATCAAGAAATAAAGTTGGTAGTAATATTTTTTTTTAACTTTTTCTTTTTTCTTTAAATATTTATTTATTTATTTGGCTGCACCGGGTCTTAGCTGCTGGCACGTGGGATCTTCGTTGCAGCATGTGGGATTTGGTTCCCTGACCAGGGATTGAACCCAGGCCCCCTGCACTGGGAGTGCAGAGTCTTAACCACTGGACCACCAGGGAAGTCCTGGTAGTGATATTTTTTAAAACATCAAGTAATGGTAGTCATTCAATAAAAGGGGACATATTTGTGCTGCATATTTTAAAAATTATATCTCGTTACTGCTCAAAATTTAAACATAAATACTGAAATAGATCTAAATTATGCTTCTGTGTGAAATACAGATGATGTTTCAGACAAAAATAAGTTTATTTTTATTTTCTTATGGTAAACCTTACCAATGCGAGAAGAGTTTTTTCTAACTTTAATCCCATCTCTATTCTGAATGGGAAGAATCCCATTAAGCTGGTGACTTCATGGAGAGTATAGAATTCTGGATACTTTTTCACTTGTTCAATACAAGCTTTTAAAATTTGCTAAAAAATAAAAATTAAGAGAAATTAATTTTTTTGTACTTCTCTAATAATGCAACAAAAATAACTTAGTTACATGTGACTAAATAATTATTCATTTCAAATATGAGCCTCATTTCATTAACCGAACTTCTAACAATCCAGGCATACTGTATATTCCTTACTTGATTTAAACTCTTATTTTTTGTAACAATTCTTTTTAACCTAATTTCTTAAAACATTGATGTTTAATAATACTAAAATTAGCAACTGTATTAAAATTTAAAGTTAGAGAAGACACATCATATTTTCTCTGCTATTTAAGAAACTGTCAAAGAAATAAAGCTACGTGAAAATTTTAACACATTTTATGGGAATAAAAGCAGTTACATGAATGATTAGAAATAAGTAACGTTAATACCCTAAAAAGATCCCCAAGCACAATGAATTAATGAAGTAGTTATCTTACAGGTCATTCTAACCTTCAATCTAAAAAATAAATGAGAAATTTTATAACTACTTCAAATGATGGACTATTTAGTATTTTCTTCTCTCCAAAATGTTCTCAAAATATTAATGACTTACCAGGAAATGCAATGAGGAAGAAAAATTCACAGTTTCACCCAAGCATGTGATAACATGTAAATAACTCAAAGAAGCACAGCAGTTTTGGAGGGGGAAGGGGAGTTATAAAACCATACATACTACATTATCTTCTAAGAAACAGTTGTCCCTAGCATCTCTGGAATCCCCCATGGATACCAAAATCCAAGGATGCCCAAATCCCTTATATGAAATGGTATAGTACCGTCAGCCCTCCATATCCACTGATGTAGAACCCGCGGATATGGAGGGCCAAATGTATGTGTTTTCTCTTCTTCTCTCAGTGATCCTTTATCTGAACCTTTTAGAATATAGCTTATATCACAAAAGCTTTTAGCAATAAGCATATTTTTATATCTTACACCCTCTTTCCCTTCAGATATTTATAAAGCGTGTCAAGTTACAAATCAATAACATTACTCCAGTACATCTTTTTATCTATAGTTTCATATCCTCTTCTCTCTTTCTTTAATCCTCACTCTCTATTATCTTTCACATTTCCCCCCTCAATTCTACGCTTTTCAGTAATGACCTTGATATTTAATCAGGATATTACTTGCAATTAAGGCAGATATAGGTTAATATGAAGAAGTTCTGTTTGCTCTTAAAAACCCTAGTAAACTGCAAACTCGGATCTGCATAATATCTTTGCTCCTCATTTACAATATTAGTCAACTTTCACCCCCAATATTCCTATCCTATAGAAGTCATTACAAAAATATGAACATGCAAAGGAAAGCAATATATAAGAACTATGTGACATATAGACTACTCTGATTAGATATTTAGCAGCACATCTTTCTTGGTAAAACTATGCTAGATGTTACAGCGCTTTTTAAGTGAGTTTCACTTAACTCAGTAATTATGGCAAGAGAAAAATTCAAGGGAAAATCTAAGACAGTTTTATACCTATACTCAGATACACTACATAGTATTAAAGGTATTTCACAACTGGTAGATATTAAGTAACTAAAGGATCATTATTTAATATATTTAATTTAAAATTTTTAATTAGTAATTTACTCATGTTTGAATAACTGCTAAGATTGACAAAGGAGGTTAAGAGTTCAGGCTGTTCCCCATCATCACCCACTCCCAACTGTTATTTAACACTCAAAGTATCTTGAAAGTTAAAAACACCAAAAACACATGCATCATTTACAAAGAAAGATGAAAATAACTATGCTCCAGAAAAAGAAAATATAATGTTTTCATACATGTTTGAAGCCTAAAATTAAACAGATACTGCTTCTGGCAATATGGTAAAGTAGGTACCTTGAAGAGCACTCCTATCCAAACAACACTAGATGCTGGATAAATTACAACTAACAATTTTCATGCATTGCTGGGCTTGGTAAAATCGAGGAGAATCTCCAAGGACCATAAATAAATAAATAAACGCCAAACATCTAGAATGAGGAGAAACAGGAGCAGTGAGCAGGAAGAAAACCCATGAAAGGTGAAGTGGCTTGAGGGCAAATGCCTCAACTAGTTCTAAGATCAGGTAGGGAGCTGAACAGGAGATCATTATTTAATATATTTAATTAAAAATTTTTAATTAGTAATTTACTCATGTTTGAATAACTGCTAAGATTGAACAAAGGAGGTTAAGAGTTCAGGCTGTTCCCCATCATCACCCACTCCCAACTGTTATTTAACACTCAAAGTATCTTGAAAGTTAAAAACACCAAAAACACATGCATCATTTACAAAGAAAGATGAAAATAACTATGCTCCAGAGAAAGAAAATATAATGTTTTCATACATGTTTGAAGCTTAAAATTAAACAGATACTGCTTCTGGCAATATGGTAAAGTAGGTACCTTGAAGAGCACTCCTATCCAAACAACACTAGATGCTGGATAAATTACAACTAACAATTTTCATGCATTGCTGGGCTTGGTAAAATCGAGGAGAATCTCCAAGGACCATAAATAAATAAATAAACGCCAAACATCTAGAATGAGGAGAAACAGGAGCAGTGAGCAGGAAGAAAACCCATGAAAGGTGAAGTGGCTTGAGGGCAAATGCCTCAACTAGTTCTAAGATCAGGTAGGGAGCTGAACAGGAGAGCCCTACATTTAAGGCTTGAAAAGCAGAGATCTGAACAGATATCTGTACAACCATGTTCACAACAGCATTATTCACAACAGCCAAAAGGTGGAAGCAAATCAAAAGTCCATCAATCGATGAATGGATAAACAAAATGTCCATATACATACACTGGAATATTCAGCCTTAAAAAGGAAGGAAATTATGTCACATGCTAGAACATGTATGAATCTTGAAAACATTATGCTAAGTAAAATAAGCCAGTCACAAAAAGACAAATACTATATGATTCCACTTATATGGGGGTACCTACAGTAGACAAATTCAGAGACAGAAAGTAGCATGGTGAGTGGCACAATAATAAATAAATATTTCGTGTTTGTCCCTGGCTCCTGACACACAGCTCCTAAAATTCTTGGAATCCCCTAAGTGATAAGAATGTCTTTTTTATGCTAATTAGATGACAAAAGGCCCATAGATAGCTAATCACCAGCAGCCAATGATTTAATCAAGCATGCCCACTAAATGAAATCTCCATAAAACTCCCCTTAACAATGGGATTTGGAGAGCTTCTGGGTTGGTGAACACATGGAGGTGCTGGGAGGGCAGTGTACCTGGAAAGGGCATGGAAGCTCTGTGCCTCTTCCCCCATACCTTGCCCTATGCATCTCTCTCTTCCATTTGGCTGTTCCCGAGTTGTATTCTTTATAATAAATTGGAAATAGCAAGTAAAGTGCTTTCCTGAGTTCTGTAAGCCATTCTACCTAATTATTGAACTCAAGGTAGGGATGGGTCATGGAAACCCTAGGCCTACTGTCTGGAGAGTTGGAGAACTGGTTGGCATGGGGGAAAAATCCCACATATTTGGTGTCAGAAGTGTTGTGAATAAAACAGTTCAGAAACAGGTAATAGAGTCTCAGTTTTACAAGATGAAGAGAGTTCTGGAGATTGGCTATACTACAATATGAACGTACTTAATACTATAGAACTGCACATTTAAAAATGGTTAAGGGGCTTCCCTGGTGGTGCAGTGGTTAAGAATCCACCTGCCAATGCAGGGGACACAGGTTTGATCCCTGGTCCAGGAAGATTCCACATGCCACGGAACAACTAAGCCCGTGCACCACAACTACTGAGCCTGTGCTCTAAAGCCTGCGAGCCACAACTACTGAAGCCCACGCGCCAAGAACCCGTGGTCTGCAACGAGAAGCCATCGCAATGAGAAGCCCGCACACCACAACAAAGAGTAGACCCCGCTAGCCGCAACTAGAGAAAGCCCGTGTGCAGCAATGAAGACCCAATGCAGCCAAAAATAAATAAATAAATAAATAAAATCTATTAAAAAATAATAAAAATGGTTAAGACAGTAAATTTTATGTGTATTTTACCATAATTAAAAATTATTTTTAAAAAAGGGAAGGATATTGACACATGCTATAACATGGGTGAATCTTGAAGACATTATGCTAAGTAAAATAAGCCAATCACAAAAGGACAAATATTGAAATGACTCCACTTATATAAAGTACCTAGTGAAGTTAAATTCATAGAAATAAAAAATAGAATGGTGGTTGTCAGGGACTGTGGGGAAGAGGGAATGATGAGTTATTATTTAATGAATACAGAGTTTCAGTTTGGGACAATGGAAAAGTTTGCGAATGGATGATGAAAATCCACTTACAACAGTGTGCAAGTATTCAATGCCATTGAACTATCATTAAAAATGGTTAAAATGGTAAATTTTATGTTATATATATTTTACTTCACCAAAAAAAGAGAAATGGAAGACAGACTGAAACCTAGGAAGTTTGGGAATTCCAGAAAGAGAGTTGGGAAAACAAAAAAGAAGCAATAATTGAAAATGGCTGAGAATTTTCAAGAACTGATGATGGATTTGAATCTACAGATACAAGACAATGAAACAAGTAGAATTTTATTCTAATAAAGTACATTGTAATGAAACTGTAATACACCAAAAATTAAGAGCGGTCAGAAAGAAAAGGCAGGTTCTCTAAAAGAAATGACAATTAAACAAACAATACACTTTCAATAATAATACATGAGCCAGAAAAAGTAGAATTATATCGTCAAACGCTGAGAAATAAAACAAACTGTCAACTTAGAACTATGTATGGAGCAAAACTATCTTATTAGAATGAGAACAAAATAAAAATATTTCCAGGTAAACAAAAAAAAAAAGATTGTTCATCACCAAGAGACCTTCACCAAAGGAACATCTAGAACATATAACATTTCAGAAAAAATGAAGAGGATTTCCAAATGCAGATTTGAAAAGAGGAGATGGAAAGGCAAAAAAAGGTCCAAATTTGTAGATAAATGAAGACAAACATTGTTCATATAAAATAATAATGTAGGTAGGTTTAAAAAAGAGACAGCATTAAAACAATAATATCAGTGAGGAGGGATGTGATGAAAGTCAAAATGCTCTATGGTCTCTGTAGATGTATAGGTTAATAGAACTAAATAGAGTTGAGAAATTTACCCATAGGTCAATGGCGACAAGGTAATTCAATAAGGAAAATATTCATTGTGAAAATTCAAGAGTAACCACTAAGAACAACAACAACAAAAATGTATAAATTCCTAATCAACAGAGAGGGAAAAAAGAAGGGGGAAAAAGTCAATCCCCTCAAAAGAAGTCAAAGAAAGAAGTTTAGAAAAAGACAAATAGAAATCATAAACAGGTTTATATATATGTTATCACAATGAATGTAAATGACTCAACTTTTTAATTAATAGGCAAGAGATGGTCAGATCTTATTTAAAACAGCATTCTAGCTAAACATCATTTTAAGAGGTATTTGTTTCCATAATTAAAAATTAGTTCTATAGTTCTATAGAATCTATAGAACTTTAATATAAGTTCTATAGATTCAAAGCAATCCCAATTAAAGTCCCACTTAGTTTTTTTCTAGAAATTGACAAGCTGATTCCAAAGTTTTCATGGAAATGCAAAGAACCAATAAAAGCCAAAACAATTTTAAAAAAGAACAAAGTTGTAGGATTTCCACCAAATGGCTTCTTGTAGTCTTCCACTACAAGACATGGTGGTATTGGCATAAAGACAGAGATATAGATTAATGAAACAGACTAGAGTCATGAAATTGACCCACACATCATTGGTGAAAAGGCAATTTAATGAGGGGAAAAAAATAGCTTTTTCAACCAATAGTGAAAAACAATTTCTCAACATTGGCACTATTGACGTTTTAGACCAGATAATTCTTTGTGTTGGGGGGGGCAACCTTTACATTGCAGGATATTTAACAACATTCTTGGCTCTACCTACTAGATGCCAGAAGCACTCCTTCCTCAGTTATGAGAACCCAAAATATTTCTAGACATTACCATATGTCTGGTAGGAGGCAAAATCACTCTCAGTAGAGAATCACTATGCTTGAACAACGAGATATGCAGATGAAAGGAAAATAAACTTTGACCCAAACCTCACATCTTGCACAAAAAAATAACTTGAAATTAACATACACACATTCACATAAAAGTTAAAACTATAAAACCTCTAGATCAGGGTTTCTCAACATAAGCACTACTGACATTTGAAGTTCCATAATTCTTTGCTGTGGGGGATGTTAGATACATTGGAGGATGTTTAACAGCATCCCTGGCCTTTAGTCACTAGATACGAGTAATTCTCTGCCAGTTGTGACAATCAAAAATATCTCCAGACACTGCTGAAGTCCCCTGCATGGGGAGTGGGCACAAGGGTAAAAGAGTAAAAGTGACCTCGGATAAGAACCACTTGGGGTTGGCAAATATTTCTACGCTAGAACACATACAAGCACCAACCATAAAACATCTGCAAAAATTAGACTTCAATAAAATTAAAATTCTGTTTTATGAGAGACTATTAAAAAAATTAAAAAGCATGTCACAAACTGGGAGAAAACTATATATATATATATATATATATATATATATATATATATATATA
>NC_041224.1:53601766-53652216 GCF_002837175.3 Physeter macrocephalus
GCTCTAGAGCCCGTGAGCCACAACTACTGAAGCCCGTGTGCCACAACTACTGAAGCCCGCGTGCCTAGAGCCTGTGCTCTGCAACCAGAGAAGCCACCACAATGAGAAGCCTGAGCCCTGCAACAAAGAGTAGCCCTCGCTCACTGCAACTAGAGAAAGCCCGCACACACCAGCGAAGACCCAAAGCAGCCAAAAATTAAATAAATGAATAAATTAAAAAAAAAAACAACAGGCTTGTATTCAGAATATATAAGGAACTTTCAAAAATCAATAAAAATAAAAACCAATAAAATTAGCAAAAGATGTTAACAGACATTTCACAAAAGCCAATAAAAACACAAAAAAGATGTTCAAACATCACTGCTCTTTGGGGATATGCAAACTAAAGCCATAATGAGACACTACTACACACCATAGGTTGGCTAAAATTAAAAAAGATTAACAATGTTAAGTGTTAGTTAAAGTGTAAAACAACTGGAACTCTTATACGTTCACTGTTGGCGAGAGTATGAAATGGTACATCCATTATGGAAAACAGCTTGGCAGTTTCTAATAAAATTTAACTTTGTACACTTGCCAGATGATCTATAAATACTATACCTAGTTATATACCCAAGAAAATGCAAATATATATCCCCCCAAAATCTTGTACAAGAATGTTCTTAATAGCTTTATTCAAAATTGCCCCTAACTGGAAATAACACAACTGCCCATCAACAGTTGAATTGGTAAATCAATTTTGGTATAACCATACAATAAAACAAAAAGGAATACATTATGGACACTTGCATCAATGTGGATGAATCTCAAAAACGCTGACTGAAAGAAGTCAGACACAAAAGAGTACACTGTGTGTGATTCAATTTTTATAAAACTCCAGAAAAGGCAAATCTAATCTATGGTGACAGAAAGCAGATCAGTGGTTTCCTAGGGCCATGGATGGAAAGAGGCACAGAGATCTTTTTAGTGTGATAGAAATACTCCATATTGGGACTTCCCTGGTGGCACAGTGGTTAAGAATCCACCTGCCAATGCAGGGGACATGGGTTTGATCCCCAGTCTGGGAAGATCCCATGTGATGCAGAGGAACTAAGCCCGTGCGCCACAACTACTGAGCCTGTGCTTTAGAGCCCGCGAGCCACAACTACTGAGCCTGCACACCACAACTACTGAAGCCCACGCGTCATAACTGCTGAAGCCCGTGTGCTCTAGGGCCCGCGTGCTGCAACTACTGAAGCCCACATGCCAAGAGCCCGTGCTCCGCAACAAGAGAAGCCCCCGCTTGCCACAACAAAGACCCAACACAGACAAAAATAAATAAAATTAAAAAAAATAATAATAAAATAAAATACATTTAAAAAATAAAAAATTATAAAAACAAAAGAAAAAGAAATACTCCATATCATGGCTGGGGTCATGGTTACACAGGGAGATTCACTGACATGCACTTAAAATCGATGCTTATTGTATGTAAATTTTACCTCAGTAAAATTGATTTAAAGTTAAATGTGGGTTAAAAAGGGAGAGTTTATTCCTAGAAGAGAACATAGGCAAAACATTCTCTGACATAAATTGTACCAATGTTTTCTTAGGTCAGTCTCCCAAGGCAATAGCAATAAAAACAAAAATAAACAAATGGGACCTAATCAAACAACCTAACCTACAAACTTTTGCACAGCAAAGGAAACCATGAACATAATGAAAAGACAACATACGGAATGGGAGAAAATATTTGCAAACAATGTGACCAACAAGGGCCTAATTTACAAAATATACAAACAGCTCATACAACTCAACAACAAAAGAACAAACAAGCCAATCCAAAAATGGGCAGAAGACCTAAATAAACATTTCTCCAAAGAAGAAATACAGATGGCCAATAGGCACATGAAAAGATGGACAACACTGCTAATTATAAGATAACTGCAAATCAAAACTACAATGAGGTACCACCCACATTGGTCAGAAAGGTCATCTTTAAAAAATCTGCAAACAACAAATGCTGGAGAGGGTGTGGAAAAAAGGGAACCCTCCTACACTGCTGGTGGAATGTAAGTTGGTGCAGCCACTGTGGAAAACAGTAGGGAGGGACTTCCCTGGTGATCCAATGGGTAAGACTCTGAGCTCCCAATGTGTGGGGGGGCCCAGGTTCGATCCCTGGTCAGGGAACTAGATCCCGCATGCATGCCGCAGCTAAGAGTTCGCATGCCGCAACCAAGAGTCCGCATGCTGCAACTAAAAGATTCCACATGCCGCAATGAAGATCCCACGTGCCACAACTAAGACACAGCGCAGCCAAAATAAAGAAATATATATATATATATATATATTTTTTTTTTTTTTTTTTTTTTTTTTTGCGGTACGCAGGCCTCTCACTGTTGTGGACTCTCCCTCTGCGGAGCACAGGCTCCGGACGCGCAGGCTCAGCGGCCATGGCTCACGGGCCCAGCCGCTCCGCGGCATGTGGGATCCTCCCAGACCGGGGCGCGAACCCGGTTCCCCTGCATCGGCAGGCGGACGCGCAACCACTGCGCCACCAGGGAAGCCCCTGAAATAAATATTTTTTAAAAAAAGAAAGAAAGAAAACAGTAGAGAGGTTTCTCAAAAAACTAAAAATAGAATTACCATATCAGCCAGCAATCCCACTTCTGGGCACATATCCAGACAAAACTATAATTCAAAAACATACATGCATCCCTATATTCATAGCAGCACTATTCACAGTAGCCAAGACACGGAAACAACCTAAGTGTCCACCAACAGATGAATGGATAAAGAAGATGTGGTACATATATACAATGGAATACTACTCAGCCATAAAAAAGAACAAGATAATGCCATTTGCAGCAACATGGATGCAACTAGAGATTATCATACTAAGTGAAGTAAGTCAGAAAGAGAAAGACAAATACCATATGATATCACTTATATGTGGAATCTAAACTATGACACAAATGAAGCAATCTACGAAACAGAAACAGAATCACAGACAGAGAACAGAGTGGTGGTTGCCAAGGGGGAGGAGGTTGGGGGAGGGATGGAGTGGGAGGTTGAGGTTAGCAGCTGTAAGCTTTTATATATATAATGGATAAACAACAAGGTCCTACTGTATAGCACAGAGAACTATATTCAATATCCTATGATAAACCATAATGGAAAAGAATATATTTTAAAAAAAGAATGTAAAAAATGTATAACTGAATCACTTTGCTGTACAGCAGTAATTAACACAACATTGTAAATCAACTATACTTTTAAAAAAAAGAGAGAGTTTATTTAGTACGTAATGGCTACATGTTCTAACAATATAAATGCAGTACTAAAACAAGCAGGGTAGAATGGTGAGAACATATGAAAAAATTTTTTCAAACTGTTTTCAGAAATTCTATTGATTGGTGGTATTGTATTATTATTCTGAGGCTGTTGTGAATATATTGTGGGATAAAGCAAATAAGACGCGCGGTAATTTTTTCTTTAAATGTACTTTTTCTAGCTCCATCTACTGAAATAGTCTCATACACACTGATCAACTCAGGTGCAGTGAGCATCCCCAGTGCCCAGACTGTAGTCTTGAAATGCCATTTCGCACTAAAAGAAACAAAGGCTCTAGAAAATAGCTGTTTCCAGGGCTGGGATAGGAAATGTACAAAATAAGCCTCAAAGACTCCTAGAGTGACTCAAAAGGACTCAAAAGCCAGTTTGAAGACCCCATCACTGGTCAAAGTTGGTATTATCTGAGTTTCAAAAAGGATAATTGTAGTGGACTAAAACCCATCAAATATGTTCAACTTCATGATTCAATAATAATATTTTTTTAAAAACAGTGATCACCATTGTAAAATAAGAAGGAACCAATTAATTTTTTCAAAACTGGTATTTAAAGAAGCTAGCTCTTTTTCTGCTACATGAAATGGAAAGCCAAACAGTAGATGAGGAAAAACATATCTTAATAAAATTATTCCAACTAATGAATAAAAATAAATGATGCAATTAGAATCTTACAATTTTGCAAACCCCAGTGCATGAATAAATCTGGCATTAAGCATCAATAGTTACTAACATCACAAAAAACAATAAGACATTATGTACCACCTGATTAAAGAATACACCACCATCTATATGTTCAAACCCTTTGGCGAGACTATAATTCTGATCAAGCTTCTGGATCCAGTTCACAATTGGTAAGAAATAGAGAGGAAAAAAGAACATGTTGAGCATCATCATGAATATATAATTATCAAAATCTAGACTGTGGTAAACTCTAAAGGTCAAATGACCCAGGTTCTTGAAAAGATAAAGTTTAAGGAAAAAAAATATGGAGGGGGAACTTGTAGATTAAAAAAACTGTTTTATCAAATAAAAGAAAAAACTCCCAATGTATACAGTAGTCTCCCTTATCCATGGGGGATATATTCCAAGACCCTCAGTGGATGTCTGAAATCCTGGATAAGACTGAATATCATTTCCTATTCATACATACCTACGATAAAGTTTAATTTAAAAATTAGGCACAGTAAGAGATTAGCAACAATAACTAATAATAAAATAAAAACAGAGCAATTGTAGCAATATTCTAATAAGTTATATGAATGTGGTAACTTTCTCTCTCTCAAAATATCTTACAAATTCAATGTCTTTTCAATCTTAACTAAGCACTTATGCGCTGCGGCTGTAACTTTTGCAGTTTGAGGTGTGACAGCAGAACACGAATTTCTTTTTCCTTCGTTATAATTTCATGGATAGAAGATTCGTTCTTACTGCAGATCTTAGTAACTGCAGCATACGACTTTTGTTCTTTCCTTACTAAGTTGAGAACTTTCGCCTTTTCACTGAAAGGAAACACTTTTGCGGCTTCTTTTTGGCATACCCAAACAGCCAGCCTCGCTACTCTTGCACTATGCAGCCATTATCAAGTAAAATAAGGGTGACTTGAACACAAGCACTGTGATACCTTGAAAGTCCATCTGATAACCAAGGTGGCTACTAAGAGATTAATGAGTGGGATATACTAGACAAAAGGATAATTCACATTGTGGGTGGGGTAGAGTGGGATGGTGAGAGACTTCATCACACTACTCAGAATGGGGTGTGATGAAGTATTTCTGGAATTTCCATTTGTGGGTAACTGACACAGTAAAGCAAAACCAAGATTAAGGGGGGACTACTGTACAACCCATAAAACTTTTGTATTTAGGATATACAAAACCTCCCACATATCAGTAACAAAAAGATGGAAAATCAAGTAGAATAAAGGGCAAAACTTGAACACTCAATTCACAGGAAACGACCAAGAAACATAGGAAAAGGTATACAGTCTTATAAATATAGCACCCTATCCTCTAGATTGGTTAAAACTAAAATGACTGTAAGTATCAATTGTTGAGGATATGGAGTAAAAACCTCTCAAACACTGCTGGGTACAATGTAAAGTGGCATAACCACTTTGGAAAACAGTCTATTGAAGTTGAAGATATGCATACTCTATAACCCAACAATTTCATTCCTAGACATATACCCAGTAGATATGTGCGTACACGTGCAGCAAGAGACATGTATGAGAATTTTCATAGGGGCACTGCTTAGAATAGCTCAAAACTGGAAACAGCCCAGATTTTGATCAACAGAATAAACCAGTTTACTTATACATGTACAGAAATAAAAATGAATGAAATACAACTACACACATACACACATATGAATCTCACAAACATACTATTGAGTAAAGGAAGAATTCTGTTCACATAAAAGAGCAAAAGAATTCACATAAAATTCAAACATAGGCAAAAGAAAACTTGAATTACCAAAAAAAAATTTTTTTTTAAGGCATGGAAATTATCAAACCAAACTTGGCACAGTGATTATTTCTTCAACAAGGGAAAATGTTATTATCTAGGAGGGATACACAGGGGCCTTCTAGGTTACCGGTAATGTTTTATTTCTTGACTTGGAAGAGAGTTACATAGGTGTTCACTATATAATTATTTGTTAAGCTGTACATATTTGTTCTAAATACTTTTCCATAGGTACATTACATTTCATAATATAAAATTAAAATTTTAAAACAATAAAAAGATTAGAAAAAGATCAGTGAGTCTTTGGGATAAGATGTAAAGTGTAATAAGACAATGTGCTGCCAAGTCAACCTGGCTAAAACACAAGACCTAATGCTGATTGCTAGCTATCAAATAATGTACTCTGTTCATAAACAGTTT
Organism: Physeter macrocephalus; assembly: GCF_002837175.3. Lineage (NCBI taxonomy): Eukaryota > Metazoa > Chordata > Mammalia > Artiodactyla > Physeteridae > Physeter > Physeter macrocephalus. The sequence goes on from NC_041224.1 coordinate 53,607,979, forward strand.
TATATTCACTTAACAAGTAGTTATACTGAGCACTTACTGTGTGCCAGGCATTATTCCAGTGACTGGGAATACCCCAGCGTGCAAACAGTACTTACATACAAGTGTTAGGGAGAAAGACAATAAACAAAACATGGTAAAGGAAGCGCTGAGGGTGATGCTACTTTTTATACGGTAATTAGGAGTATCCTCAGTGATAGCTGGCAACTGAACAGAGAGAGACTTAAAGGAATCAAGGAACTAATCCATGCAGGTATCTGGGGAAACAGCTTGCCAGAAAGACGGGAACAGCCAAAGGCCTTAAGGCAGGACTGTGCTTGATGTATTCAAGAGACACAAAGAGGCCAGGAGGCTGGAAGGGAATAACTGAGAGGAACCCGCAGGAGATGAAGCAGGCTTGGGGTGGTGGTGGTGAGGAGGCGAGATCATGTAGGGCACTGCAGAACTTTCTAGAGACTGTCTCTTCCTGAGTGAGATGAGAAGCCATTTGAAACCAGCAAGATGAGGGGATGTGATTTATGTTTTAAAACCGTCATTGTGGTCCTTTCACCAACACTATTAAAATAGGAACAGCTACAGTGCCTTTCACATATGGAGAAATGTGACACTGTTTAAATATATCATACATAGGTTCAGAGAAAAATGAAATTCTGCCTTTGAGTTAGAAGATTCATTCTTCTGGTTCATATTAACGACAAAATTTCACCTTAAAAAGTGTTTGTTTTAAAGTAGAACTAATACTCTCTGCTGTCCTCCAATTTAAAATGAGCAGTTTTTTAAAAAGTTGTGCTAAAATACCCTTAAAACCTACTATCTTGGGCTTCCCTGGTGGCGCAGTGGTTGCGCGTCCGCCTGCCGATGCAGGGGAACCGGGTTCGCGCCCCGGTCTGGGAGGATCCCACATGCCGCGGAGCGGCTGGGCCCGTGAGCCATGGCCGCTGGGCCTGCGCGTCCGGAGCCTGTGCTCCGCAACAGGAGAGGCCGCAGCAGAGGGAGGCCCGCATACCACACAAAAACAAACAAACAAAAAAAAACCTACTATCTTAACCATTTTTAAGTGTAGGGTTCAATACTATTAAGTATATCACATTGTTTTGTACAGTGAGTAGTTTTATTTATTTATTTCAAATTTATCAATTTTATCATGTACAGTTTATTTTTTTAATTTTTAAAATATATTTATTTATTTTTGGCTGTGTTGGGTCTTCGTTGCTGTGTGCAGGCTTTCTCTAGTTGCCGTGAGCGGGGGCTACTCTGTTGCGGTGTGCAGGCTTCTCATTGCGCTGGCTTCTCTTGTGTGGAGCATGGGCTCTAGGCGCACAGGCTTCAGTAGTTGTGGCTCGCGGGCTCTAGAGCTCACGCTCAGTAGTTGTGGTGCACGGGCTTAGTTGCTCCACGGCATGTGGGATCTTCCCGGACCAGGGCTCGAACCTGTGTCCCTTGCATTGGCAGGTGGATTCTTAACCACTGTGCCACCAGGGAAGCCCTGACTAGTTTTAAAGGCTTAAAAAAAATTCAGACTGGTGTTGGTGTTTCTAGATGAATTCTACTACAACTCTACTATTAAGTTACTATTCAAGTAGTGTACTCTAAATTTTTCCTACGCCCACTACATGATGGGAGGATTTACATGCTTTGCTAATAAATGTGCATGAAACAGACAGTTAGTGGGAAGCAGCAGCATAGCACAGAGAGATCAGCTCCGTGCTTTGCAACAGCCTAGAGGGGTGGGATAGGGAGGGTGGAAGGGAGGCTCAAGAGGGAGGGGATATGGGGATATATGTACACATATGGCTGATTCACTGTGTTGTACAACAGAAACGCACACAGTATTGTGAAGCAATTATACTCCAATAAAGATGTATTAAAAAAAATGATAATTACCCTCAAAAATATTAAAAAATAAACCTGCATGAATAATTTAAGTATCAACAAATTATTTGATGAAATTTATCATCCGGTGGCTGGTTACCATGAAAATAGTGAATATAAATTTATATGACTAGGTTCTAAAGGACCATACAGATTTTTAAGGACCAAGATAACTCCTTAAACCCTATTCTCTCGCAAGGGAAATCAGTGCATCAGATCAAACCATCCATATGAGTAAAATATAACTCAAATACAGTAGTTAGATCATTAAAAGAAAAAAACATGAATATAGTATAGTACCTGATTTTGAGGTGTCAGTATTTCTATTATTTAAATACATGATGAATAAAAGACCTACATACAATTTGGTCTCTAATTTGACAATATTAACATGTGCTTTTGGAAAACCATCATACATTTTAAAATGCTGCTATTGCGTATTACTTGGCAGTTTAAGTAAATGTGATTTCTTTTTTTTTTTACCTCTGTGAAGAGACGAGCGTCATCAGAAAGCATATTATAATCCTGTGCACATTTCTTTGCAGAATTCTGCAAAAATTTTAGGAATTCTGTAACTTCTTCATTCACATGTTTTTTCATATCCTGATTTTGAAAAAAAGTAGACATATCTTAGAATAAGAAGCTTGGTTAAAAACAATCACTTCTCAATTGCTGCACTAATAATTTGGACTTAAAGTATCATGTCCAAAGCAGAAATCACAAAAGCGTTCATTCCACAAAAAGAGAAAAGCTAATGACTAATGCTACAATATATGATTAGGAATTAATAAGCTCATTTTATAAAATGCTCTTAACATAAAAAGGACAAACACCCAAATGGAAAAATAAGCAAACATATAAATATGCAAGTTATAAAAGAAGAATTAGAAATGGCTTATAAACACATGGAAAATGCTTATTTTCATTAGTAACCACCGTAAGTTAATATAAAACAAGAGATTGCCATTTTTTCCATATCAAATTAGAGGCAAAAAAATAATGTTCATTATTAGTGAAGATATTTTGAAAAAACCTTCATACAGTAGTGGTACATATAAATTGGTTTAAACTTTTTTTCAGAACAATTTACTCGTGTGTAACTGCAGATCAAAGCCTTAAAAACATGTATAGCTTTTGATCTGGTAATTATATTTTTAAGAATTTATCTTAAGGAAACAATCATAGATATGAACAAAGAGTTTGCAACAATGATGTTCAGCACAGCATCACTTACCTAATCGAGAATTTGGAAACTACTTAATTAAAGTAATAATTAACAAAAATTTTAAAGTGGTTCAAGGAGCAAGGTAAAGTTCTACTGCTAGTACTTAATATGAACTGGGGTGAAATATACTCAGAACTAGAGCAAAATGCCTCAACTATAATAGAAACAATAGAATTAAAGCACCAATGTTCTGTCAATTAAACTCCTTATAGTTTCCATTTTTATTAATGTGATTGCACCTAAAAACATAAAAGCAAATTTCAAATATTTCCTAACTTTTAAATACTTTTTAACTGACACTGAAGGACAGAATACATACCAAGTACTGCAAGTAGTCATTTTTATTTATTCCAACAGCTTTGGAACTTGCAGGGATTTTTGCATATTTAACCAACAAATCCACATAATTCCTCTGCTCTCTCTGTGAGAAGCGAGAGAAACGAGGATAAGGAACTCTTGGTTTTGGAAGAAGAACCATTCCAACTGTGGTTTTCACTTTTTCCTTTGCTTGAGTTGCTGAACTAACTGCCGGCTCAGTTTCTACAGAACTTGCTGAGGCATTCAAATTTTCTCCTATACGTCTGGGGAAAAAAAATACAATTTACAAATATGTGCTTTTCACATGAAGATTACTATCACGAAACTTCATGATTCTCAATCACCAGGGAGAATATAGAGTGATTAACAGAGTAAATTCTGGATTATATCTAACTCTGCCACCTGCATTTTGATGTTTAGCCATTTAGTATAAATTAAGTATTCTGCAGGAAAGGATCACATTACAAGTTTACCTTCAATTACCTGATGGAGAGGAAGAGGCAAAATCTGTAGACAAGTTATTCAATTTGGAAGCTTCCTCCCTTTATTGAAGAGGGGTAAATCACTCTTGCTAGTTATATATGCAGGTATTTTGTGTTTACATTTTATTACAATTCAAGTTGTTTTTTAATACTTAAATTCTTCAATAAGATATATCAGTTAATGTGGTGAACAAAAGCCACTAAGAGCTGGATATGATGGGGTCACAAACTTGAAGTTCTCAAATTCATTGAGATTCTAAATTTTCTGGTTTCCTCTGCTTTAATCATCTCAAGAATTAAAAAGAAAATCCCAACACTCTGTGATATATTTTATGGAAATAACAGTGGTTTTAGAAAAGTTGTATAATCCTCTATCACTCATGCACATGGCTGAATCTATGGAAATGTCTTTATGTTTTGTATAGATATAAAAGAGAAATCTTGGCACATCTATAATGAAATACACTACAGGAAAAAGTGGTGAGTAGCTAGAGAACCTGTTACCCTATCTGTTTATGAAATGCTACCCCCAATTAAAAAAAAAAATCACCTTACTACACCAATTAAGGTATATGAATACAAATTTTTTATCCTGTACATAATCTGTCTCTATTGCTGCTATTCAGTGTTATAATCTACATTTTTCATAAGAAAGTCTTAAAGTACACACACACACACACACGAAACTACATTTCCTTAGCCTCTACAACTTTAATTTCCACCACAGTAATGATTTGGTTCCAAACTAAACAATAACCAAAAAGGAAGGGAAACTAATGAAAGGATAAATGTCTGTTGATTCATTCTTCATTCCTCGATTCATTAATATTTTGAGTGACTACCATGTACCAGCCCTATGCTGGGTACTGGACATACAACCAACACTGAGCACAATACAGTCTCTACTCTCTAGGACCTTACAATCAAGTGGATCAGACAAACGAATGGGGAAGAAAGAGAAGTAAATATGTACACCAATACAATATGACTATGGTGATCTGAGGTTTCCAAACTGAACATATTGAATAGGTGACTGAGAAAAATCCTAAATTCTAAGTTCTAAAAAATCCTGAGTTCTAACTCAGGGATGAAGAGGAAGAAAGGGGAGAGGAAAGAAATATCCAGAGCAGTGGTTCTCAATCGTAACAGTATTAATTCCCTCAGGGCATTCTGGAAGCCTGTGGGTGCACCTAGGTTGTCCAAAATAGAATTAAAGGCATTTAGGGCTTCCCTGGTGGCGCAGTGGTTAAGAATCTGCCTGCCAATCTAAGAGACAAGGGTTCGAACCCTGGTCCGGGAAGATCCCACATGCCGCGGAGAAACTAAGCCCACGCGCCACAGCTACTGAGCCTGCGCTCTAGAGCCCGAGAGCCACAGCTACTGAGCCCTCGTGCCACAACTACTAAAGCCCGCGCGCCTAGAGCCCGTGCTCCGCAACAAGAGAAACCACCGCAATGAGAAGCCCGCACAGCGCAACGAAATACAGCCCTCGCTCGCCGCAACTAGAGAGAAGCCTGAACACAGCAACGAAGACCCAATGCAGCCAAAAATAAATAAATAAATATATTTATTTAAAAGAAAAAAGAATTAAAGGCATTTAGAGGTGAGGAACACTAGATTTCTGTAATGTATCGTAGTGTCCTGCACAGCTTTCAAAGGTCATTTCAAGCTTTCTCTTATCATATACAAATAAGTGTGGTCTGTTATTACTTATCCTAACAACACATTTTACTCTTTTATTTCTATGATTTTTTTTATGGTATAGTTTATCTTACTTCTCTTAAATCCAATCTTAGTCATGTTAGCTGGTGCATCCAACTACTTCATTAAATCTTCTAGTGCAGTAGTATCTATTACAATGCATAATATAAATTATTTTCCTTTTATTTCACATTCATATATCTAGAGCATTATTTTAAAATATTATGTCTATGGCTACTAATATCTATGAATTTTAATTCATAGTAAACAAGGTTTCTTACTTCTTATAAACATTTGTTATGCAAAGTGGGAGAGTTTCAGCCTGATAAGTTTGAGAATTACCAATCTAGATCTGTGTCTGGACAAAGGCTGAGTTAAGCCCCATCCAAAACTACCAATAATTTGTTTTAGATCAACGTTAAAATATTAGAATAAATACAGTAAAAATTGCAAAATTCTTTAAAAAAGACTTAGAGCCCTCAAATAAGGCAAAATATTCAAGATTACTCTTTTAGAGCTAAACTCTGGATGGAAAACTAATCAAGAGAGCAGGTTAGTAAATGGAAAAAGAATTTTGGAAATTAAAATAAGGATGCTGGCTCTGAAAATAATACAGGTGAAAGAAGACATACTTAGCTACTAAAGTTTCTCCAACAACTGCATAAAAATAAGCATATTTTAGGTTAACAAAATGAATATTAACTGCTGATCTTGGGAGAAATGTATTACAGCAAATTGATTTCTCACTAGAAAATGTCTTGAGAGCTATTCAAACCTAACAGTATTGTGTCCGCAATTCTTAACAATACTGCTTCACAGCTGTCTCTCTGAATATGAGAACATGTCTGTCCTTGTGACACAAACTGGCAGATTTAATTAAGCTGCTGCAGCAACAAGATGCTGACTCAGATATGCCAGAGTAGGAATGTCAAGAAATTCTAGCAGTTTAAATTGGCTACATTCAGCAAAGAATGAAAACGGCAGCACATCAAGATCATTTCTGTGTGCAGCGCTGTCAAAATCTTCATCAGGGTGCAAGCCAAAAGCATTTGACAGGGTTTTTCTATCCACATTTACAGCATTATATTTTATTTAAGTTGATGGTTTGAAGTTTTCTCCCTTCATTTTGTCAACTACCCACTCTCCTTTTTTACTTTAAGTCTCTATGAAAAAAAGGCAGAATTCAAAAGTTTTCGTTTCCTATGCTTTAAGTCTCTTGGTTTGGGTAGCTTCTTTAAGTAGCATTTGGAAATGGTACTTCTAGCCTCCATCTAAACTCTACCTGTACCTCCTGAATTTGATTTACTTATATACATTAAACATGTTAAAATTTCTTCTTTTTTGTGTATTTGAAACTTCTTTCCCCTTTGTTGGCTTAAAACACAGTTATAAATATCTATAACCAGAAACTAATTTTTTTTTTTTTTTTAAGAATTTGGCTGCATTGGGTCTTCGTTGCTGCGCGCAGGCTTTCTCTAGTTGCAGCGAGCGGGGGCCACTCTTTGCTGCAGTGTGCAGGCTTCTCATTGCGGTGTCTTCTCTTCGTTGCAGAGCATGGGCTCTAGGCACATGGGCTTCAGTAGTTGTGGCACATGGGCTCAGCAGTTGTGGCTCATGGGCTCTACAGCACAGGCTCAGTAGTTGTGGTGCACAGGCTTAGTTGCTCTGCGGCATGTGGGATCTTCCCGGACCAGGGTTCAAACCCCTGTCCCCTGCATTGGCAGGTGGATTCCCAACCACTGTGCCACCAGCGAAGTCCCCAGAAACTAATTTTTAAAAAGGCAAATATTTTCCTTTTAGTGGAGGGAAAAGGGTTGAATAAAAACCGCATATTGTTGAAAGTAGCATAATTAGAGGCATCAATATTTTCCCAAATATGTTATTTATAGAACACAAAATACAAAATTAGGGCTAATAAATTTACATTCTTCTGAGTCCTTTTCTGTTTTTTTCTTCCTAGTTTTTTCATCAAGAAAACTGTGGTAATTTAATATAGTCTGAAAATCCATTCTTACTATAATAAAACTAAAGGTTAGCAAAAAAAGACTAGAAACATATGAAATCAATGACTTGTGTCTTTATTTCTTCTATGCTAAAAGGTGTATTAGACTAACAAATTATTTTGTGCTATATAGAAATCTAAAGAAAAACAAGTGATATTCTAAGAAAAAAAGATTTTAGGTGTTAAGTGTACTCAACTTCCAGTAAGACGTCCTCTCCCTTACAAATTTCAGACTATAACCCACGCTTGGGATATGCTGAATACAACCGGATTTGAAAAGAACCATAAAATTATTAAGAAGCAGTAGCAGGGGACTTCCCTGGTGGGGCAGTAGTTGAGAATCTGCCTGCCAATGCAGGGGACATGGGTTCAATCCCTGCTCTGGGAAGATCCCACATGCCGCGGAGCAACTAAGCCCATGCGCCACAACTACTGAGCCTGCGCTCTAGAGCCTGAGAGCCACAACTACTGAAGCCCATGTGCTGCAACTACTGGAGCCCGCACACCTAGAGCCCGTGCTCCACAACAAGAGAAGCCACCGCAATGAGAAGCCCACACACCGCAACAAAGAGTAGCCCCCACCCACCACAACTAGAGAAAGCTCACGCACAGCAACGAAGACCCAATGCAGCCAAAAAAAAAAAAAAGATGCTCATTGTTTGTAACAGTAAAGGAATGGAAACAACCTAAATGAGTATCAGTGGTAGCAATTAATTGATTCCACTAAGAAATACCACTGTCACCAGAAAACTAGAAGGAAAATTAGAGTGAGATATCTCCAAGTCAAGAGCTCATTGATGATTTTAAGAGGAGCAGTTTTAGTAGCCTAGTGAGGGCAGAAAGCAGATTACAGTGGAATGTTCAGTGAAAGCAAGTACAATGGGATATGCAATAAAGGGAAGGGTTTTTTTTTTTTTTTCCATCCTGTTTTTTAAATCGATTCTCCAAATCTGTCTTTTGGCTGGAGAGTTTAATCCATTTAAAGTAATTATTGGGAGGGAGGGACTCAGCGATGTTATTTTGTTAATTGTTTTTGGTATGTCTTATAGATTTTTTTGTCCCTCATTTCCTCCCAGCAAGCATATACAAGTATTTAAAGAAGTCTAAGTACAAATGAGGGAAGAGCTAAGAAAGTAACTAGGAGGGAATGTGGAACCCAGGGATTGAGATGGGACAAACTTGAGCATGTTTAAATATTGGTCAAGAGAGAACAAAGAGGGTCTTCCCTGGCAGTCCAGTGGTTAGGATTCTGCTCTTCCACTGCAGGGGGCATGGGTTTGATCCCTGGTATGGGAACTAAGATCCCACAAGCTGGGAGGCATGGCTTAAAAAAAAAAAAGAGACAGAAGTTAAGAGGGGATGCTAATTGACAGAAAGGGTACTGAAAAGGCAGGAAAAGATGGGGTCCCCATTCCATGCAGAGGCTGGAAGTATGATTCCTCCATTGCAAAAGGAGTGGAGAAAGGATGAAAGTTAAAAACTGAGCTCCCCTAGGGGAGCTCCCCAATTCCTCATTTGGCATATTTTCACTCCTTTCTAGTAAACTTGATTAGTTTTAAGATTCATCCACAATAGAGGTGAAACAGTTAATCACCAAGGAAAGAAGAGCTGTTACAGGCAAGTAAGCAGTGATAAGGGAAAATCATCACTTAATAGGCATTTTCATACCAGAAAAAAACTCTATGGCAATTTGGTGGTATCTATTAAAAAATAAAATGTTTATAGAATCTTCCCAAACAATTCAATTTCTATGAATTTATCTTACAGAAATAATTACAAGAACTTTATAAATGTTACTGTTTAAAATCCCAAAGAAAGAGGAACACAAACATTTTGCAATGTAAAACTAGTTAAAAGAATTAAAAGTATCTCTGTATAGTAAAATAATACACAACCATTAAGAAGACTGAGTTAATGTAGGGGCACAAAATACCCAAATTATTATTTTAAATGAAAAAAGCAAATTGCAAAACAGTTTTATAGTGTTTACAACATTTTACAGTATTTATGGTGTGATCCCCCCACCCTTCTTTTGGCCACACCACACGGCTTGCGGGATCTTAGTTCCCTGACCAGGGATTGAACCTGGGCCCTCAGCAGTGAAAGCACGGAGTCCTAACCACAGGTCTGCTAGGGAAGTCTCCCCATTTTTGTTTTAATATGTATCTGTTCATGTGTGGAGAGAAAGGTCTGAAAAGATATATATGCACACCAAAGAGTGGTCGCTTTTTGGTACTGAGTTCTTCTATTTTTTAATTTCTACATTTCTATAATTTGAATTTATCATGGTGGATATAGATAGATACAAAACTTAGATAAATAAATAACCAAATAAATAAACATATTACCTGCTAGATAAAATACATAGTTCTTTTAAACTTGGAGCCATGGAATGATCTTTATAATTTTCTCGAGAGAAAAAAGTCTTAAGGCCATTTTTGGGGGAAACATCCCTGTAAAACAAAGTAATTTACTTGAATTTGACAATTCAAAATTTCATGCTAGATTAACAAGCATAATGGTACAACTGTAATTTAAAACTACATGTCCCCTACATCCCCTTTCCCAGAAAATCACCTCTTAATAATTTGGGGGCACGAACCCGTGTCCCCTGCATCGGCAGGCGGACTCTCAACCACTGCGCCACCAGGGAAGCCCACCTCTTAATAATTTTAATTTCATGTGTGAGTTTAGATGTTTTACTTCTTGGATAGTTTTTAACCTAGGCCCATTCTGAAATTCTCCAATTCCAACAATCAGCCTTGCTTTTTCCTTTAGTACCCAACTAAATGTCAGAGATACTTGAGAGTTAAAGATAGAACAGATTGAAGTATCATAAAGGGTCTGTCAGGGGCAAGGCTCACCTCAGGCTCTGTGGCATAACAATAAGATGTTTGATTGCTGAAAGAAAACGCTTCTTAACCTATTTTTGTCTCATTCACTATTGTGCTCAGCCAAAAAACACTACAAAGACTGATTATCCAACTTTTTTTGTTAACTTGGCAAATGTGATAAATGGTGTGCCTCTACTAAAACCACTTGCAAGGTCATATATAATTTTCTATATTGTAATTAATTTACAGACTAACATACTATCGTCAATGCTTTCTGTATAGTAAGCATCCAATAAATGCTGGTTGAACGAAAGAATTTAAAAATTAAACACACTGAGAACGATTATCTAGGGAGAACAAAAATTAGAAGGATTCTGTAGAAAAGGACCATTCCAAGGACTGTAATACTGTGCAAAGGCTCTAAACCATGTTTGGTTTCACAACGTCAATGGTACAGAAGAGCATCTGTGCTGCATTTGAACATATTTTTTATGGCAAGGAGCATAAATGTGCATACCTCTTAAAACAACAGAAGAATCTAGTCAAATGGCACCTTGTGGCTGGCCCATTACTAAAATGGGAAATTCTCGCATATTTGCTCCATACTAATTTCTTACTGTTTTAAAGGTGTTTATCTAAAAACAATAATTAAGGTATAAATGATAAAACTAAAAAGCCTTATTTGCTATGCACTGGGGTAGTTTCTTAGTACTTGCTATTGTGCTGTATCTGTGACATCTCATTAAATTCTAAAGTTTTTGCATAACATACCAAAACAAAGTCATGGGCCTCAGGAATTGTGAGCTCCTTGGAGGAAACACTGTTTGCAATAAACAAATACTTATTGAACACATACCGATTGTATTTACTTGATAAATTTGACATGTTACACTTCGTAAATTTAAGGTGTACAGCATGTTCCTTTGATAACTTTTCTATATTGTGATATGACTGCCACTGAATCAATATTTATCACATTACATAAATATAGACAATATCATCGTCTATACGCATTATACTAGAGGATGTAGTGATTGAATCTTCTCTGAGTCAGGTACTATTTTAGTCATCTTTGTAATCTCTTGTAACTTTTGTATTCTCCTCCGCTAGCAAACTCCTTCGCTAGTAAAGAGTAGATGCTCACTAAATGTGTGTTAAATTGATCTAAAGCAGCACACACATTAGATTTCTACATAGCCACCATATTACTTAATAGAGTCCTCTATTTGTAAAGTTCTCATACACTTCTAAAATAGTCTATGCATTTACATTATTACTTGATATAGATGCCAATATAACAAAAAGGAGCTTGCCTATTCTTAAAAAAAGGTTCTTGAACGCAGGAAAGTTCCAGCATCTCTCCTTCACTAAGATCAACAATAAATACGTGATAGAGTTATACCTAGAAGCAATCTAAGTGCTGAATTGTTATCACTTTAGGAGAGGAAGTGCAAAGATAACTCAAGGGCTTCCCTGGTGGTGCAGTGGTTGAGAGTCCACCTGCCGATGCAGGGGACACGGGTTCGTGCCCCGGTCCGGGAAGATCCCACATGCCGCGGAGCGGCTGGGCCCGTGAGCCATGGCCGCTGAGCCTGCGCATCCGGAGCCTGGGCTCCGCAACGGCAGAGGCCACAACAGTGAGAGGCCCGCGTACCGCAAAAAAAAAAAAAAAAAAGATAACTCAAAAGTGCCAAGCAGGTGTAGATAAGAACGGGGTAGATGAGAACGGGGTAAACTCTAAGCCACTGTACTTCACTTCTTTCTGTTTCCTCCAGATCTCTCCAGGCCAGACACCCTCCTTTCCTAATGCAGCCACCAGACCCACTTCAATCCTCTTTAGGGGATTACAAACAGATGTAACTCACCAGTTCAGCCTTGGTTCACCCATGGCCATCATGGAGCTCATATTCCTAGATTTCTGCTTCACTCTAGTTCACAATTCTGCTGCCTGGCAGTGTAGGCTCCTGAGGAGGCAGGATGTCTCTAGAATTTGCACTCAACTGAGGAAAAACCAAAGGTCAAGAACAAAAGCAGGTGATTGGCTGGACCAGATATTGTTAACTCAGATGAGTCAAGAACCTGTTCCTAACACCCACCCTCAATCAATACAGACACCTAAAATAGAAAAGAGCAGACAGATGAATATTCCCAAGGTCTTTGAAGCAGAACAGCGAAGCTAACATAGGATCAGTCCTTCTCCATTTAACGTATTCCAGGAACGTCACGAAAGAAGACCGAAACAGAATGGTGTTCTCATTGCTCACATACAAGATCCCAGCACGGGCTGTATGTCTTGACTCAGTCCCCTGCCCCGACTCCCTTACTGTCAAAATAAATCTTGCTTCCATTTTCCCAACCATACATTATTATGGGGCAGATTCTGGCAAGCAACGAAGGACAAAAGCTATCTGGATATCAAGAATCTTTCAAAGAGAACCTCACTTTTGGAGGAGACTGAGGGCCAGATAACTTAAGTGACATTTCACAGGATCACTTAGAGGAATCACCAGCACTAGAAATCTGGCTTGCATCTGGCTTGAACGTCAACACTGCATGTTCAGTGCTTCTCCTGCCACCCCGTGCGGACTGATAAAGAGTTTGTGAGCAACGGACAGTCAAACGTAGGAGTCGATCTCTCGGTAGCGGACGGGCCTCACCTGCTCCCACTTAATCCACCTCCCACGCTTCTGCCCGGTGAGGGGCTGGGGCGGGAGAGCCGATGAACGCACAAGGAAGGCTGAGGGAAAGGGAACCAAAGGAAAAACAAGGTTCTAGAAATGCAGTAAATCGGTGAGCAAAGCCGGGGGAGGGGACCGCGCCAGCACCAGGTGCGAAGGGTCCTGGTCCGGCCTAGGGGCCGCCATGTTCCCTCCTCCCGCCCCTCACAAGCGCGCCCTCCCCGCCGAGTCTCTGCAACAAAGCAGCCTTGCCGCCCACCTCGTGGTCCGCGGCGCCTCCGCCCCGAACCACGACCTGGACACTAGCGAAACACACACACTCGCCTCCAACCTACGCCTCTCTGTCGCGCGCCTCGGGAAGGCCTGATTTAAAGGACGTGGCCGCGCCGCCTCGGCCTTGCGTGGTGACGTCATCAGCGACGCAGCGGGCGGGGCCCTGCGACTCGAGAGGGCCATCCCCCGCCTCCCCCTCCGCCCCCCGCCCCCTTCCCGCCCCCTTCCCGCCTCCTCCCCGCGCCCGGGCTCCTGGTAGTTTCCGCAGGAAACTGTGAGACAGGGGTTGCTGGAGTTCACCTTGGGGGCTGGGGGGTATGTATTGTCCTAGAGAGTCCTCGACCTTGAGGAGATCATAAACTGGAAGGAGGACAGGTGACAAGTACAGTACTGGAAAGACCCAGACTTGGTTGTGACCTTACTTAAGTGTCTTAACTGACTCATCAATAAAATGGAGATATCATAAGCACCTACTTAGTAGGGTTTTTTGAAAGGATTAAATGAAATAAGGGATGAAGCTGTGCTCAGCACAGTTACCTGGCACGCAGTAGCATCTCCACTCCATTCTCCTCCCATTTTAGATGTCATTTTCTACCAGCGGTCACTCTGGCTCTTACACTCACTAAATGTAAGATTTTCACTCACTCAGGAAAGATTTATTGAGCACTTATAATTTGTGCTTGGTGCTGCGTACGCATAGGACTCGGAGCCAATACTGTTTTTCCCAAGAGCTTTTGATCATTGGGAATCTAAGATATACACATTAAATAATTACAAAATAAAATACAAAGTGATGAGCTACATAAGAAAGGTATTATAGAAAAGATTGTGTGAGTTCAGGGAGGGAGAGAAATCACTAGTGAGAGAAACAGAAAGCAGCTTTGAATAGCTAAAGACACCTACTGAGCACTTATATGTCAGTTACCACTTTGGGCACTTGACATGTCAGCTCATTTGAAGAATTTGAGGTTATGTGGATGATGGGAAAGGATGGTTCTAGATAGAGACCAGCACAGGGACCTGCATAAACCTACTGCATGAACAGAGTTCAGTTTGTTTGCTAGCAGGGAAGCATGTTCTAAAGCTTAGAATGATTTGTGATACTGTTTAAAATTATGTTTCCATAAAAATCACGCGTATGTGAAAAATCTCCCTTGAATACAGCGACCCTTAGGTAATTTACTTTGCCTGCATTACAAGGTCTCTGAAGAGCACTAGAGGAAAGGGTTTGGAAAATTAGGTTGGGAATAGACCACAGGAGACCTTATGAGCCACAGTAAGGATTTTGATTTTATTATATAAGAAATGGGATGCTGAGGGGAGAGCGGAGCTTATAAGGAGAGGAATGACACAATCAGGGATTCTGTGTTTTAGGAATGTTTATCTGGCAATGTACTGAATGACTTGTAGGGAAGAGGCCAGTTAGGAGACAGTTCTTGTGGATGCTTGCAAATCAACTGGTGCAGTGCCCAGCACTGTGGGGCAGCATTTCTTATTAGGTGAGCGATGCTGACTCATGTGCTAGGACAGAGACGGACATCAAGGCAGTGTAGAAGTTTTAAGAATTGGGTACTATCTCGCAAAGATGCAGTCAGAGTTGGGAGTCATGTCCTAGTCTTCAGCAACTGCTCAAGAACTGCTCAAGTGAAAGACAAATACCATATGATATCTCTTACATGTGAAATCTAAAATATGACTCAAATGAACCTATCTACAAAACAGAAACAGACTCACAGACATAGAGAACAGACTTGTGGTTGCCAAGGGGCAGGGGGCATGGAGGAAGGATGGAGTGGGAGGTTGGGATTACCAGATATAAGCTATTATATAGAGAATGGATAAACAACAAGGTCCTATGGTATAGCACAGGGAACTATATTCAATGTCCTGTGATAAACCATGATGGAAAAGAATACTTAAAAAAGAATGTGTATATATATATATGTATATGTATAACTGAATCACTTTGCTGTACAGAAGAAATTTACACAACATTGCAAATCAGCTATGCATCAATAAAATAAAAAAATAAATATTTCCTTTAAAAAAAAAAAACTGCTCAAGAATTGTTGAAGCACTCATGCTGCTGGGGTGCACCAGCCCATAGTAGTGTGGCATGGTAACGTCACCAGACATGGCCTGTGTTGAGATTACAGATTATCATCAGTTTGCTCTGGTTCCGTGTATCTGAGTGCCAGTGGTTACAAGAAGGAACCTTGGAGATTATGTAGTCCAACTCTCTTGTTTTCCTGATAAGGAGACTGAGGCCCACATTGTCAAGTGACTTTTCCAACATTTACGTGATCAGTGATAAAGCTGATACTACAAATCAGGTCTCATAACTTTTGCCATTAAAATATGTTAAGCCTATGCATCCTTCCCTCTTTACATGCTGCTTTGTAAACCAGAAGCAGTTTAATGAAAAGAACATGGATTTTAGGAGTCCAGCAGATATAGGTTTGTATCTCAGTTTTCCTGCTTACTGGCAGTGTGATCCCAGACATGTTGTGTTGCCTCTTTGGGCCTCAGTTTCCTCATCTGGGTAATGGGTGAGGTAATATCTCACCTACAGGACTGTTGTGAGGATTAGAAGTAACATGTAAAAATTTCACTACAAAGAGTAAATGCTCAACAAGTAGTAGCTATTAGTATATACTTTCATGCCAAAAACAAACAAGCAAATACATTTGACCACTCACGGTGGTGGTGGCATTGTTTAACAAATGATTATAATACAGTATAAATAGGAAATGATATACACTGCCAACTAAAGAATGTAGCTCTCCATCTGGCTCTACAAGGATTAGGTAGCCACTGTAGCTGCTGACCTTTAACACACCCTGAAAGGAGTTCAGGGCAGAGATCAGGAATGAGACACTGTGCTCTGGGAAAACTGGCAGAGCAAGCCTTTAGATAGTTAGATATTTTCAGGAGAAATTTGTTATGAACCTGGATTCTTGCATCTTCCCGTACTTAGAAAATCCCTAAAACCATTAACTAAGCTGTCTGTTCCTTGTGACTAGCAGCAACCTTCTACCGAGACATGTGCTTGATTGCACATACCCCCCTTCAACAAAATCACATATATACTGACCTTTCCCCTTACCTCTTTGGAGCAGTTCCTCAGAGCTGAGAGGCTGTCTCCTGGGCTATACTCCTCAGTAAGTCCCTAAATAAAATTGAAACTCACAGCTCTCATGTTGTTTCTATTTCAGTCGACCACACACACACACACACACACACACACGCACACGCACACGCACACACACATATTATAGATTCTCTGGGAACAAAATGAGGAAGGAACTCTGACATTCTGACAATTTATAGACTACTTCAGAGAAGAAATTTAATTTACATTCGGTCTTGAAGGACGAGTAGAAGTTCACTGGGTTGAGAAGGGGCTGTGGTCTTGGGGGTGCGAAGAGCCCAGAAGTGTGAAACAGTGCTGAGTGTTGTGGGGAGGGGAACAGCTACTGTATTGCCTTGTGGGGGAAGTGAAGGCCATTGGACTGGACAGGGGAGGAGGGGCCTGAGAGGGTCTTCATGCCATGCTAGAGAATTTGGAACTCTGGACTTTATTCTCTGGGTGATAGGGAAACCACTGTGTGTGTGTGTGTGTGTGTGTGTGTGTGTGTGTGTGTGCCTGTAAAACAGCTTTATTGAGGTGTAATCTATGTGCCATAAAATTCACCCACTTAGTTATCATTCACTAATTTTTAGTACATGTACAGTTGTGCAACCATCAACACTACCAAGTTTTAGAACATTTCCATTGACTTGAAAAATCCTGTGTGCTCCTTTGTAGTTAATCTCTCTTCCCATCCCCAGCCCCAGGGCAAATACTAAACTGCTTGTGATTCTACAGACTTGCCTTTTCTGGACGTTTCATGTAAATGAAATCATACAATATATAGTCTTTTGCATCTGGATTCTTTCTCCTAGTAGATTATCCATTTTTGAGGATCATCCACGTAGTAGCAAGTATTAGTAGTTGTTTTGTTGCTGAATAGTAGCATGACATTTATGTATATGCCCCAATTTTTTATCCCTTCAACACTCGATGGATGTTAGATGGTTTCCACTTTATAGCTATTATGAGTAATATTGGTATGAACATTTGTATACAAGTCTTTGTGTGAACTTTGTGTTTTCATTTCCCTTGGGCAGATAGATACCTAGGAATAGAATTGTTGGGTTGTATGGTAAATTTGTGTTCAACATTTTAAGACACTGCCAAACTGTTTTCCAAAGTGACTGTTCCATTTTATTCTGTGGATGTTCAAGCAGAAAAAAGATTTGGTTTCCATTTCTTCTAAACTGAGAAATAAACAAACTCGGGAGTTGAATGAGAAGCCAATTTCTTTTTGAAAGAATTTATAACAGTAGTTACTTATTTTGAGTTTATGTTTCAGTGGACCACAATTTCAAAAATAACTCTTAAAACTGCAAGCACATGGCTAAGTGAAGTTATCAGAGTTGTTCTAGATGTGTATTTCTTTAGACCAAATAAGACAGAGAAATGTGCAAGATCATCTATTTTTTATCAGTACCAAGTTATTTTCCTACCTCTCAGCTAACGAGCTTCCTTTGCTTGATCTGGGGTGAACTTGGCCTTGGAGAGTTTATGGCTGGTAACTACTTCACTCAGGGAATTGCTTCATGAATTTACAATCATCCATAAGGCCCTTTCAAAGTGAGAATCCAGAAAGAGCCCTCTAGCAAAGAGGTTTCAATCTAGTAATTGATTCAGAAACTAGTGGGGGAAATACTGTTGCAAATAGTAGTTTGTTCAAATCAGGCTTTTCAGCAATAAATGGTATTTCAAGTGGGGAGGAATTATTATTACTCCTGAAAACCAGAAAAATATTGGCTATGCTGTGTTCAGGATATACTGTGTCAGAACAGAATGGCTAAAGTATTCAAATTTTTCTACTCAGAAGATAATATTTTCTATAGTATATTTTGTTGTATTCTGTATAAGATTGTCCCTGGGCTAAAAAAAGACCCAGAAATAACTGTTCATCTGAATGCTGGTCTTCTTTTAAAAATTTTTTAAATAGAAGTATAGTTGATTTACAATGTTGTGTTAGTTTCTGGTATAAAGCAAAGTGATTCAGTTATAAATAAATAAATAAATATATTCTTTTTCATACTCTTTTCCATTGTGGTTTATTACAGACATTAAATATAGTTTCCTGTGCTATTCAGTAGAACCTTATTGTTTATGTATTTTATATACAGTAGTTTGTAATTGCTAATCCCAAACTCCTAATTTATCCCTCCCCCACCCTCTTTCCTCTTTGGTAACCATAAATTTGTTTTCTATGTCTGTGAGTCTGTTTCTGTTTTGTAAGTAAGTTCATTTGTATCATATTTTAGATTCCACATATAAGTGATATCATATGGTATTTGTCTTTCTCTGACTTATTTCACTTAATATGATAATCTCTAGGTTCATCCATGTTGCTGCAAACGGCATTATTTCATTCTTTTTTATGGCTGAATAGTATTCCATTATATATATACCACATCTTCTTTATCCATTCATCTGTCAGTGGACATTTAGGTTGCTTCCATGTCTTGGCTATTGTAAATAGTGCTGCTATGAATGTTGGGATGCATGTATCTTTTTGAATTAGAGTTTCCTCCAGATATATGCCCAGGTGTGGGATGGCTGAATCACATGACAACTCTATTTTTAGTTTTTTAAGAAACCTCCATACTGTTTTCCACAGTGGCTGCACCAATTTACATGCTCACCAGTGTAGGAGGGTTTCCTTTCCTCCACACCCTCTTTATGAATGCTGGTCTTTTATAGGTAGCACCTAACTATCCCACAGAGAGAAGGTAATGATAGTAGAAATAATTCCAAGTAGGATAACTAAATAATTATTTATATTTGTCTTTACAATAAAGTGTGCATTTTATGGGAGGGGTAAAGAGAGAAAGGTAGAGGATGGATGTGAGACTTGTGACTATCATAATTAATTGTGAGTGAGGCTAAAATTAATATTTGTTCTCTAAGCACAGAACAATTCATAGTTGAAGCAACTTCCCCCCACAAAGAAATCATTCTGGAATTAAAAATATTGTTTGAGAAGTCTATCAAGCAGATAAACAACAAATGGATTACTGAGACATGACTATACCTTACTAGAGTCAATATTTCCCCTTCAAAGGAGAGAAAAAAATCCAGAATCAAAGTAAACACACAAACACTAGTTTGTTAGCTCCTTACATCATAGATAAATGACATTAGCAAAAAACGGGATTTTTCTCCAGCTCACAACTGGTGGTACAGGGAAAGGATAGAGTCCCTGTTAATCTAGCAAGAGGCTTCTGCCACTCTTGGGAATCTAGGCTTCCCTTCAGAAAAGCTGGGGATCCATCAATGTGATTCATGATGTTTGTTATACACAATGACTTTTGGGATCATTTCAAATATTCAAAAGTCTTTGGCATTATTCTGACATTCTATTTTAACGATTTCTAAAGCAAAGATGACAAAGTGTGGTGTGCATTCAGGATTTCTCCCCTCCTGCACTCAGGGCAGGTATCACTGATCAGTCATGGCCCTCCTTTAAGAATCCTCAATTCTGCATTTCTGGCAGCTACTATCAATCAATAGACGTTAACTCACAAGTTGAAATTTCTTTCTTTCCCTTTTCTGATCCAAGGGTAGTTTGATCCTTGTATATGTGTTTTGTCCCCTGCAAAATAGAAATGAATTATATTTTTTAAAGTACTACACTATAGACCAGTGCTTCTCAAACCTTAATATGCAAACCAATCACCTGGGGATCTTGTGAAAATGCACATTCTGATTTAGTAGGTCTGGGTGGTGCCTAGGATTTTGCATTTCTAACAAGGTCAAGGTCGCGGGTGATGCCAGTGCTACTGGTCTGTGGACCACACTTTGAGTAGCAAGGTTCTATTACTCCGTTCTCTGGAGACAAGATGTAAGCTAGAAAACTCTGTACAATGCAACTCAAAAACCAAGAAAAAAGAAGAAAAACAAGGCAAGTGTTCCATTAGAAGCTGAAATTTTATTATAGGATAACAGTACATAAAGCACATCTAAAATTGATGTGTTCAATGCACTTTTAATAAAGGTAATGTAATATTAAAGGTACAGTTTCTAAGTACAATATAACAACATTCATATTAGAATGAAAATCGGAGTATTTAAAAGACAACATTAAATCTCTCTTTTTTTACAGCTTGTATGTACAAAATGAATCAAAATATTTTTTTTTTTAAATTCAGGACTCAATAAAATAACAAACAGCTGGAAATAAGCAGACTACTGTAAGAGTGAATTGAAAAGAAAACCCAATGTAAGTGAAAAGTTGGATGATCCTCTAATAAAGATCATTAGCAAAGTTTTAGTACAATACTATTTTTAGGATTCCCATAAATGGCTTGCATTTTTAGTGTGGCAGAAAAAGAGTTTTTACATACTGTACACAACACAGACAGCATATATTTATAGGTACAGTATTACTGTTTCCAAACTTGCATGTATATTTACAGAAGGCTGAGTTTGTTACTCACAGAGTTTTGTGAAATTTGTGTGCTTAATCCTCAAGACCTACACACAATTAGAATCAGCATTTCATGTGGTCTTTTAAAATGTGGCTTTAATACTTAGTTGTAGAAGAAAGTTTTAACCATAAGGCTTGGCAGACTTTATAAATTTACCAAAACAACCCTGGAAAAAAGTTTGAATTGGGGCATACTTTTTGTCATTTAACAATGATCAAATGCTGACATGTTCTGGCCATGGTGCAGACACAAAGAGATACAATCTCTATCCTCAGGAAGCTTAGGATACTAAATGGTGCTTAAAAAAAAAAAAGGTTTCAATTCCTTTCTAAGCGAAGCAATAAGGAATGACGTGATTTGTATTAAAAGAGATTTCTCCCTAAACTGTAGCCAATTCACTTTAAAAGGTTAACTATTAGCATTAGCTCTCATTAACCACATGATTGCATTTATAATTAAGGTAACAGCAACTCTTCCATAAAAATGGAAAATGTCTAGAATTGTGGGTAAATATTCAGTGCATGGAAGCCAATAACCATGGCTTGAGAATTTATCACCTTCAATTACAAAAAGTGCAATAAACAGAAACATTTGCTCTATATTTATAAATTGCTCAAAAATCTTTGCTAAAGATCTTACAAATTCAGTAATATTACAGAACAATTCTAATCAATATTTAATAAGGTTAACTACATCCTTAGTTAGATATTTGATATACTTTGATTTTTTAACAATGCCGATAGGTCTTGGAAGAACAGGTGAAAGAGTTTAACTAAGCTCATTATTAAATGACTTTTAAAATGAAGGTCCTTCACTCAGTTCATGGAACTGGTTGAGGTCATGTTAACACAGAACACCCCTTGTCAAAGTTGCTTTATGGCCAATGTTCTGCCATGATAGCGGACGTCTATATACTTCTCATGGCTCAGGTAGGAGGGGAAAGGTTTATTCTGCCATCAAGCCACCAAGGATACTTTATATAAGTGCCTATTATCTATAATAGGAGCTAATACATAACTCTGCCAGGTGCCAATAATAAGATGCCTTAGTAAGAAAAAAAATATTACTCCATTAAACTAGAGTGTTTCTTTAGGATCTTGAAGGCCTGGCAAATTATTTTTCAGCTTAGGAGATATGGTATAAAGCCAAGTAGCAAACATAAAGTAAATGCTAATACGTTTTTATATATCCATATTTATGAACAAATTCACCCTATAGATGTCAAATATCCATACTAAGGAAGTAATTGTATCCTAATTAAATACACTCTAGAATAATTTATATAATGATATTATGTATTTAAAGAGAAAAGCATGTCCCAAATCCAGCACTCTGATACAGCTGCCAGTTGGGCACAGGTAGATATATATATATATGTATATATATATACAAATATATAGTTATACTCAGTGAAATTAACAAGACCCAAAGGTGGTATTGTCTAGGAATAAAAGGGGGTTTTTTTTTGTTCACAAAAGTAACTTATCTAGCACCACACATCAGAAAAACACAAAAATAGCACACTCTAGTTCTAAACAGCTATGTCTAAAATAGATTATATAGTAAAACCAGTATCATACAGCATATTGTGGATTTGATAAACAGATAAATATTTGCACTGAGTAGGCTGTTTATAATATAACATTTTCTTATCTATACAGAATGAAAGCCAAAAAGTTAACTGTATAGAGATGTGCAGAACAACATTAAATATTATGACTCAAAAGCAGGGACGAAGGTAAATTTGAAAGAAGAGTAAGAGAGAAAATGTTTACAGGCCATTACAAGTTCTTAAGTTAATAGTAAATAAGGAATCAATTGCTCAAGTTGAAGAAAGCAGTAAACAAGAGATTGCATTTACATGCAGATGTCTAAAATTTGTATTTTTTTAAGTCTATGCACAGAAGTCATTTGTTTTATTGCTTGACATTCAGTTATGGCTAGATTATTTAACCTATTTTTTTTTTTGTACTTTGGAAACAAGAATATTGTTAAAGGTGCCATAAAAATGGACAACATTGAAAACGGTTTGCAAATAAACCACCTAACACTGCAGTTCTTTATACATATTAAAAGCCTTGTCTGGGGTTTGTCGTATGTTAAATATATTTAAACTGGGAAAATATGTTGTAGCTTGAAGCCTCCCATTGGCCCAAACATCCAATACAAAAACACATCTCCACAAAAGGAGCAGGCAGACAATACAGGTACATTTAAAGAAGCAGCCAGCTAATGTCCTAACGTTTAAAAATTTACCACTGTTTTATATGAGATTTCAAACCATTGTGGATAAGGAGAGAGTTTTGGATTCAGGAAGATGTGTACAGTACATACGGATTTTGTGTGTGTGTGTGAAATCAGATTCACTATATTGCTCAAGAATTATCTGCATTTACATATGCAATGTGTTCAATGATAACCAAGTTCCTAGAGATAGTATTCATCCACATTAAAGTAATAACGAGGGAGAACGGAATCACACAAGAATACTGCAAAGAATTTAGTTGCTCTTAGAGAACAACATAATGGCACGTGCAGCATGTCAAAGCTAACAGCAAGAGATCTTTCATCAGTTCTTAGAAGGGAAAAAGAAAAAAGAAGTGTGATATTACTAGTGTGGCAAACACACTAAATGCCAACAGCAAACATGGATTTTCTAGGCATCTACTTAATATTCTCATATTCACCTTCTTAACATAAGACTCCATGTTATGTTGCGTTGCTGAAAAAACATTGTTTCTATTTGGATTGAATATTCTGTCATTCATTTATAAATAAATAAATGACTGAATGTATTTATTGCTCTAAGTTCTGAGGGTCTGGTTAAACATGGAGATTCCCCCCCATCTACGATGTCTCCTTGGTAAGGAGCCAGGCTTCTGGATTATTTTAAAAACTGTACTGAGAGCCTGACAAAAATGATCACAATTACACAAACAAGCAAACAGACCCAAAAGTGAAACCAATTGCTTTGTAAAGACATTGCTTGCCAGCCTGCTCTTTTCTTAAGAATAAACAATAATAGGAAGGTCTCTTTTGTCCAATCTGGTGGAACCTCTTTAACAATACTACTGTTCTGGGAATACAATTAAGACCCATATCACAGACTTTTAGTAATAGATGAAGATTAACTGTTGCAATTGCATTTATGGGCATATAATTTGATCCACAGTATAAAGTTGTTTTTATGGGGTTCTGCTGTGTCATATCTTTGTAAGTAAGAAGTGGCAACCAAATGTTATAATATGTATGTCAATAACGTCTGTGTGTGTGCATATATATATATATATATATATATATATATATATATATATATGGAGAGAGAGAGAGAGAGAGAGAGAGAGAGTTCTGCCATTTCCCATAGTCTTTATCATCAAAACAAAGTGATGGTTTCTTTTTTATCTAAACACATGGAAAGTTATCCCAAATTTTGCTTTTCCATGGTGGTAAGGAAACATGTAAAGCTTCTTCTGAAAGTATATTCTAGGTGTGCAAGAACCAAAGCCAACAATTACAGTGATGTTCACTGACCTTATGGAGAGTAATACATCGAAATATTACTTTCAAAATGTTTCAAAAATGTAAAATGTAACCCTAAAAGCTGGCTCACATTGCTGTTACACTGGTGGGTTTTGTTTGTCTTTAAACATTAGCTCTCGTACAGATTACAAATGCGGAAGTAGAAGAATTGTGTTACATAAAGAGATTTTTTGGGTTTATTTCTAGAGGAGAACATGGTGAAAATGGGAGTTATTTGCTGGTATTTGGGGAAAAAAACCCACAATGTTTCATCTTTTACCTCTCTCACTGCACTGATAGGTAGGGCTCTCGTCTCATTACTGCTTTAAAAAATTTTTATCCATGCTATATAGGATTTGGAATAATAGTTTTTAACATATAATGCTATAAATATATTTATCAAGAATATTTTAATTATTAGAGAAATGGTAAGTGGAGTAGGCAGGACTGTACTTTGAATGATGCTCTTTGTGGATATATGACCTATTAATTTATCTTTTGAACATACTGGCGTCACTTTGTACTGCTTTGGAAGTTATTCAATGTTTTTAAGCATATAAGACTGAAGAACGCATACATTTTGAACAAAACAAAATGAACAACAGTGAAGTTTATACACACGCGCAGTTCTACACAGTTCACTTGTGCCTTGGAGGGATAGTATTATCATTATTATTAACAATACAAAACACAATTTTGTCCCAGTAGTACTGGCCACCCTGTTTTAAGAGTTTTAGAAGATCCCTGAGCACATTGTTTCTGACTCTTAACCCCAACTCCAAAGTGATAGGGCTTCTATTGTTGATATCAAGATGGATTGTCATTCACAGTAAGTCAATTGTAAGGTGCTTATTTACCCTTTTTTTTCACCAATCAGCACAAAGAACTGTCAGAAAATAACTTTTTATTATTATTATCTTCAAATAATAGCACTGGAAGGACACATGATTTAAACAATCAATGTTTGAAACAGTGGCTTTAGGATTATTATCTGGCTGCCCCTCAACAATAACAAGTGATTCAGTCGACATTCCTTAGCCAAAAACAAAAGGCAAAAAAACCACAAAAAACAAAACGAGAAACAAAACCAAAAAAACTGTACAAATATGTATTTTTCCCTGAGGGATCAAGGTACACCCGCAAGTGCTCTATGTACATATTGCACTAGAGAGGAATGAAGAACATGTGCAAAAAAGCAACGATGAGAGAAGCTTACATCCTACTTAAACCTTTTCATTAAAGATTCTACTAGGTTGTTTTGCATTTTGGAATGTCGGAACACAAACAGCTATTCCTTAAGTCTAAAACTAAAAACACGTATTTCTACTATGGCACGTTCAATGAAATAAAAAGTTTTCCAAAGACAGATAGACAAATTCCATCAAGAAAATAATACAAAGTTTGTTTGTTTGTATTTTTTTTTTTAGAAAATTACATTACTTTCTTTCTTTGTTTCACATTACAAAATCTTTTTTTTTTCTTTACACAAATCACATTTTATTGCAGGAATATTTCAAGTGCCATCAAATATTTATAGAAGGGTTAAAAAAATAGAAGTCTCTCTAAAGTGGTCCAGACAAGGCTTTGTATAGAATAAATCTTTTTTTTCCATCTTCTAGTTTTGATTTAAGTATTTTGAATACATTTTCTTTTCCATTGACACTTAGTAGCCTAGAAGCGGTTCGACACACACACATCATACACACGAAAACCATACACACAGACATAAACACACACACACACACACACACACACACACACGCTCCCTCCTCATCTGACCCTCAGCCCACCCCCATACACTCACAGAGATCTGAATATCCACACTATAAAGAACAACCAAACTTAGAAGCAGTGTCTTAAGTCATGTTTTCTTTAAGTTAGAAAGGGTGAATTAGGATGCTGAAGACTTAAAAAAAAAACCCCACACCTTTAAAGCGAACTGGGATGCTGAACACTTAAAAAAAAAAAATCCGTAGCTTTAACCACAATTTGCAAACTGCCCCCAAAAGCACTTTCATCTGCACTTTTGATTTCATTGTGACCACGGCCAGTTTCTTCACAATATAATGCAATCATTTGGACACCACTGTAACCGAAGGTATTCAGGCTCTGTGCAAAAGCCTTATTTACCCTACGTTAAAAAATTGTATAAAAGGCATTACAGCAGCCGGGATAACAATGATGTGATTCCAATCTTTAAAAGACTATTGGACATTTAAGATTAGGAAATTTTAATTATAAGAACGATTAATAATAATTGTTCTATATCACCAAGTATTTTGTGTCATCACACAGGTGTTTCTATAATAAGGAAGAAAATAAAAATAAAGTTTTTCACATCCTTCTCTGTACCTCATATTTTTTTCAACAGAGATTATTGTTTAACTTCAGATCCCAACTTCGATCCGAATAATAGTTGTTCCCTCATTTCACCTAGCACGCCTCTATTACTCTGTACTCTGTTCCTACACTGTCGATGTACTTAGTCCTAAAGTCTCACACCCTGTTTTTCTTTCACAAAGACCTAGTAGCAGCATCATGTCAATGTATCTTGGTTTACTCTAAAAGCAATGTCACCATGGTGTGACTATTACTGAGATTAGAGCATCTTTTTTTTTTTTTTTTTTTTTTTGCATTAGGTACATGCAAAATCCTTTCTGGGAAAAGGAATTTAAGTTCAAAATTGTGTTCTCTCTCACCCTCAGAGAAGTTCAATTAGCTCTCATCATTTCACAAATGGACACTGGAATTAGGTTTAGTTGCTCTTTAATGCGCTAGCACCTGAGGCTGGTCATATTCAGAAAGCTTTGGTTAAAAAGAAGTTAATAGACTTTAATAAAACCATCCCCAAATTTAGTGAATCAGAATGACAAAAAAACAAAAACAAAAAACAAACCAAAACTAAAATAAAAACACACCACTTCCCCCCAAAGGAGAAACAACAGGAAAAAAAAAATGAATAAATAAATAACCGAACTAAGCTTGGTACTCTTTTCAGAGTATAAATACTATTGATCTTTCAAGGAACTATGCTTATTTAAATAAAAAAATTTGATTTAACCCTTCTTGCCCAAATATAAATACTATATGCTGATAGTTACCTCTCTATATAAAGTCCCATAAAGTTTTATATGCTTGTAAGAAATTTAAGTAAGTAAATTTTACTTACTTAAAGTAAGTAAATATTACTCTCGTCTTCTATTTATGGTGAAACCCTTACTATATTGTTGAAAAAACAATTTTTTAGATGTCATTTAGGCTTCATACACACTTCGGTGTGAATAATTCCTTCCCCGTTTCCAAGTCCCTCAGGAAACAAGTCAGAAAGCCAGTGGAGTTAAAAACAGAGTGGAGGGCTCTGGGAAACTCGTGCTTGATGACCCAGCACGACAGCAGGAGCCGAATTCCTGCAGAAGATTTGGGAGGGACCCTGGTGGTAGGGGAGATGCTTTCTTCGCTGTAACAGGCTGCTTGGAAACTCCCACTTTTACACTATGGGAAATGTTCTCTTTTCTGTACAAACATGGTCTTCGATGGCAGACCAGAAGTTCGAATCCCACTCCAAGTGTGACTAAAATCATCATCTAAATGCCTACATTCCCAAAGGTCACTTATTTTAAAATATGCACACTTGTCTATCAGACTTCTCCTTCTCCCTTCCCCCACTGGGAATTATTTTTTTAAAAAAAGCCACAAAATTAAACAAAAACAACTCAATATTTCTCACCTGAACACAAAAGCCAAACAATCTTCTAAAGATTTAATAAAATAAATTACAGTCCACAGTTTTCTAGTGAAGATAAACACAAAAGTAAATGTTTGCAGCTTGCATCGACTTCACTTTAAAGGCTTAAAATATTTAATACTTAAATAAGAGAAACTGGTTCAACACCGCACGCCTCCTTTGCCCTCCTATCCATTGACTATGAAATATGGAGAACAGTGTTCTAGAATGACACCATCTAGAGGCAGTTAGTCTAGAAACCATTCACTCTGAGATAAACTCTCAGGGTTCCTAGATTATACCAAGAACATAAACATTCACAAAGTAAATGCTTCATGTTTTCACATGGGGAGTGTGCATTTGCTCCAGATATAATCTTTGGGTCCTTCTTCTAATAAAAGCTAGATTCTGATAAATATTCTGGTTACTGATCTGTTCTTAAAGCATAAGAACTCCAAGTTGAGGCTGAGTCTATATAGCTATGCAGCTGTGCAAAATAAGCCTCCCTTCCCCTGCCTCAATGAGGTGGCATTTTCAAAAGCTTTTAAAAAATACTGTGCACGAGGGTGTAAGTCCACAGCACCAATCAATCAATCACTCAACTTTGTATGAAGCATAAACACATCTATCCTTAAACTGACCCAAAAGCCAAGTACAATTTAGGGAGAGTTCTGTTTCTAATTCCAAATTCATGTGTAAAAAAAAAAAAAATTAATCCAACAGCGTGATTTCTAGATATGACCAGCCAGTCTTTTAAAAGTAATTGTGTAAACAGCAGCATAAATACCTCCCGACGTACCTTCCAAGCCTTCTCAGTTAAACTTGTGTTTCTGGTGCACATGCGACACGACAGTGAACACGCTAGCATTTAATTTAAAGAAAAAAGGTGCAAAATGAAAGTGCCTTATCAATTCAACAGGAAAAGCTACACCAGTAACTACATTTTATATTAATTAAAACAATATATAAACAATATCTCTTTTAGCTATATATAGTCTTCATGCCCATTTACCCTGTAATATATTATAATGCTATTGTTGCTAGTGCTATGGACCCTTTTCGTGCCATCCTGCTGACTGCAATAATCGGTGAAAAAATAAAAACTTCCTTCATGAGACAAAGAGCAAGTTGTGCAAAGTAATGCCGCAACCTCCGCTATGCACACCAGTCACCGATTAGTGCTGGACTCTCTGTTGTTACCGACAGATGTAGAAAGTCTGTGGGCAGTGAGCTACAAAAAAAGGACATCCTCTGACTTTAGTACCCGCCTTCTGTTGTAAACAGAGGTCAATGATCAAGAAGTCGAGACAGAAAAAGGGTCCATATCTGTAGGCATAATGGAAATCATATGCATGAGAAAAACAAGTTCAACTTTTATTTGTTTTCATTGTTTCCCCTCCTTTGCCTGACCCCGATCACCAAAGGATGTGCAGTGTGTTGGCGCTCCAGGTCTGTGCAGGGCCATATAAAGTGTCTCGGTTAATTTGTTTGTTTGTTTGTTTTTCATTGTTTGGACTTCAGACATTCTAGAAGTGCTTAGGTGATACATTTACCCATCAATCTGCATTGCTGGCTCAAATTCTGAAGTGAACAACTCCTTGTATAATGGAGGAAAATGAAGTCGCACAATGTCTGGGTATATTGCTTTAAACGCCATTAGCTTTTCTGTATGTCGTCCACATAAGGCTCTTAATGTAGACACCTTGCATATTAACTGTAAGTGGAAGAAAGGACATAGGGTCAGGAGAGAAGAGACGTGAGAATCAAAAATCAGGGCATCTGGATGATCTTCAACATTGTTTACAATGGTGAAACACACTTGAAGCAACTTAAACGTCTAGTAATAGAGGGAGGGTAAAAATAAATGATGATATAGTCATATCATAGAATACCAGGTATACATTAAATATGATTTTGAAGACAAATAATTTGTAACCCAAAAAGATGTTCATAAGCAAAAGAACCCAAGTGTCTCACCTCCTCCTCCTATTCAAACATGCCTTCTGCTCTACCATCCTGAACCCCGCCCTCTACCACTGGGGAAAAGGAAGACATGTGGTAACAGAGAAGTGAGCAAGGGGACAGCCACCGGTAGGTGAGGTCACTGCAACTAGAGATGACGGCATCCCCTACATATTTTATGCAAAATGAGTACTAGTCAACTCCAGTGACAACAAGTTTCTTCTGGAGAAAGAGCTCTGCCTAGAACAAAGCAATTCTGGGTCTGAGCAAAAAGGCCCTGACTGGAAAACAAAAAAAAAATAGTCAGCAGTCCTGGTGGAAGTCTCAGCATTGACTATTTACCTATTGAGTATAATAACATGACTTGCAAAAATGCTTTTTAAACTCTAAAGCACTGTACAGCACAAAATATTTATTATCTCCACCCAGAATAATCCTAAGAAACATTTTCACCAGAGCATCGATCTTGGCCACGTGTTAGGTGCTCTCTATAATCAAAGACCCTAATGGTACCCTTGGACTGGGGCAAGAAGATGGAGAAAAGTTCTTCTTTCTCTTTCCCAATCCTGCCTCAGTGTCTCATTTAACAGGTGCAAAATCAAAAACAAAACCGCATTTAACGCCCCCCAACTTCCCCTTTCTGACCTAACCTAGCTATCAGGAGAAAAGAAAGAAAACAGGAAGAAAAACCCAAACCTTTCAAATCATCTTCTGGAACAATAAAACACATAAAATAATCCAAGAAAGAATAGGGCTGATTTTTCTAAGACCAAATACATACTACTAGCACTAACACTGAAGGATATTATCATATTTTAAATTGACGTTCTAATTATATTTTTATTGCGAAAGACAGTAATTAGCAAAAATGAAACCCTATGCTTTGAATGCAGGGTAGTAATGAGAAATTGATGAAGAGAATACAGAAGTCATTTACTGTTGATTACTAATGACTTTAATGGAACTAGAACTAATATTAGAATAGATTAATTCTATTGTTTTAGTCCTTCATAACTTCGTCTTTCTAAAATCAAAGATTTAAATTCTAAATTCTCTAGTTTACATCACGGCAGAACATTAACTCTGCCCTTCTGCCCTTCTTTGATGGGATAGGTGGAGGATTTTTCAGAATGTATTAATGCTTTAAAAAAAATTCTATCATTGCTCTGTTATTCCAGGACACTTCATAACCAATGACAATAAATAGAATTTCACCTGAATTTTGGCCCAAGATAATTTTTTGAAATGAGGATACTTCTCTCTTCTCAGTAGGCCATTGCTTACTGATACTTTTGGGGTCTGGTGGCATGACTTATAAACGTGGCTGGCGTGATCTGGGCAAGGGATAATTCAGCCTTGTCAGCTGGAAACCTCTGGCTCTCACCTTCGTTAGTATTCCATCTTCTCGGTGATTCTTCTGTAGGACGTGCTGAAGAGCTAGCTGAATTTTCTGTTGCAGCTTTTCAATTTTTACCTTTTCCTGTAGCCATGAGCGATCTAAATATGAAAAACCATACTCCTGAGTATTCTTCCAACATGGTATCAGAACACCCCAACTCCTCCTATTCCCAGATACAGATTATTACACCACACTGCAGAGTCAGGGACTAACAGGCCACTTTCACCCCTCTTTCAAAATCTGCTCCTAAAGGAGTGAAAAACTGATCTAGGACAGTTACAAAACAGAGTGTTAAGCCTTTCCATCTTTACTCGCACTGGAAAAAAGGAAGGGTCCTCCCTTTCCAAAAAGACAGCCATTTAAATCTAAGGCCATGCTTGGACGAGTGCAAATGAAACCACCATGGCCCTTAAGCCTTTCTAATAGTTATGTTTCTGAATGACATACTCATATCAATACTGCTAGTCTTTCTGGCAAATATGAAAATTACCTTATAGTCCAAGGCAACTAAAATTGTCAAGAGAGTGCCAAATGAATTAGGATTGTTAATGTAGCATAAAGGCTTTATGTTTAAGAATTCCAAAAAGAAGATAGCAAATTTGCAAAAGTGATTATCACCAAGAGGCAGTACTGGTTGAAAACATACATTAAATTCAGATAGGCTTGTGGATGACATCCAAATGGATTTCTTTTTAAAAAAGTAGAATGTTTTAAAAACCATGTTATCTTGGAGATTGGTGTCGAGAAGGGCACAGCATTTCTCTTGGTAGCAGGAAGTTAATTGTAGATGGGATTTTATTCAATTCTCATTTCTTAAGATTTTATCAGAATGGCATGAGGTCTTCTTAGAAGCGTACATGTATATGTACGTGTGTAGCAGGGGACTGTTGTCTGAAAAACTTAAAATTAGACTTAACAAGGGTGGCAGTCCCTCTGAATAGTCTATAGCCATTGTAAGTTATGTACTTGTAGAAATTCTTTACCTGGACAACTTCAAAGCCATTGTATTTGGTTATCTTACCTGCTGACATCAGGACAAATGCAGAAAACAATGCAATTTCATCTTCAGTCAGGTGCATAGAACATAAACTCTTTCCAAATTCAAATACAAAGCTAATAAAGTCTTCACAACCTGCCAAAATTAAAGACAGGTTAGGATTTTGGTTATTATCCTAGGAGAAAAATATGGAAGAAGGTGAAGAGGGATCTAGAGTTGAAGATCAGAGGGAACAGTAATAACATTTCTATAGTTTAATACTTTCAAATGTTAAAAGAAAAATCAGTTTAGCCACCATCACCATTACCACCAACATCACCACCATCAACATCATTTGCAATAGTGACAGTGAACTTCTGTTGTGTGATTACTGTGTTAGGTGCTGCTCTGAGAGCATTCTTTGGGTATTCTACTATTTCACAACAGCCCTATGAAGGAGGTATTATTGTTACTATCCCCATTTTAAAGACAAGGAAATGGACTTGGAAAGAAAAGGAATGTGCTGAAGATTCCACAAGTAGGAAATGACAGCCTGAGATTCAAAGCCAGCTGCCCGACTTCAGAGTCCACACTCTTAACCAATAGAGTCTAACAGCTATAATCTAACTGAAATGTTAACTTCACTCATTTTTTGGTTTTCTACTCTATTTTATGTACAACATGCTTAAAAATGAAAACAAATGACACGTTATGGTGGTAAAACCATTATAATTTTTTTTTTTTTTGGCCGTGCCACATGGCATGTGGGATCTTACTTCCCTTACCAGGGATTGAACCCATGCCCCTGGCACTGGAAGCACAGAGTCTTCGCCGCTGGACCGCCAGGGAAGTTCCTATTGTAACTATTACAGAACTGAAAACATAGAATGTGAAAGTCCCATAAAATAAAAACCCACCCCCAACAAAGCTGGTTAAGTTGGGGTCTGTTCTTTCAGAGTTCCATATTATGTACATATAGTTAAATGTCAACAGGCTAGGGACTTCCCTGGTGGAGCAGTGGTTAAGAATCCGCCTGCCAATGCAGGGGACATGGGTTTGAGCCCTAGTCTGGGAAGATCCCACATGCCACGGAGCAACTGAGCCCGTGCGCCACAACTACTGAGCCTGTGCCCTCGAGCCTGCGTGCCACAACTACTGAGCCCGCGTGCCACAACTATTGAGCCCGCGTGCTCAGCTACTGAAGCCCGGGCGCCTACAGCCTGTGCTCTGCAACAAGAGAAGCCACTGCAATGAGAAGCCCGTGCATCGTAAGGAAGAGTAGCCCCCGCACCCCGCAACTAGAGAAAGCCTGAGAGCAGCAACGAAGACCCAACGCAGCTAAAAATAAATTTAAAAAAAAAAGTGTCAACGGGCTCTTCTCAAGTATACATACCTTCCATCATTTAATTGTTTTTAAAATCACTTAACAACATATCTTGGATACCGTCCCATTCTTCTTAATGACTTTGTCTTACTTTAGTTAAATTACAGAAATCTAAAATAATTTATTTTTAAAGTATATGTCACAGTTTCACTTAGCTACACTTTCTTTCTTTGATATCTCATTAACGGTTGTTATTTGACGGGTATGGAAGGGCAGACTTTTAGCTCCTTGCTTGATTTTATGTAGCAAATCACATCCTCTAGTTTACTGAATAATATATCCCCTGCAAACCTGGTTCTTAAAATCTGGAAGGGAACTGGAAGGGAACTGGAAGTATATATAACATAAATTTCTTCGATTACCAATTAGATAAAATGAAACTCTAGACCCTTACGTGTAATATAGACAAAAAGCATTTGAGCTGTGTATATTTTCTACGGTGATTAACTATAAAGTAACATAGGTATAAAATCCTTTAACTCTGTGTCCAAAAAACCAATCTCCACTTTGTTCAAGAAGAGCTTTCACCCGACTCCCATCTTTTCCCCTAGTCCTGATTTGAAGACAAAGCAGCCAGAGATTTCCTTACCTAAGGATTTGAAGACGTCGGGGCTAGCATATTTCCCATCAAAGTACACGGTATTGTTCTGAGAGTCAAAGGCACGGCACATTCTGATAAATACCACCTCCAGAGAACCTGAGCAAAGGCAGAAACGGGGTGGGTTATTGTCTTGGTGAGTTGATTTTGACCAGAGAGACCCCTTTCTGAGTCAATGGGGCTGGGCTTAACTAGCAGGCTCTGCCACCTTAGCTCTCTATTTAAAACAGCAGAGTTCATTAGAGTAATTAAAGACTTGTGCCAAAGCTAAGGCCTGTATTACTGAAGAGAGATTGACTTATGAATTACTCCTTGGGCACTTCTCTGTCCTGCAATAATACAGAATCTCAGAGTTGCGAGAAAAACATGGACTCCTGTTATTAAAACAAACAAAAACCCAGGGATGTCTCTCTGAGTTCCACAAACAGCCTTCTTCGTAACAGCTTACCAAAACCTCCTGAGGACCTGGGGCACAGAAACAAAACACAGGTGATGGTTAAAACTGTGGAATGCAGGTATCTTTCAAATTAATCTTTTCACCCAGAGGAGAAGCAAAATGGAGGGAATGTTTCCTGCAAATAGCTCAAAAACCTTAAAAAAAAAAAAAACCTCTCAGTTTCTGCTAAGAGAAACTGAGCTATTATCATTTGGAGAAAAACTGTTCTGGACACCTTCCTTACCAAGCATTTCTTTAATAAGCCGGTGAAAGCAGGTTAGTCAGAGATCTCAAAATTCACTTGCAGAGCACATACCTGCTTTGAGAAGCACAATTTGATCGTTTTGACACAGTTCCATAAATCCATCAATGCGTTTGGCAAACTCCACCACATACTGTATAGCTTCTGTAATTTTGATGGCACACAATTGCCACATTACCTCCCGCTGCTGTTGGAAGAGAGAAACGCATTAACATCCCCATTACCCATACCCTTGACACAGCTGTTTTAACTGTTCCTATTGTGTAAAATCCTTCTTTGGAAATGGATCCAAAAAAGCTAGAGGATTTAAAAATAATCAGTTGGCCAGTTACTCGGGTTATAATGACTGCTTCCAAGTTCTTCCTGGTCTCCTCCAATTCCTCTCTTACCATTTTGGTGGCAAAGGGACAGGGGGACGATGTTATGAGCATATATGCAGCGGAAGATGAAAACGGGAGTCAAGAAAGCAACCCACGCCACTGATTTAACCCTGGGCCATGGAGAGTAGCAAAGGAGAATCTCCTTGCAAGCAATTATTTTGCCTTGGGGAATTTCACACCACTTTACTGGGGGAAGGGAAGCAAAGGGGAGTCAGTTATATTTATTGTGCACCTGTTATGAGCTGCGTGCTTTATGACATCCCTGTCTCATTTCATTTTCACAAGAATGTTTTTCCATTTCCCATAAATGGACACAAATGCTCACAGAGGTTTCACAGCTAAGAGGTACTGGAGGTGGGATGCAAATCCCAGCATTTCTGACTCTGAATCCCATTTCACACACCTTGCTGCTGTTTACTGCTTTCTTGCTTCCCTTTGTAATTTTGGCTGCTGGTATTACCTGCTATCTCAAAGGTAAACAAGGTGATGTGCTGCTATTCCCCCAACCTGTCCTGTTTAATTCCTTTCATATGCCCACTCTCCAATTTAGCTACAGGCCAACCTGGATCCATCTTGTTGCTCACTTATTTCCCCAATCTTAGTTTAAGACTGTTTCTACCAATACAACAGGATGGAAGAAACACTGAATTAGGAACCAAGACTCATGGTCTAGTCCTGATGTTTTCACTCTCAGCCATGTGCCAAGGGATGCTCGTTTCCTCATATGTAAAATGAAGGGGAGGATTAACCTTGATAATCTCTACGGTACTTCCTAAGCCTGAATTTCTATGATTATTGGGAAAAAAAATCACAGCATTTTCTTTTACTAAAGGCAGAATGGATAATTAAAAGTCCTCCTCCAGCCCTGCCCTCCCATTTAGGTAATTTGTTGATCAGACTGTTTTATAGAAAAAGGTAACTGGCAGCACTACTTGTCAGCCTCATATTGCTAGATTCAGACTGGAATTAGAGTCACAGCTTCCAAACTTTTTTTTGCACATATTCTCTAACCTCCTTCTTTTTAACTTCGGAACCATGAGGCTGAGATGATTTTACATCAACTTCTGGACCATGAAATCTTCCATTGTGATATCGGGAAAAATCCCAATTCTTTGAGCCTTTTGGAAGCTCCTTAATCTAGCTCCCTGTTGACAAATGATAGGACATATGTGTATAGTTATAGGAACAACAGAATCTGTGTGCTATTTCTGAAATTTCGCACACTGACATCTCAATAAGGTGACAAAGCCCCAAGAACGTGATCAGCTCTGGAAGAAAGATTTTTAAATAGAAATCTGCTATCTGATGAAAAACATTCATTCTTTGGTCTGTTTGTATTCAAACCTCCTGCACAAACACCCTTCCCAACATTGCTTCAATCTTAGGTAAAATTCTTCAGTCTACCTTGTTTTGGTAATTCTCAATCTCCTCCTGCAGAAAGGTCTGCCACGTTATCTGCTGGAGCTCTTCTCTCAAGTATTGGCAAGTTTCCAGATGTGATTTAGATATATTCTGTGCAAGGTGTTCTAAGGAGAAAACAGGAGATCACAACATGAAAAGCCAAGTTCTTCAGGGTTTTCCCTACTTAATATTTGATTTTAAAAGTAACAAATATAAAGCAACATGGCTGAACCAGTTTTAATGATCTTCACATATTTAAGTA
Organism: Physeter macrocephalus; assembly: GCF_002837175.3. Taxonomy (NCBI): domain Eukaryota; kingdom Metazoa; phylum Chordata; class Mammalia; order Artiodactyla; family Physeteridae; genus Physeter; species Physeter macrocephalus. The sequence goes on from NC_041224.1 coordinate 53,645,212, forward strand.
AGCAATTTGGAACTATTCTATATTTGGGGACATGAGGATGAAGGACAGGCAAAGCCAACATTTAGCAATAAGGCTTGGCGTCTTCAAAGACCCTCCTGACCTGACCTTCTCTGTGCCTTTACACCAGCGTCTGGGAGTGAATGTTGGAGTTGAAAATATTGACCTAGAGAAGTATGAAAAATTACTGACACGACCTGTACTTGGTATTTTTATGAAGACAGATCTGCCATATACATTGACTGGGGGAGGATTACTCTTGAAAAATTAGAAAATGGTATTTTTGGGGGGACAAAAACTACGTATTTCTTTTGTTTTTCCTGCAAAAATGGCAGCACAAGCATTACTGAAGCCTACTATGTCACTATATATACATATACACACACACACACACATATATATATATATATATATATAGTGTGGTGGTTAAGAGTGTGTGTGTGTATATATATATATATATATATATATATATATATATATATATATATATAGTGTGGTGGTTAAGAGATGAGATGGACTCTGGACCCAGACTGCTTGGGTTTGAATCTCAGCTCTGCTACTTAGTAGCTGTGTGATCTTGGGTAAGTTACTTAACCTCTCTGTGCTTCAGTCTCTTTATTTGTAAAATGAGGAAAATAGTACCTAATTTCCTATTTATCATAGGGCATCTGTGAAAATTAAGTGAGTTGAGCACTTCGACTAAAGAGGATAACATAGCATCTGCTACATAAACATTTGTTCTTATTATCCTGAAGAGTACCGAATTTGAAGATAATAAAAGAAACAGATGCCAAATAAGTTTCTCTAGACTTATAATCTGGTGAACATGTACATACATGCTGAAAGGACAATTCAAGACACTAGACAATAAAGCATGAAGTTGAATTCTACTAGAGGAGAAAGAAAAATAAAAACATAATAGGTGCTATCAGAGAAGGGAGAGATGAGGGGAATTAGGGGATGCTTCTTGACAGAAGAGTAACATTTGGATTGGCCCCTGAAGGAAGGGGAGGATGTGGTAGGCAGAGGCCAGTGTGTGAGGCAGTGGACCAGTTCCACATTCAAGGGATGGTAGATGAGAGAATGGATATGGCATCTACAGGAGACAGGAAGATGTGATAAAGTGATGGTGTCAAAACAGAAATATGGGTAGAGAGGAGTCCACATCCTGAAGGATCTTGAATGTTGAGATTGAGAGTATGGACTTGATTAACAAAAGGAGTCAGCAGGAGTCTCACGAGGGAGCTGACATGCTGAACACTGTATTTGGGGAAACAGAACAAGCAGTTTTGTCATGGATGGATTGGAGGCCGGAGGATCAATTAGAAGGCTGTTGAAATCTAGACGTAAGGGACTAAGAGCTTGAAATAGGCTGCTAATAATTGTTATGGAAGGGAGGGACAATTCAAGAAGTATTGTAAAAGAAGAACTGACAAGACTCCAAGAATACAAAACCATACCCCAAAGTGATGCCCCTCCCAGGGTCTTGAATATATAATAGGAAAGTTATTTAAAACAGTGGTGCTGAGGGCAAACTTAGCAACACTATCAAGAGTGTCTATTTGTTTGGAAATGTGTTACTGCTTACGTCAAACAGAATCAGATTAGTTTGTGTGAAAACAGAGCAGGTTCACCTAAACGAAGCTCGAGACTAGAACCTCCTCAGAGATTCTGAAACACTGAAGCACGATAAACCTTAACAGCTCTACTTGGCAACACACAGACATGAAAACAACATAAGTAAATATCATAAAAAATAAACCATAAACAAAAGAAAAAAATTTAAAGGAGACAGAAACTGAGAGAGAGAAAGAGAAATTATGTCTTAGAATCAGTGACGTGTGTGAAGGGAAGCGGGGAATAAAGACAAAATAATGGGGAATCAGAAACAAGAATATAAATGTGTACATAGTAAATTCAATTTTTGTAAATATGAAAGAAATGATGAAGGCAAAGCGTTCAGAGGGAAGCTGGGAGAATCCTAGGAAGGGAAGAATGGGAAGAAGCTCACAGTATTCTCTTCCAGATCATGCTTTGTTTCCAGTTAATATGGTCAGCATCTTCTTGTTTCACTTCATCCTAAAAATTGTCCCCACCCATCCCTACCTATTTGAGTCCAGCTTTTAGAAGCGACAACAAATGATGCAATGTCCAATGACCAGTAGAGGGCAGTGGCTGCATTCTCACCAGCTGCCTTTGATCAAAATTCATACTTGATTTGGCAAGTGTAAGATTTTAGACACTGCGCTGTTTTTAAGTCTCCATTTCAGCAAAGGAGAATATGGTCAGACTGAGTAAAAGCTAAGAAGTTAGTGTGGTCTCTCAGACAAACAGTCTGGAAGAGTGAAATACCTTGGAACTAGGAGTTAGGAGACCTGGTTTCTGGTCTGAGCTCAGTTGGATAACTCACTTTGTGACAGGCAAATCAGTTCACCTCCTCAACCATGATGGCTTCATCAGGACAGCCAAGGTCTAGATACTTCAGATGGAAAATCCTGTCTTCTGAGAAAGTCACAGATTTTCACAGTGGTATGGAACTTTAGATATCATCTGGTCCAAACTCTCATCACTTTGTAGATAATAACATTAACAATGATGATAAAAGTTAACACTTAGGTAGAGTTTACTATGTAAACTCTATATAACATAGACTCATATAACAGACTCATATAACATACCTACCTACATCTATATATATACATTATATATATATATATATATATATATATATATATATATATATATATTTATGTACAGATCCTCTTCCCATGTAAATTATTGCAGAGTGTTCCTGTAAATTTTATGGAAAGGTTGGAAAAGAACAGAGCTATGCAGCAGAGGCACTGGACATCACTTTCAGTGAGACGTTGGTGATTATTCGGAGTCCCATCAAGAACATTGTCTTTTTTTTTGTCTTGACAACATCTCATGCTTCTTTTCTCTGAATTATTCAACAAATATTTTTTCTTAATCTTCATGACAACTATAGGGGGAAGATACTAGTAATATCTCCATTTTACAGATGAAAAAACCAAGCCACAGTGAGGTTAAGTGACTTTGCAAGGTGTCAGAGCTGGCAAGTGGACAGTGATTCAAACATACACAATTTGGCTCCAGAGTCTATGCTCCGAATCTCTATAGTCCATGGGTAGGGAGACTGCAGCTTGCAGAGGTAACATGACTTATACTAGGTTGTACAACCTACAGCAAAGCTAGGACCACAACCCACATAAGCTGACTTCTTATCTCATGCTTTGTCCAACATATCAGTTGTCTCTATGTACAAGGCTTTAGTTATTAATTATAGTAATAAGTGCAGTTAGCTTTTTTATTTTTTATTTCTTTTGGCTGTGCAGCTCGGCTTGCGGGGATCTTAGCTCCCCGACCAGGGATGGAACCTGGGCCCACGGCAGTGAAAACACTAAGTCCTAACGCTGGACCGCCAGGGAATTCCCCAGTTAGCTTTTTGTAAAAAAGGAACCTAGATAGTTTATCTGGAATGTATAATTCAGGTACTAAGTGTACATTAAGGGCAAAATTTAGTAGCCAGGAATGCAGATGTATATCCACTAACAGTAATGGATTAGTAGATACTATTATTGAAAGATGGAACTGAGCTTAGGATATGTTAATTTACAATTTATTTTCCAATTGCACAAATGGTTTCATTTGTTTCAAATCTGATGATAAAATTTAGCCTAAAATGAAGTCAAGTTAGTTAAAGAAAGAGTCGGACTTAAGCCCCCAAGGAAATGTCAGGGAACTTCAGAGAGCTTTGAAGAAGTAGCAGCAAGGTCTTTGGCTGCTTTTATGCTACTCTTAGCTCCTCAAACTATTTTGCACCTGTAAATGGGACAGAAAATCAGAGCTCCATTATATCCCTTTCAACTAAATTCTTGTTTAGTTTTGGGTTTGGGGCAAATCCTAGCGATGAATTAGTTTTATTCATCGTGGAAAAAAATGCCACAATTACGTGTGAAAAATCCCTAGTTTAGGAGAACATGGAGAATGGATGAGGGCACAGGGCTCTCAGACTCACTGGGAGGTGACAGCTGTAGAAGAGGAAAGGGATTTTGTGGGTGAAGGAGGGGCTGGGGAAATCGGCTGAGCCACTTCTGGCTCCACTCAGGTATTAGTGCACATTTAGCCCAAGTGCCACGTTCAAGGGACACACTTAGGCCAAGTGGTGTGAGTTTATTTCTGGGTTGAACATTCGACAAGCAAATGGCATAGATTCACTAGTATTTATGATAAAGTAGAAGCAAACCTAAAGCGAGCTAGGTCATTTTTCACTGTATCATGTCAGTTTTCCATCAAATCCTTATTCATTTCTGAAATTTTTACTTTCATTACAGCTCTGCTTAAGGCTCAGTCAACCAAGATCTCACGACAAAAACGGAAGGTTTTTGTTCTAGTTCAAGAAAAAAAAAAAAAAAATCAAGCCTAGCTCTGCTCAGCTTGGCTTCTAGTTCAGAGGTTTCTCTGTTAATCAAAAGAGCTGTGATACACCTTTAATGCTGTTCAGTGGTTAAAGACCAGGCTTAAAATGTCCCTGCTCTTGAGGATTTAAATTTAGACCCATAAAGAGGTGCTTGTGTAAAAACCGTAAAGAACATTCAATTTGTTCTATTTGGAGAAAGATTTTACTGGAAATATAAATTTCACTTAAAAAATGTTTTATGGGGTACAGAGGTGGAGAAACCATCTAAAGAACACAACCGTTATTTCTGTGAACTAAGGACGTCTGTGCTCAAGTCAGAACCTGCTGGTTCTTTTCCATGTGAAGTCTTCATTCTCTCTTCGTCTTAACTTAGTCATCTTCATAGCAACTAATTGAAATATCCCAAAGGATTATAACCTTGTGTGAGGAACCATGGGGAGGAGCAGATCAAATTCTCAAACAGTAAAGGTCCTTATCAAAGTTTCTCTAATAATAGTGCTGTACTTAAAAATCGATTAAATATAACAGAGGATGTTATAACACAACTTCCTTGAAATGAAAAGTTTTCCATTGTCTGTGTTAAGATTTCTAGGTCACATCTCCCAAGAAGCACCAATGTCACAGGAATAAGGAAATGACAGGTTTTTGTGGGTTTTTTTTTTGGCATGGTGAGTCTTCTATGAAATACATCAGTTTTGCATTAATATCCATCACCGAAACATTTTGGCAAATAAAGAAGCCAATTTCCCTTTAACGATTATAGAATGTGTCAGAGTTGCAAAACTTAGATGCATACAGGGACTGGGCAGTGATATAAATGCCGAGAGTGGGATGGGCCCGTTTCAAGGCGTTAGGCCCTAAGGGGTACCAGTTGGTTGCTGCCATTCCCAAATGCTGGTCCAGTGTAACTAGATCTTTTTTTTTTTTTCCTTCCACAAGAAACTGAAAATCTGAACTTTCAGATGGAATTGTCCAGGTTTAAAATTTTAGCAACCAATTCAAAAATTGTAAAGCTCTGCACTGGTCAAAAACCCATGTCTATGTGCCAGGTTAAGTTTGTGGGTTGCTATTTTTATAACTTTTGGTATAAAGCAATACTTAGAACATAACTAAATCAATGGAGTTAATGGGGCCATTCCCTGAACTTACAGTTTTCTGTGCAATTTAAAGATTGCTTTAAGTTCATATTGTCTCAGCTCTGATGCTGAGAGGTCACTGAGTTTCTTGGATATATGATGGGAAACAGTGGACAGTCAAAAACAAGGGGGCAGGTTGGAATTATGAAGTGGTCCAAATGGTAAAGGTGACTCACCCTTCTAGAGGCATCATTTTAATAATATAACTCATCAGAGGAAAGTCAGACAAGTCCCATTTCCTTCAAATGGCACAAAGTAGTCCATCCCAATGGAAACACGCAAGCCATTACCTAGTTCTGCCATGGACACAGTTGGGGACGTCTCTCCATTGGTGAAAGAGCAGTAGGGAAAGAAGCCTGATGCTGGTGTGTAGTCACATATTGGTTCTGGTTTGATTCCGTTGATATCAAGACCTGACTGGTCCGGGGAAGGCTGTATGTCCAGGTAGAAGCTGCTGACGGCAGAGTCTGCCTTGCTGCCCTCGGGGGTGTGCCCGTCGATGTAGCTGCTGAGGTCGTCGTGAAGCTCCGTAAGCCCGTTGGCCGAGATGCTGTAGGTGGGAGTCAGCGGCTCGGCCTCTCCAGGCTGCTGTTGGTGGTCTCGCTGCTGCTGCTGCATCCGGTGTTTCTGTACTTCTGCGTACAAGCTGTCTCGTTGCTTTTTCGACATGCGGCCAAATTTTACAGCTGGAAGAAAAAAGCCAAGGCACACCATATACAACACTCTTTTCTCCATGATCCTCTCTAGCGTGCTTTGGGAGTTCCTCTGAAGTTGCAGACAATTCCATCAAAAACCACACAACCACAAAATAAGATCATGATCCTGAGGTGAAAATAAATGGTCCCACCTCACACAGGCTTGTTCCACATCCCGAACAGCAAAGACACATCCCAGAGGAGCTGCGTTTCAGAAACAGACCCAGGGCGGGTACAAGAGACCCAGAGCAATGACCACTTACGTTTCTGTGCTGTCACACAACCCTAGGCTCAGTGGGAGATACTGAAATGCTACCTAGTGGGCTTGTTCCATCTCTACCCAGGCAGTTTCTCTTCCCAGTGTTCAGACCAGAGCACAGGGACGCACAGACTCACGGAGGTGTTATCGGGGCACAAGAGGTTAAACCTCCACTTGCACTCATTTCACCGTATGCTTACATGAGTCTCTTCCTGATCAAACAGCCACATCTGGGGCTTCCTTGAGAAAGCTCAACAGACTGGATGAAGCATTTGCAATTCCATGAATTACATCTCTTGAGTCTATGCCCTCTCCTGCTCCTGGGTCTTGGGGTCCCTGTGAGACCCTTGGACCTGTCTTTTTAAATTATTATTATTCTTTTAACATCTTTATTGGAGTATAATTGCTTTACAATGGTGTGTTAGTTTCTGCTGTATAACAAAGTGAATCAGCTATACATATACATATATCCCCATA
>NC_041224.1:53652779-53689087 GCF_002837175.3 Physeter macrocephalus
CACTCTCTCACTTCATCCCAGCTTACCCTTCCCCCTCCCCGTGTCCTCAAGTCCATTCTCTATGTCTGTGTCTTTATTCCTGTCCTGCCCCTAGGTTCTTCAGAACCATTTTTTTTTTTTAGATTCCATATATATGTGTTAGCATACGGTATTTGTTTTTCTCTTTCTGACTTACTTCACTCTGTATGAGAGACTCTAGGTCCATCCACCTCACTACGAATAACAATTTCGTTTCTTTTAATGGCTGAGTAATATTCCATTGCATATATGTGCCACATCTTCTCTATCCATTCATCTGTCGATGGACACTTAGGTTGCTTCCATGCCTTGGACCCATCTTTAAAGGACACTTTCTGCTGTTCTCACTTAGCCTCAAGTAAAAAGAATATCAGAATTTTGGAAAGGGCAGATTCTGTGGAAGATCCCCATCGGGAGGATTTGTGCGTGCAGCCCTTCTCCGTGCGATGTGTCCCCATATTTAAAGTGGAACAGTGACTGGAGTAATTTTCCAGTTCATTTAGAATCCCAAATGATTTCTCCTAAAACACCTAGATAATTGAGAAAAAAAAATCCTATGATTTCCTGGTCTGAACCCCCCACTAACCCATTTATTTCTCAGCCTGACTCTGTATGTGTAGATAAAGCCGCTGCTGGAGGGATTAAGACCTCCTAATTGATTATGGTTAAATTGATACCTGACCAGGTGGATGAATTCACCCATCTGACCATCAACATAATTCTACGAGTCTTGGGGCAGGAGGCAGGATAGATGGAAGTGAGGTTGGGAATCAGGGCCCACTGTCCAGGCCAGCTGGTGGATCTTTTTCCTGCCAGGGAGGATGTGCTTTCATTTTGCACAGAGGAAACAAGTGAGCTGGATTCTGGTCAATTTCCACTTTCCACAACTCAGGTGACAAACTTGGGTGGGGCTGGTTAGATAGCAGTCAGGCTGATGTGGGCTCTGAATTTCAGGCCTATAATTGTATAAGTCCCCAAATTCACTCCAAGTCCACAACAACGTGTGCTGTCACTTATACGGGAAATCTCCACAAGGCATACTGAAGGTACTTAATTTTTTTGAAAAGAATACTCTGGAACCCCCAAGGGCATTAATACCCATAGGGGAAACTTGTTCTGCTATGACTCTGAATTGTGTTTTAACTCTTTTCTTAATATTAACAACAGTAATCATACTATCCCATAAGTGAAATGAATGGATCAGGGTTTTTTTTTGTTTTTGGCCGTGCTGTGCGTCTTGTGGGATCTTTGTTCCCTGACCAGGGATCGAACCCACGCCCCCTGCAGTGGAAGCCCAGAGCCCCAACCACAGGACTGCCAGGGCAGTCCCTGGATCGGGTCTTGAGAAAACGCACACACAACTTGTGATTTTTAACTTACTGATTCATAAGAGATATACCTAATTTTGTGAGTTTAGTGCCACTGGAAGATGAAATCTGCAGAGCTGCAAATCACAGGAATTTCTGAGAATACAGTATAAGTTCTGTGACTTGCATCTTCCAATCCCCAAAACTTCACACTGGTCCTACAAATTCTAAGAGGCCACCCTGTGTACAACTTGTGCCTGGTGGGTCCGCAGGCCCCAAGAACATCTGATTATGGGGAAAGGAGACCTTCAGAATGCCTGCCCAGCAGTCTGAAGTTATTTTTCCACAGGCTGAAACTCCATTGGAAAAGATGTTTCCTTCAAAGGGATCTCTCAAGAGAACCAGCCAGCCAGTATATTCGGAAAAGTCCTTAAAATGTATCCACTACACTATCTGCCCAATTTCCTTATATAAGAATAGTCTTGAAATCTGGTGTTGATTATTCCGTGCACTTAAGACAGTTTTCCAGGAAGATCCTGAACTGTTTTGAAAATGAATGGTAGATGGTCTCTAGTTCTTAAAATAGCTTCTCTTAATGAAAAGAACATTTGTCACTTGGGCATGCTTTGCACTATTTTCACACATACTGTATGTACAAATGTTTGACTTTGGATCCAGTTAGCATAAAAGCTAATTCATCCTAACTGTCAATAACCTTACTAGTGTAAGACGTGTAAGAATTAGCTCTGGCTTCTGTTTTTTTGTGGGGAAAAATGCTTCTAGAAGGTATCCTTTTTAAGACCCTCAGGTGACACTTACCTTCCATCAATTCATCCACATGTTTTGTTTTGTTTTGTTTTTTTGCGGTACGCGGGCCTCTCACTGCTGTGGCCTCTCCCCGTTGCGGAGCACAGGCTCCAGACGCGCAAGCTCAGCGGCCATGGCTCACGGGCCCAGCCGCTCCGCGGCATGTGGGATCCTCCTGGACCGGGGCACGAACCCGTGTCCCCTGCCTCAGCAGGCGGACTCTCAACCACTGCGCCACCAGGGAAGCCCCACATGTAATGTTTTAAACCAGCAGTCCCCAACCTTTTTGGCACCAGGGACTGGTTTCATAGAAGAACATTTTTCCACGGACGGGGGAGGGGGGTATCACGCGGGAATGCGAGCGATGGGGAACGGCAGATGAAGCTTCGCTAGCTTGCTGGCCCGCCGCTCACCTCCTGCTGTGCAGCCCAGTTCCTAACTGATAGTGGTCCATGGCCTGGGGGTTGGGGACCCCTGTTTTAAACGTCAAAAATCTGAAGGTGTTCTGACCGCAGAGACATTTCTCCTCCATGCCACCCCCGTCCCCAGCCCCCCAGCAGCCAGTGAACTGACTGGAATGGTTTATGGAGGAGAAGTAACTGCTGTGACACCCACAAAGCCTCCAGAGGAGGGAGGGGTGGAGGGGGTGGAGGGACAGAGGGGACATATCCTGGCAGATCTGGGTCCAGGCTTCGGAGGGCACTTTCACAATCCCGTGCTACTGTACGACGCAGTCTGCGGGTGCTCACCATCTCGAGACATCCCCACGGCAAGGCATTTCTGTAATCGACAGTGCTGGCAGCGGTTTCTACTGGTTCGATCAATCAAACAGTTCTTCTGACGAGGACAGGAGTAGGTGGCATTGCTTTGCTGACTTCTCCTGAAAAAGCCCTGTGATTCAGTTATGAAATAGAAAACAGGTTAGTGTCAGCTGGAGCTGAATGATACTAAAGGCAAGAAACGGAGTGCCACGCAGCATGCACATTTAATGGAGAATTAAACTTGTAGCACAATCATCCTGGAGACCATTAATGAAATTAAAGTCACTTCTTTTTCCTCGAGTAAAATTGATCCCCAGAGACCAATCCTGTGTCCCTTACACATGCAAAACTTTCTTTAACTGCAGCAGACAGCTGCCTATGTAGAAGGCACAGGATTGGGCCCTCTTCTTGGTCTCTGATGATCAAAAGCTGTGTGCTGAATGAAACGGTACAAAGGCACTTATCTTGAACCTTTATCTCCAAAACATTTTTAGTAGAATACACACAAAACACTCTTCTGGGGTGCCCAGAGATAAGAAGATGCAGCCTCACCATAACCCAGGTGGCTGCGATTCTGGTACACTGTGCTCATCTCAACCAGACCACGTAAATCCACCATCTTTTAGTCGTCTTCCATTCCTCAAGTCAGAATCTACTGCCCCAAGAAGTTAAGCGACACTTGGAAGGATTATCTTGGCAGATCAATCAGACTGGGAATACTCTACCTTGACAGTTTGGAAACACCATGTGTTTAGAATCATGGCCTTGAAGATTGAACAAATCCAATCTGATGTTCATCAAGTTCCACTTATTTGTTAAGCACTGTTTTGGAAATGAGGAGTTGTACTAAGATGCGCAAGGAGTACTGACCTCAGGGATTTCATTAATTCATTCACTCATTGATTCATTCATTTTTGCTAACTTCTTGAGCTGGATTCTTATTAGCTCATTAATTTTCACGGCTGTTTCTTTTCTTAAAGCTGCAAGGGTTCCTTTTAGTTACGTTTTGGTAGCAACCGACAAGTTCTGCTATGTAGTATTTTCATGATTATTCAACCTGAAACATGCTGTAGTTTTCAACAGCTTTCTTCTTTAATCCATATGTTCTTGAGAAGCACATTTTTTTTTTTTTTTTTTTTGTGGTACGCGGGCCTCTCACTGCCGTGGCCTCTCCCGCTGCGGAGCACAGGCTCCGGACGCGCAGGCTCAGCGGCCATGGCTCACGGGCCCAGCCACTTCGCGGCATGCGGGATCTTCCCGGACCGGGGCACGAACCCGTGTCCCCTGCATCGGCAGGCGGACTCTCAACCACTGCGCCACCAGGGAAGCCCGAGAAGCACATTTTTAAAAGTTGAAGTATGGTTGATTTACAATGTTGTATTAGTTTCCGGTGTACAGCAAAGTGATCCAGTTACATATATATGTATGTGTGTGTGTATGTGTGTGTGTATATATATATATATAGTTCCCTGTTCTATACAGTAGGATATTGTTGTTTATCTATACAAGCACATTTCTTAATTTCCAAACGTATGGGGGGTTTGTTTCTGGTTATCTTTTGATTATTTACTTATCTCTCAACGGTTTTCCAAACTAGGGATGTACTCTGAAAAAAAAAAAAAGGTAACCAGAGTCATTTCTATGAAGCAGAGCCATGGAAGGCACAAAAGAGTATAGTCACCTTCAAATCTTTAATGGCAAAGACAGATGATCCCAACCAAGGAGACACTAGTGGAGAAGGTAAGGTAAAATCCTGAAGAACTAACAGAGTGACAGAGTGCTGGGCAAACTGATAAGAGCACTCACTCACCAGAAGATTTTTCTGGAGGCCAACTTGGCAGTTCTATCAAAATCCTTAAAAACATGCCTATCCATTGAACCAGTAATTACCCTTTAAGGAATATATTTTAAAGGAATGTTAAGAATGGTACAAAGATTTACCTACATGGATGTTCACCACAGCACTATCGGTAAGGTAAAAAAAAAAGTTAGAAAGCTGCTAAATGTCCAACAGTAGTGAATTGGAAGAGTCATACTAGATATCTATACATTCAGCAACCTTTAAAAATGGTGTTTTAGAAATACAATTATTGACATAAAAAGGTTATTAAAAATATACTGCTGAATAAAAAAAAACAGCTAAAGAACTAAACACAATATAATCCAATTTTGTAGGGAAAATCCATAGATTTAACATGGAAGAAACTTCGGAAAATTATGCCCTCGAATGAAAAGAACAGCTGGCACTGGTTGGTGGGGGCAGGAGAGATCTTAATTTTCTTTCTGTTCACCTGTGCTTTCTGATTTTTCTACAATATGTGGGTAGAAAGGTATGTGAGCTACTCAGGAAGAACTATTCAGTACATCTGCTTTCTTCTGTGATGGCTGGGGACTTTGTGGATTAAGTCATGGTTATGATGGATATGACCTCAGTTCCCAGTTCCTTCCTTTTGGAAACCAACTTAGGATGGGAGGGACAGGCACTGACCTCTTACCACCTCTCTGCCAGGCTGCTCACTGACCAACATGGGCAAGGCTGGGGGCCCAGGGTCTCAGACTGTCTCTCTATTGTACTTCAAACCTCCCTGATAGCAAGTCTGGCCTCTTCTGTGAGGCAATCTCTCTCTTCTCAAAATATCTCAAAAGCTGTGGGTTTTTTTTTTTTTTCCTCTGTCGACAAGAAAGTGAGAAGTAAAGCTTTCTTTGGGGCTTAGTGGAGAGAATTCAAGAAAATATAAATGGTAACAGAGGCAGATAATCCTTAGAAAGAGATACCAAGAGGTCACCTGTCTAGGTATTCAGTTGAGTCTGAGACACATAATCTCTGTCAAGGCTGATAGGTGTTTACTATTTTCTTGAGACTCTACCACCTTCAGACCCTCCATGTTTGCTGTCACTGCAGGTGCCTAGGATCAGGAATTATTTCCTTTTCCTTTAGCTGAGGCTGAATTTTTCTTTTCCTTTAGCTGAGGCTGAATGAGCCTGCTCCATTTCGTTCTATAATCGTCGAATATGGAGAATGTCTACACAATCTCTCTTTTTTCTTTAAATGGAACCAGGACTTGCAGGCTGCCAAGTTATCTCCCAGTACCTTGTCTGTAGACCAAATCACAGCATCTGTCACCTTTCTTTCTAGGTTCTTTTGTACCTTTAGTATTTCTTCTTAGGATCCTTTCCAGTTTCTCCACTTTCTTAAAAAATCTGAAATCCAGGACTAGACACAGCTCTTGAATAATGCTTGGATCATTATCAAAGGAAAAAAAGGCTACTCTTTAGTTTTCACATATTAAACTCAAGTTAACATCAAACCACCACTAATGAAATTCCAGGATGTTAGCACAGACGCCATATACAACCACCAGTTTGCTCTGCTACAAGAGAATTCTGGGAGGGCATAATGATAATGATAAAGACAATGATGATGATGATGAGAGAGATCTTAATGAGTGTCTGTCTTAATCATATCTTTTTATTCTGTATTTTTAATACTTTGACATCTTGAGGTCTTGATAACCCAGGAGAGATTATGCTTCCCAGGACTACCTAATTCCTAGAAACAGCAAACAACTTGCCTGGGAGCACACCTTTTATATGCAGACCAACTGATCCAGAGCCCTAACATCCAGCCACCTCCTCCCATGTTTCCCCCTCATTCCATCTGCCTCCTGACTGACCCTGGTGCTTTCCATTGTGGTCCTCTGCACGGCATGCTGTGCCTCCTGTTTCAAGGGACCTATGTTATAACCAACTTCTCTCTTTTAAAAAATTTTTATTTTATAGTGGAGTATAGTTGATTAACGATGTTGTGTTAGTTTCAGGTATACAGCAAAGTGATTCAGTTATACATATACACGTTATCTATTCTTTTTCCAATTCTTTTCCCATTTACGTTGTTACATAATATTGAGCAGAGTTCCCTGTGCTATACAGTAGGTCCTCGTTGGTTATCCATTTTAAATATAGCAGTGTGTACATGTCAATCCCGAACTCCCAATCTATCACCCCCTCCCAACCCTTCCCCCTTGGTAACCACAAGTTCACTCTCTAAGTCTGTGAATCTGACAAACTTCTCTCTTCACAGCAGTCATTTTTTGTCTATATGTCTCATCTACTTGATTAAAACCAATCCCAGGAATCCTTAAAACAGTGCTTATTATTTGCTAGGCACCTTGTGCTTTATATGGATTCCATCACGTAATTTTGACAAGGGCAACACGAGGCAGGTGCTATCATTTTCCTGGTTTTTAGGTCAAAGAACCTGAGGCTTAGAGAGAGAGGCACTAGCTCAGAACCCATCCCCCATCCCCCATCCCCGCCCCCCCAGCATGGGGGTAAAGCCAGGATCTGAATTTAGGTGGTTTAATTCCAGAACTCACACATTTATCCCTTTTGTTGTTTTTCTGCTTCCTCTGAGTGCCAGAAGGATTCCCACTTGGGGGTTCTCACAGAAGGCAATCCTGAAAGGAGTCAGCACCAAGACACAAGGTATGCATGACAAGAGAGCCAGACTGACCTGCTCTGAAATTAGCGTTTTCCTTCAGGTTAGCCCCTTTGGCTTGCCAGGGCGCCAAAGCCCAGGCATTTTACAGATTCCTCTTCTACTGCCACCTCCTGATGTGGGTTATTCACATGAGGAAACCAGTCTCACGATTTCGTGATTTTCCCTCATTTCTGACTGGGAGGACTATGTCCCCTTTTATTCACTCTACTTATTTCTAAATTACTCTGGCTCGTTTAGAAAACAAACAAAACAATAACAACAACAAACTGACTTCAAGGACACACCACACAGTCACCATCATTAAAGATGTCTGAGAAATGCCATCAGTTGAAAGGCAAATCCAGGAGGCTTTCCACATGCTCTTGGAGCGACAGCACTGAGGCTGGAACCAACGTTTGGAAAAGGACTACACTTCTTCGGATGCCTCAGCTTTGTTTGTTTTTTATTGATGTACAGTTAATTCATGATGTTGTGTTAATTTCTGCTGTACAGCAAAGTGATTCAGTTATATATATATATATATATATATATATATATATACACATTCTTTATTTAAATATTCTTTTCCATTATGGTTTATCACAGGATATTGAATATAGTTCCCTGTTCATAGATGCTTCACCTTACTCTTTACAACACCATTTATTTCTCACTGAGTCATTTGAGCAAATGACTGTGGAAAGTTCAGGGAGTGGCAGTGCTAAGAACCAGAGAAGAGACCTTTCTTTTGGATTAAATCGACAGAGTCATGCCCACAAGGCTAGCTATCAAATACCAAGTGGGAGGGGTCAGGTGGGGTTATAAGGTGAGAGCTGTGAAGGGAGAAAGACGGTAAGCCTGGGTGACTCAGACACACTAAACTTTGCATCTCAGACAGAATGAGGGCTTGGTTTTCCTTTCCTGCCCCCTTTTTCCCCTTAAAAACAAACAAACAAAAAACTTTTCATTTCAGTGGTCCTTGGGGTTTCTCAGAGGATTTGGGCAGTTAAACTGATAAAGTATTTAAAGCTGATGAACACATAAGAGGAGAAGGATTAGAAGAGCAAGAAAGAAGAGGAAGAAAGGGAGAAAGTATGGTAGGTACCTTCCTTCCTCAAGGGAGAAGTACGCTCATAAATGTAGAAGCAGGATCTTGACTGACTGGGGAGCAATCCTGGAGAGGGTCACACTGAGAAATGAGTAAAAGCTGAGACACCAGTTCTAGGGGCTGGGAAGCTTGAGGCCACACAGAGAGCAGGGACAGCACGAGGCAGCACTTGGAGTTTTGGGGTGGAACTGAGGAGGTATGCATAAAGAAGAAAGTGCTGAAGCTGTGAGTCAGCTGGGAAAGATATTAAATACACAATTTTGGAGTTTTATTTCTAAAAGCTGAGCTAATGAATGACTTCATTGGCTTTCCTAAAAGTTCACTTTTTATGGATGTCAAGATACACGGAGATGTGCCATTATAAACATGGTGGGCGTGAGCAGAGAGGGCCACCATGATGAATTGCAGGGTAGGATACAGCACTTGGTGTGACTGCGGCACACTACCACCACCTAGTGGCAGCATACTCACGTGCAGTTGTTGCAATACATTAGAATAATACAAACAGGCCTTTAGAGATGAAATGAAGTAGAGAGATTATCAGATTCAGTAGTTCTCAAACTGACGGTGTATGAGCATCACCCATGGAGCTTTTCTAAAATACACATGAGATATATTGAACTACAACCTTTGGGAGTATAGTCGCAGACATACAATCTAGTTTGAACAATGTGAAAGCACCATTTTTATAGGTCAAAAAAGAAGAAATGTCATTTTGTATGGCAAACATTTTAACAAAGCTTTCCGAAGACTCTGCTGCCTTCCCTTTGTTAAGGTCTATACTCTAGTTTTCTGATTTTGCAGGTAACAAAAATGAAGCTCAGAATGGTAAGTGACTTGTCCAAGGCTGTCCCATGGCTACGTGTTAGTGCTGGGACTCAAACTCCAGTGCCCTAGTTTTAAGTGCAGTGTCCTCCCACGTAAGCATCTCTCCTGCGGTGCTGGGCTAACAAAACCGATGTCACACAGTCTTGATTTCCTCACATACGTCAGCCTTCTGCCCCCATTCCTGATGCCTCAAAGAGAACTCTCAAGTGTTATCTCCCCTTATTTCACCAAGACTTTCAAAGTGCCTTTCCTTGGGTTTTATTTCTGATTTCTGCCTCTATTTTCTGGAAAAAAAAAATTTTTTTAATAAATAAATAAATAAATTTATTTATTTATTTTTGGCTGCATTGGGTCTTCGTTGCTGCGCGTGGGCTTTCTCTAGTTGCGGTGAGTGGGGGGCTACTCTCCCTTGCGGTGTGTGGGCTTCTCATTGCGGTGGCTTCTCTTGTCGCGGAGCACAGGCTCTAGGAGCACAGGCTTCGGTAGTTGTGGCACGCAGGCTTCAGTAGTTGTGGCTCGCAGGCTCTAGAGTGCAGGCTCAGTAGTTGTGGTGCACGGGCTTAGTTGCTCCGCAGCATGTGGGATCTTCCCGGACCAGGGCTCGAACCCGTGTCCCCTGCATTGGCAGGCGGATTCTTAACCACTGTGCCACCAGCGAAGCCCTGGAAAATTTTATTGCCTAATTAAAAAAAAAAAAAACAATCTGGCTGTATACTATGAAATTTTTCATCGATTCCACTAGATGGGAGCTCCCCAGGACAGGGACTGAGGCCATGGGTGTGGGAGAAGGCTGATACCAGGTTGCAAGAGCTGAATGTTAACATTTCAGGAATTTCGTGAACCAATTGTTAAACATCACCATTATTAAACATTAACTTATTATTTTATGACTATTTTGCTACTGTCCCTGTTTTTGAGGTTATTTACATCAATTATATCTGAATGGTAGCTCACTGCATAACGGTGTGCTACTGTGCACCTCTTCCTTATCCTGCCGTGCAATGAGATGTCCTGTGGGGAGGTTTGAAATTGACCATGTGCTGAGAGTATTTACGCCACAGAAATTGACAAGTGCTATGGATCAGGGCTTGATTTATAGCTCTGCTTACCGACTAGATTTAAAAAGTGATGAAGATAAATTAGGAGTTTGGGATTAACATATACACACTACTATATAAAAATAGATAACCAACAAGGACCTACTGTATAGCACAGGGAACTCTACTCGATACACTGTAATAACCTATATGAGGAAAGAATCTGAAAAAGAATAGATATATGTACATATATATATAACTGAATCACTTTGTTGTACACCTGAAACTAACACAACATTGTAAATCAACTATAATTCAATAAAAATTTTTAAAAAGTGATGAAGAAAATGATAATGATGTGGGTTCAATTTAAAAATATGTCATGTCTGTAGCCATCACATTGTGAAGAGCACAAAAAAAGAATGTAAAGAAATATTCTTCTAATTTTTAAAAACTATTATCTGATTCAGCAAAGAAGTTGCTCAAGTCATCACTGATGAATGAGTGAAGTTCCAAAAATGTTTTTCCTTGTTTCACTTTCCTCTTATTCATTAATGTAAACAAAAAATCACGTTGGTGCTACAGTCTTTCGTCAGCTGCAACCACAGGTATGGATGTGAGAGTTCAGCAAAAATCAACGAGCACGTTCCGTGAGAATCCGCCGTCCACATATATACTATATAGTATATATATATATATACTATATTCTCTGTTTATAATATTGTCGATTTTACTGTTTATAAAATGTATGAAATTACATCAGTGGCATATACACTAAAGTTATGGACATACAAATAGACACTGTTGGTTGCTAAAAACTGACCAGCACGTGACTGGACTGAGCCCAGTCCTTGCTGGACCCCTCACTTCCCACCAGGCTGTCTGAGTGGCTCCCCCGTATTCTGGACAGGCACACACCCAAAGTCGTGGCCTGGCCTTCTATAGCCCTGTCACCCCCATCACCAACACGCACATACATACACACTCTCCAGAAACTTGAGCTGAATGGCTTTATTATTCTTTTTAATTGAAGTCGAGTTGATTTACAATGTTGGGTTAATTTCTGCTGTACAGCAAAGCGATTCAGCCATATATATATATATATATATATATGCCTTCTTTTTAAATATTCTTTTCCATTATGGTTCATCATAGGATACTAAATACTGTAGAGTTTTTCTCTGTGCTATACAGTAAGACCTTGTTGTTTACCCATTCAATACATACTGAATGGCTTGATCTTCATTCCGAATAGAACATTTCCCGACCCACTGACCATTTTCCCAGCCTCTTCTCCTCCAGTGTTTTCTTGTTCAGTCAAGGGTACCACCATCACCCAGACACTCAAGACACAAAGATGGGCTTCCCTGCCTCCTCGCCACCCACATCCATGCCCTCACTAAGTTAGGCTGTTTCTGGTCACCGTCATGTTTCCCCAATCCATCTACCTTTCTCCATCTCTACTGCAATTTTCTCAGGTTCCCGCATCTACCATCTCCTGAATGGGTTATTACACAGCCTCCCCACTGCTCCCTGCTTCCATCCTAACTCCCTCCAATCCACCCTCACACAGTCACCGAAGATGTTCTCTTTCTAAAAACAGAACCCTGATCAAGTCCCTTCCCTGCTTATGAGCCCTCAATGGCTCCTCACTGATGACCTGGCTATGACCACCTGTCCAGGCAGCTCTCTCCTCTTCTCAAAGTCACACTCTGGCCAAACCTAAACCACTGTGTCCACAGTTCCTCAAAGGATTCCACACACACCCCCCACCCCGGCCCCGCAACCTTCCAGGAAGTTCTCCTCCTCTCTTGAGGATTCACTTTCTCTGACCTTGCCCTTCCCAAGGCTGGTTGAGGGGTCCCTCCCATGTATACCCCTAGAGCCCTGTAGCTATCCCCCTCATAGCCCTTAACTTGCTGTATTACTAATTTGTCTCCCTCACTGACAGCTTTGTTTCTTTGTTTCCAGTAGATAACTTAGTACTTGGAGCAGTCAACAAACACTTGTGAAATGCATGACCAGAGGAAAAATGATGCCAGTGATAAAAACAGTGGTGACAATCATATGCTGAGCTCCTATTCTATACCGGGCACTGTGGAGGACACTTCGCAAACATGATTTATTTGCAATTCACAACAACATTGCAAAGTAGGTATTTTTATATCTGTTTACAAATAAGAAAATGACAGTTCAGAGAGGTTAAACCATGTATCCAAAGTCACACAGCAGGTAAGGAGAAGAGCCAGGATGTGAATCCCTGAACCCTGGGTGCATCTTAACCCAAAGGCCAGAGGCTTCTTAATACACTATCCAAAAGGCATCCAGACAAACATCTGGGGCAGACCAAATAGAAACAGATAAACAACAAAACAAACAAGTAAAAATGCCCCACTTTTCAGTTGTACACAGTTCCATGTAATGGTTCAAACACAAGGTGAGGGAGATGGCATTTTATAGGGTATCGAATACCAGGTTTACACAAGTAGGAAAACACTCTCCTTTGCTAGGTCTCCTTGATAAAAAGCTTTGAAATAGACATGGCATTTCCTATTGGGGTTATTAATAATTTTGCCCCCAAGAGGGTGTTGGCCGCACAGAGACCTGTGGGTGTGGCTGGAAAGGTGCTGGGGTGCAGTGGGGTATAGCTCTGAGGGGCTCCCCTCCGGCTCGGGGCTCCTTCCCAGTGAGGCACAGGCTGAAATGCTGATCTGATGTTTGGTCTTTTGACAATTTTCACTTAATGAATTGATTCCTACAGTTCATTAACATACCCACTTCCACTTCTGTATACACATATGTCTTAATTAGCTGCTCATTGGCTGTTTAATTACAAGAAAACAGCTGACAGCTGCCTTGCTGAATTCTAATGGCAGACGCGTTGGAACGGCTACACATTTGCTTTTGACAACCAAGATTTATTCATAACTCTATGATTTATGGTGAATGCTCATATGCCTGAGCGGATTATTGTATTTTCCAATCCAACGGAAATGTTGGTATTTGGGGGACTATGGACGTGGGAATCTCTCTCATTCCATTTCTGTGGCTGAGATGAGCTGAGAATCCTAGCTGGAGAGGCATGAACTCTGTTTCAATTTTATTTATTTTGGGAAGTTTCTGTTGGAATGTTCGGAAGTATGGGGGTGAGGAACAAGAAATATCTTTGGATAAACGTGGGCAGAAAGTTAAGGATTTAAAGTTAAGAAAGAAGATAACTGGCAACTTAATTTTATTGAGGGGGAAAGAGAGGGCATGCATAGGTTAAAATCAGAGAGAGGAAGAGGCAGAAGAAATGATAAAATTATAATGGGGGGAGAAGACAGGAATAACAGTCCCCAAGGAAGCAAATAAGAAGGAAATTTGTTCTTTAGAAAAAAAAAAACCAGGAAACCTCATTCTCCAAAGTGAGCTGGTATGGTCCCACACTCAGGCACCGGGCAACAATAAGTCATGGAAATGTGGATCTCCTCAACTACTTTCCTGTTCAGTAGTGACTGGCCTCCCCGTAGAACTGTATATGCAAATGATCTCTGATTAAAGCTGACCTCGTGTGTTACATTTGGTAAGTGGAGATGTCTGCTTTGCCATCCTCAGATCCAATCCAGTGGGCACATTCAGCAACAGTGATTCCCAAGCAAGCATGAGAGGCCCTACTCTGAGCCAGACACCATGTTAGACCCTATCTATGACAAGGTCAGAAGCCCAGCATCTTCTGCGAGCTGAGGCATGATTAAGACCAAACCAAAGAAACCAAAAAAATACAAAAAAAACCCCTCAAATCATCTTGATGCAAATTGGGGTTTAACACATCCTACCACTTGTGCATTTATTTCATCACAGGCCTGGAAGATTCTGCTAAATAAAAAATTTGTTCTTATCACCTGTATATAAACAGAAATGAAACTCTGATGTCACAGGATGTAATCAAAGCCAAGTCTAATTTTCATTTTAAATGGCTAGCTCTAATACTGGGGCCAAGTGCTATAAAATATTAAAGTAAAAATGTTGAGCATTAATGTACCAATGCTGAAAAGAGGACAAGTTGATCCAGGGCTAGTGATATTTTACAACTGAAATAAAAATATTAGAATCCTTTAAAAAACAATTTGGGCCTAAAAGGAACATTTATGGATATGGTTTTTAACCTAATACATATAAAGCTCCAGAAAATGCTTTAACTCTTTCAGGGAAAAAAAAAGTACCAATTATACATTCTGGATATCTTTGAAAAGACTTTTTTTTGTTGTTAATTTCAGAGAGCATATTTGTTAATGTGAAGAAACTATTCCAAGTTCTCCCTTTCCTGGGTGGAAGAGGAAGCTTTGCATAAGACATCATCTTAAATGTATTAACTGATGAATAAATATTTGACACATGGGGCTTCCCTGGTGGCGCAGTGGTTGAGAGTCTGCCTGCCGATGCAGGGGACACGGGTTCGTGCCCCGGTCCGGGAAGATCCCACGTGCCGCGGAGCGGCTGGGCCCGTGAGCCATGGCCGCTGAGCCTGCGCGTCCGGAGCCTGTGCTCCGCAACGGGGAGAGGTCACAATAGTGAGAGGCCCACGTACCGCATAAAAAAAAGAAAAAAAAATATTTGACACATGAATGGACTCTATTTTTAGACTTATCACGAGGCAAAGGGTCTTAGATGTAATCAGAAATCAATTCACTAACTTCAATACTCAACTGTACATTATTATTTAAGAAGCTATAGTTGAATGATAATCATAGCTAACACTGCTTTATGATATAAAGGAAAGCTGCTACAAGAGTAGATCCTAAGAGTTTTCATCACAAGGAGAATATTTCTTTCCCTTTCTTCTCTTCTTTTTATTGTATCTGAGTTGACCTTTGAACAATGCGGGGGTTAGGGTTTGTAGACCCCTATGCAGTCAAAAATCCGAGTTTGACTTTTGACTCCCCCAAACTTAACTACTAAGAGTCTACAGTTGACCAGAAATCTTACTGATAACATAAACAGTTGATTAACAAAAATTTTGTATGTTGTATGTGCTATATATACCATAATCTTACAATAAAGCTAGAGAAAAGAAACTGTTATTTTAAAAATCAAAAGGAAGAGAAAATACACTGACAGTATTGTACTGTATTTATCAATACCATAAGTTTATATCCTTTGTTTTCAAGGTGAATTGTCTGTCAGTATCTACATCCGTATTGTCATATACGATAAAGGAGATGTTATATGTATTACCAACATTAGACATCAAAAATGAAAAGATAATGTTAAAAAGAAATTCATATTTATGATTTTTTTCCAATATATTAAAAAAAATCCATATGAGTATAAGTAAGTGGACCTATGCAGTTCAAATCCATGTTGTTCAAGGGTCAACTGTGCATGAGAAGATGAATGCTAGCTGAAACTATTGTGGTAATCATTTCACAAGATATGTAAATCAAACCGTCATGCTGAATGCCTTAAACTTATACAGTAATGTATGTCAATTATTTCTCAACAAAATTGGGGGAAAAAGTTATGGTAGAGGCCCAAAGTCTAAAAAGATATGGATTAAAAATTCTGTGTGTGTGTTTTTTTAATCTCGAGATAAATTTTTCATCCTCCTCCTCTAAGCAGCCACTGTATCTAATACTGAAGCTAGGAAATGAAGTTGAATGATAAACAGAACCATTTCTCTAAAGAAAGCCTCAACCAGTTGTCGTTTTTCTTTAAACACTTCAGCATTTGTATTCACTTTGAAGATCGAACCTTAACCCTAACATCTGCTGCCTTTCATTTTATTTTATTTATTTTATTTTTTTTAAGAAGATGTTGGGGGTAGGAGTTTATTAATTAATTTATTTATTTATGGCTGTGTTGGGTCTTCGTTTCTGTGCGAGGGCTTTCTCTAGTTGTGGCGAGCGGGGCCCACTCTTCATCACGGTGCACGGGCCTCTCAGCGGAGCGCAGGATCAGTAGTTGTGGCTCACGGGCCTAGTTGCTCCGCGGCATGTGGGATCTTCCCAGACCAGGGCTCGAACCAGTGTCCCCTGCATCGGCAGGTGGATTCTCAACCACTGTGCCACTAGGGAAGCCCTAAACCTACTTGGTTTTAATACTTGTCACATTATTATCTCAACCACTGCGCCACCAGGGAAGCCCCTCATTTTATTTCTGGCCTTTTCTGCTGTCCCCGTGCTGCATGACCTGGCCCCTCCTCCCTGGCAGGCCTACCCAGCTTACCTTACGCCCCCTACTAGTGCTCACCCAGGGCTGGCACTAAATTCTGTTCCAAGAGCTCAGGAACGTCTTTCCTGGCAGAACTAAGACCTTGCAGGCCTGGATTCATGGTCTTCTGAAATGCAATATTCAGGGCTGGCCCAGTGCTCGTATACTGTTCCTTCATGATCTCCAAAGAACAAGGAAAATAATTTTACAATGAAAACCTTGGCATAAGAGAGCTCTTAAAAATTTGGGAATGGCATACCTGTCTATCCTTATCTTCCATTATCTGCAGAAATTGACTCTCTGCTCCAGTCATACCGGGTTATACAACCAAGACTTCCCCATTTTTAGGCTCTGGCTGCCTAGTGGATGTGTGCTTCTTGGGTCACATCACAGACTGCGGGCTTACTCTAGTATTTAGTTCTTCGTTTGCTATGAAGGCCTCATCTCTACAACTAGACTGTAAGCTGCTCGAGGGAAGGATTCCGTCTTCTATGTCTTTGGACTCCTAATAGTGCTTATAGAGCACCCAAGGGAGGGCTCATATTTTCATTGTTTTTATTGGCAGAGTCTACATTACAAATCACAAATGGTCACAAAATCAAGACTGGACCTTCAGATATCCTGGAAATAGTGTCTGACTCTACAGAGCACATTACTCAGACATGAGGAGTTTGCCCAGGAACGATAATAACAAGAGCAAACACTCAATGTGTGCTTGTTACATGCCTGGCACTTGTGTAAGTGCTTTACCTATATGCACGTGATAACCATATGAAGTAACTACAATGACTATCCTCATTTTACAGATGAGGAAACAGAGGCACAGAGAGGTTGGGTATTTGCTCAAATTGGTAAATAGCAGAATTGAAGTTTGAACCCAGGCAGTCTGGCTCCAGAGTCAGAGCATAAGCCTGACATTATACCATCTCTGTACACATGGCCAAAGGGACTTGGAGAGGGT
The DNA here is from genome assembly GCF_002837175.3 of Physeter macrocephalus. NCBI lineage: Eukaryota > Metazoa > Chordata > Mammalia > Artiodactyla > Physeteridae > Physeter > Physeter macrocephalus. The sequence goes on from NC_041224.1 coordinate 53,670,279, forward strand.
GAGCTGGGAATACTCAGGAACCAGAAAAAGAGCTACCAAAATATCCACCACTTTTGCTGTTCATGTGAAATGCTTATTTGAGCAAGTATGTGGTGAAAGAGAATCATTTCAGCAATTAAATAGGTTCTCTGGTTTTGTGTGGTTTCAGGTTGTTGATTTTAAAATGCAATTTAGGGGCTTCCCTGGTGGCGCAGTGGTTGAGAGTCCGCCTGCCGATGCAGGGGACACGGGTTCGTGCCCCGGTCCGGGAAGATCCCACATGCCACGGAGCGGCTGGGCCCGTGAGCCATGGCCGCTGAGCCTGTGCGTCCGGAGCCTGTGCTCCACAACGGGGGAGGCCACAGCAGTGAGAGGCCCGCGTACCACAAAAAAAAAAAAAAAAAAAATGCAATTTAAAATAGATTCACAAAGCGATTAGCTCAGAAAATGACTGAGTCACTTTTTCTCTCTCATTATATTTCTATTTATATATCTAATCAGAAATTTTCCTTAAGTCTAATGATACTATTACAGAGACAAATTATTTATAATTTGTCATGATACAACCACTGTCACCTGGTTACAACATGATAAATCATTAACATCAGTGGCAAAAGAAGTCTCTTGACTTCACCGCAACTAGAGATAAAAATGTTAGTTGTAATGTACACACTACTATATATAAAATAGATAACCAACAAGGACCTACTGCATAGCACAGGGAACTCTACTCATTATTCTGTAATAACCTGTAAGGGAAAAGAATCTGAAAAAGATTCTGAATCACTGTGCTGTACACCTGAAACTACCATGACGTTGTAAATCAACTATACTTCAATAAAAAAAAAAGTTAGTTGTAGCAGAAACTATGACGCAGGGCAAATACCATATGCATCAAATATAAACACAGGGCTTCCCTGGTGGCGCAGTGGTTGAGAATCCGCCTGCCGATGCAGGGAACACGGGTTCGTGCCCCGGTCCGGGAGGATCCCACATACCGCGGAGCGGCTGGGCCCGTGAGCCATGGCCGCTGAGCCTGCGCGTCCGGAGCCTGTGCTCCGCAACAGGAGAGGCCACAACAGTGAGAGGCCCGTGTACCACAAAAAACAAAAACAACAACAACAACAAAAATATAAACACATACTACCGTATAGGTCCCAGGCTGGGTACAGGCCCAATCTGTCAAAAAAATGAAGTTTTAATGGATTGTTTTTGTGATTTCCACTGTATAAAGTCAATAGGAAAGAGAAGCAGAACTGCAGATGACCGAAAAACACGCTGGCACTGAGGCTGTACAAGATCTGGAAGGGAATCTAGAAAAATGACAACAGTGAAATAATAGCTGCCCTTTGTTTTCTTATTGCTTTTATTTTTGTCATAAATAAACATTGGGTTAAAAAGAAAACACACATTGTTTATGCCTCAGTAAACACAGTGGTACTCAGAGAATTCAGATTTTATTGACTAGCGTGTTGTTAATTAATCTTCTGAATTGTTGAGGTGTTTCCTATGAAGTAGCCCCCATCTTCTCCCTGGTCCTGCCCTGCGTGCCATTCCTAGGTATCGTATTCAATTTGCCACATAAAACTACGTGTGGCATTACTGAGAGACACAGAGAGAGCGATCAGTTTCGTGAACAGCATGAAGGTACACACGTGGTTAATCCCTGGGACCCAGACCACCTAAGAAAATACCTAGGTGATAGGCAATGCACAAAAATCAAGTCTGCTTGGAACTCCTGGTAGGGGAGCACTGATGTCTATATAGCCTTCAGCAAGAAAGACCATGCCATCCTCTACCAGTGATAAGAAGGTGTGTACACAGAGTGGGTGAGGGTGAAGTGTGACGGGCCCAGCCACATCAGCCGAATTAACCCCCCCAAATCAATGGAGGGACAGTTGTCACAGGCAGGTACCTCTCTTGCTTACATCTTGGGATGACATAGGCCAGGCAGTTGATTTTATTTTGTTTAATTTTAATTCATTAATTAATTTGGAGGGAAGACAAATTGAGGAAATAATTTTTTTCCTTGGTAATCCAGAACCTTGAGGTCTTGAGGGTACCATAGAGATGAATAATTCAAAATCCCCTTTGAGTAGAAAGCTCTCTATTCCTAAAGGTGGGTGAATTTTTTTTTATTTTGTTAAACTGTTTAATTTGAAATAATTTTAAATTTAGTAATAAGTTGCAAAGATTGCACAGAGATTTCCATTATACCCGTCATCCAGCATCCCTTGATGTTAACACCTTATGTAATTATGCTATATTTATTAAAACTAAGAAATTAACATTGGTGCAGTGCTACTAAGTAAACCAACGACTTTACTTGTATTTCATCCATTTTTCTGATACTGTCCTTTTTCCTGTTCCGAGACGGATTTCTGGATAATGAAGTATGGTAGGTGGTGTGCAAAAATCTCAAGCTTCCCCAAGATAGGATCAATATGAAGCATTTGTATATGTACAAAGTGGCAAGTGTTATGATGATTAACAGTAAAACAAAGACATAAGGAAATTACAAGGCAAATTTCCCTGAAGTCTCCCAGTAGTTATTTGTGTCTGAAGGTGGTTTTGTATTTTATGACATTGTATTTTTCTAATTTCACTAAAGGAAAGCTAACCAAATTTGTGGATTTTATTTTTTGCTTCATCCTCCAAATGCTTTAGGGCTAATTCAGGCCTGGTTCAGCGGCAAACAACTGTCTCAGAGGCCTCCTGCGTGTCTAAATCGCTTCTCTCCTGTTTATTTTGCACTGTTTTATCCTGTAAGCTGTCTCAAGGCCCTTCCAAGATAAGCAGGAGGACTTAAATCTTTATTTATTAAATCTTAATAAATTGAAATTTGAATAACAGAGGCAATCTAGGTTCGGGGGTCTTGAATGATTAGGATAAACATCTCTATTTTCCATTCCCACATTATGCATGTGCTGTCCATGTTGCCCTGAGATCAGCATCAGTAAAAATTAAAACAGTAACAACGGCAATAAGACTATTAGCACTTTTCAGTTTATCAGGACTTTTATTTACAGTTATTATTTCTATTCTTGGAATAGTTCTAAAAGGTAGGAAGAATGCCACTTTACAGGTGAAGAAACAGAGTCACTAAAAGATGAAGACATGCCCAAAACAATAGGGACAAATGGCGGCCCCAGGACCGGAACTCAGTGCTTTCTAAAAACCTTGCCATGATTTGGCCAGAAGTGTCAACATCTGTGTGCCAGCAATAAGACTTTCAATCACATTCCCATTAAACTTCTTGGAAACGCCTTCTTATAAAGCTTATAACAGGGACCTTACAGAAGTCTAGAGTCATCTCTTTTTTGAAAAAAGATAACCAAAGAGATTTCTTTCATCAGTTCAATCAATTCTGGGATTGGAACTGACAAACAAGCCACGCTCGAATACTTTTCTCCAGCCTCTCATTATTGTGATGGGAGGCATAAAAATATATATAACTTCCTTGATTGTAATGAACACCCAAATATTTATTCTGTCCTGTCGTTTCTCGTCACTCAAAATGCCAAGGAGTTGAATTTTTAGGCACAGTAGAAGTAAAAAATAGAAGTCACAAAGATACATCCTAACGTTAACAGAAACAACAACGACAATTAAAAAGGCTTACCTTGCAGCCTTCACATGTAATGACACCATAATGGATTCCTGATGATTTGTCTCCACAGATCTTGCATGGAATAATTTCAATTTGAGCTGCAAAAGAAGCACGCAACCAGTTAATTACATTTTCTTTTAAACACCTTATAAAAGCGTTCCCTGATCAGCATTTGTATAGTGAAAACTAATAACCTGCTAAACATTATACTGCATTAACTATTCATTGCTGAACTGTGAGGGTCCCCCTAGAGCCCTGGACTAAATTATGGCTGCTCGTTATATAATAGCTTTCAGGTTATTAAAATGGGTCATTTGAGGAGGTGTTTAAGAACCCACAAGAAGACTGGAATCAGCATTTCAAAGCCTTCAAGAACTGGAGAGTTCACAGTTTAGGCCTCAGAGCAAAGCAGATACAAAAATGTTTCCTCCGATCTCATTTTCCATCATTATTTTTAAAAGGTCATAAACCTGTCTTGGCTGAGCATTGTAGCACGGCTGGTGGAGAAAAATAGACTCCAAAAAGCCAAAACTACTTAGGAAAATGATTCAATTCTAAATATTAATAAGTTACATATGATGGTAAGAATTCCTTACTCATCTTTTTTTTTTTTTTTTTTTTTTTTTTTGTGGTACTCGGGCCTCTCACTGCCGTGGCCTCTCCCGTCGCGGAGCACAGGCTCCGGACGCGCAGGCTCAGCGGCCATGGCTCACGGGCAACAGCAGGCGGACTCTCAACCACTGCGCCACCAGGGAAGCCCTCATCTTTTTTTTAATTAACGTACCTGCCATGTGTTAAAAATCAGTCCACTTGTGTATGATCAAAACCTTTCAACCATAAAGTTCATATCCTATTTGAATTTAATAATGATGAATCCGGACAAATAGAATATGTAGCTTCAGAGTTCTTTACATTGGAAATTGATTTTCTGGTACAGCATGCGTGTGTTTCTATCTAACTGATTATTTACAGTTGCCTCATACTGGAAGAATAACCAAATAATTCATACATATTACACCAAAGTTCTCAAATATGTTAAAGCACGTTTCTAAGCAAACACATTATATCTTGAGCAGAGTTGGAAAGAGCATAATTAAGGATTAAAAAAACCCCTAAGGAATAGAAAAATTAGGCAAAACAAAGTACTTGGACCACCTATTAAATACAATTTATATGTGAAATAAAGAACCAACACTGAGCTGCATATACAGGATGACAACTTTCACCAGTTTACCTGGCATGCTCCATTACACTAAATTTACTTTCCATGGTTATCACTACTGGATATCATATCAGATTACCTGCTAAGTCACACACACAAAGGCAGTTGCAAGTGCCCAAGTATATTTCATTTTCATAAAGCCCCTACCTAGTGCCATGCCTCACACAAAGCAATGACTAGTCTAACGAACGCATTGCACGACGTAAGTAACACACATACACAGAGCCCACTCTTTCTTCCAATAGTAATCTCATATCCTGGCGTAATTTCCACAGCCACCTACTCTGGATTTGATACAATATTGTATTCAATACTTCCAAAGAGGACACATTAAATTACTGGACTTAACCTCATTATAAACCATGTGTCCCTGCTAACTTCCTTTCAAGGGGACTTACAAGTACTGCAGTGCCTTTCGTGAGTCCTTTGCCTATCAGTCACTTTTAGTGTTGACATCCTGAGTTTCACTATCCAGAGTTAGAGACTGTTGAAACTCTCACCTCCAAAAAATGTGCCATAATCCTGAAGCCTTCTAATACCCCAATAGTGGCATCTTTGTACACTATCTAACATGTCTATTCTGAGTTATGCAACTTAATCTGTTATAAGATCACGCTTAACAAAAACCGTCATCTTCAAGTTGGCCTCCTCATCGTAGAGACTAGCTTGATTTCTTCAACGAAAATTCATTATGAAATCTAAACTCTAATAATGTTTCACACTTACGGCTCCTCCAATATTTTTAATACATAGTTAAGGCAACGTTTTGTGCCACAGATTGTCTGCAGCTCTAGAGAGAGATGGTTATGCCCCATGTTTTTCAGAGACTCATAAAAGCCAAGTGGTAGTAGAGAAATTCTGAAAGGTGCTATCAGCTGAAACCCCTAACCCTAACCCTAACCCTAACCCATAAAAGCCAAGTGGTAGTAGAGAAATTCTGAAAGGTGCTATCAGCTGCTAACCCTAACCCTAACCCTAACCCTAACCCCAACCCCTAAGGAAGAGAAGAATTAGACAACACAAAGTACTTGGACCGTCTATTAAATAAAACTCATACAAGAAATAAAGAAGACAGACACTGAGCTGCTCCTGCTTATGTCTCACCTCAAGTTGTAGTCACAGAAATCAGACAAACCTCATTAGGCCCTGTAGTTTAAGTCAGCATCAAAACTAAAAGCAACACTAACACTAAACTCGGGCCTCTCAAGAGTTATTTTCATTTCATCTTAGTAATGGAGAGATCAAGCACATCTATTTAGTCCTTTATAAGATAGGAAAGCTCTGGGCAGTCCAGACAGGGAACACCGAGTAAAACTGTATGTATCTGGATCAAATGGAGAATGGTTTATTGTTGTTCACTCTGCCTGGACTCCTAGTGGATGACCCATGAGAAGTGACATCATGATGTTTAAGGCAGTGACCAAAACGCCTACGAAAGGCTTCTGTAATCTTGCGAGTGATCTGGAGGTCTGGCAGGGAGGGGTCTGATCATGATGGGGGTGCCCCTGGGATTGACATCCCGGCCCAGCACTTCCACCCTTGGAATGGCTCTCAGCCGGCTGGGGAGAGGGTGGGAGTGAGGGTTCGGAAAGTCACTGTAGTATAAATCCAGAGTTTGGTGCCACTACTGCATAGGACCACTGGCCTGAGTCAGGCTCCTAAACTCTTGGTCTTCAGCCTTCCTTCAGCTGTCAGGCTCTTTCAGATCTGGAGGGCACTCAAGCTGAGACATATTTTACGAGACTTCATGGAGGCCAAGATGCTTAGTATGAATGGACTCACTGTAGACTGACCTGCATTTTCAAGCGAGGGGCCATTTGCCTAGAACTCTGCCCCCTGCCGCACTGTGTTTGTGCTTGGCTCCAGTGGGCAATGCTGGCCAAAGATTCCAAATTAGTTAGAACAAGCTTCCCTAGGGATCTCACGGTGAGGTGATGGGAGGGTTCTCCAAAGCCAGGTTCCGATATTCTGATTGGTTGGATTAAACTATTCTACTAGCCTACCCCCTTGGGTGGCTCTCTTATCTCAGAAGACAATTTCAGGTGCAAGTGCTCTTTAGGAAATGACTAAATTCCACTTGCTCTAAAAAGCAAATTCTCTGAAAGTGATCTATCGCATGTGTTGACCCTTCCAGAAAGTAGACATTTGCAGATCGGAGCGGGGCACTTACTCAATCTTCCATTTCATCCAACGATGCACAAAATCCACCTCCCTTCACCTTTTAGCCAATTTACAGAATTCAAATGTATCAAGGAGAAGAAAAATAGTCAATGCCTTGCAAATTTTTCAAAAGGAAAGCAGTTTAGTTTCACAAATTTGAGTTTTCAGACCAATAAGAGGGAACAGGACAAAAATCCCTTTGCCTTCTACCCCTCAGGCTTTCCCATTTTCTGACAGGCAGTATTGTGTCTTTTCAAAATAATCTTCTTGTAACAAAAATTATGAGTCTTGGCCCATATATATACTGCACACATTGACTCAGCCAGTATTTCAAAGGATGAAATCTGTCAGACACCACAACTGTCACAAGTATATTGATTAAATTAGTCCACATCCATATTCATTGCAGCAAAGAGGTTTATTTTGTAGCAGAATATCTGAAGCAAGATGCACGCACACATATAATCATGAATTGGCTTAACAATGAACAATCTTGCTATGAAAAATTCTAATTTGCCCACATTTTCAGCTCTATTGCCTAAATAATTTGCTCTTTCATGCACCCTAAATAATTCAAGCAGGCTCTCCACACCTGCACAGGCAGATTTCTGCAGTTTCAAGGAGCTGACAAGTGGCGGCGGGGCATCAGGAAATCCTGGAAAGCAGGTGTGCTAATTAGCCAAGTGGTCCTTAGGCTGGGCGGTCATTTAGCGTTGCACCTCTGTAAAAAAGTTTGCTTTTTACTTTTCATTATAAAAGGTAACAAGACACTGGCGTTCTTAACACCTCACTTGTTCCTCAGGACCTATTTCTGGATTTATCATGGTCCAGAGAAAAATGCCCATTCTGCCCAAGTATTAAAAAATATAATTGCACAAGAGTTGTACCCATCACTTCATTCTGTGGGTGAACAGTGATGTCTCGATGATAATCTAAATAGGTTGATAATAATCAATAATATTTAACATGTATTTGGGCTTATAAAGTCTCAGGCATTACCTAACTTGCTGCTCCAACAACTCTATGAGGTAGGTGGTATTATTATCGTTATCATCATTATCTGCATTTTTTTTTAGATGAGAAAACTGAAGCTCAGAAAGGCTAAATAACTTGCCCAAAGTCAGAGAGCCTGGAAGAGGTAAGGTTGGAATTTGGACACATTTTGGTCTTTTTCTCTAACTCAAAAGCTTATTCCCTCTCCACCCTACCCCGCTTCTCATACTGAATAGCCGAGCTCAATCACTCCAATAACAAACATCGGGCATATACTGCTCTTGGTAGGAAACCATTAACCAAGGATCAAAAGACATCTCACAAGTAATCTGGTTAAACTTAATACTACTCAGACCTGATGTCAAGATGTCTTTCTGGGAGTTACCTGACTAGTTTATAACTGGAAATAATCAGCAACCTTCTAAGACCATTCTTCTCAATTTTATAAAATTCTGAGTTTTTGACCTTAGGCTGACCAATACCAATGTTTAACAATTCTTAAGGCTGGGAAAATTACCTCACCTACCTCTCTGAGTCTCAGTTTTCTATTTGGAGATTCAATGATATAATGTATAAATAACACAGCACATATGATTATTTTATACATGTATTCTATATATATGCACATCACACACAATCCTTAGAAAGAGATGGCACTCAAAACACAGTTATTATTATTATTATTGTTGATAAGAAATCCTGCCTTATAGCGAAATGAAATTCTTTTCTGCATACTTTAAGCTCTTTCCAAAGCGGGGATAGAGAAAAGCGGCTTAGCCTCCAGCTAATATGACAGGCAGTTCATACCAGCTACCACAGCGATCCTTTACAACATTGGCACTTAACTGCTACAACATAGCAGCACGTTGTAATCAGTGTGGGATGTGTCACAAGGCATTGTTGCTAATAATAGTAAAAAAAAAATAAAGTTTTTTACTGGTTCATATAAAAAAATAAACTAACATGGACCTAAGATCACCCCCATAAGATCTTTCACTCTAGCTCACCTGCACAACCATATGCTTTCTCAAATTGGACGGAACAGGGTGGGGTTACTGCTGGCTTGCCAGGAAATCGCCAAACCTTGGGTACACCCATGACACTATGTCACACATATGAATGCCAAGCAATTTTGTGTGTCTTGCAAAAACTGTCAAGAACTGCTGCTAAAAACAAACAAACAAACAAAAAACAAAAAAACCCCTATCTTTATACCAATCTGCTGACCGTGCTTTTCCTGGAAGGCTGAGAATATGGAGGACTTTTCACCTCCTATGTTACAGATTTCTCTAACGTTTGAATTTTTTACAACCAGCATGTATTACTTTTGTAAGCAGAAAAACCAATAAAGATTAAAAAGAAAAACCCTAAGGCATTTGATTTTATTTTCAGCAAAATGGCTTGAGTCCTTTATGGATTAGTCACTTTATTTTATCCCCTGTTTAAAACTGCTGGGGTATTAAAGGCTTCTGCAGCTGCCTGGATGGCAGTCTGGCCTGTATGTCAAGGCCAGCTGGGGGCGGTGGGGGGGAATAGGGAGTCTTCACCTGGCTTCCTGGAGGGACTTCAGCAACTCCTGACTTCTAGAGTTTTGTAGCCCCTCTGGGTCTGGCCACCTCTAGTTCCAGGGTCTCCAAGGACTCTGCCCCATGGGGCTCAGCCAAGGGGGCAAAAATAGGGGCTGAAATTCGCCTGCCTGTGAGCCCTGCTGCAGAGTGGCTGGAACAGCTTGGAGGGAGGGAGCCTTTTTCTCTCTCCACTCTCTCAGCGCTGCCGCTGGAGGCCCCAGGCCACCATCAGGGTTTGCAGAGAGCTCTCAATACATCTTCATGGTAGAAGAACAGACTGTGGGCTTCAAACAGTTTGGCACACTCTGTCCCTGGACCTAAGGCTTGGAGTATAACATGGATTTGTTTCACAGTGCAGGCATGTTCAATAGGCATCCTGGGTGGGGAGGGCCGAGTTCCAGCTACACACTCTGCAAACTAAAAATCAACTTCTTCCGCCATTTTTTCTACTAAATATATACTAAATATAATACTGGTATGTGTCCCCGGTACAGTCTTTTCTTCTACTGATTTTTGGATTTTTTCATGATAGTACTTGATCCTAGCTGAACATCACCAAAGCAGTTAGCCCCCTAATTAGAAAAGTCCTACCCCTTTGGTAGAGCAGTCTTGTGGTCATTTCTGGCAACAACAATAATGCTTGATATTTGCAGAGCTCTGTAACGGTTTTCAAAGTTTTTGTCCTCGCTAGCTTGTTTTGATTTTGGTGTTCACAACAACTCTGAAGTAGGAAGATGGGTCTTATTAGCCCCATTCTATAGATGTGGAAAGTGAACCTCAGGAGGGTTAAATGGCTTCTTCTCTATGTCTAGGTTTCCCAGAGTTTAACTGTAGAGGCAGCCACCAAAGGAAAAAAAAAAAAAGACAGACTTGGTATCTCTTTCTTGCTCAGGATTATTTGATGCGTTTAGATGTATGTTATTATCATCAATCTGGGACTCTCAAGGGGAAATGCCATGAGAGAGAAAGAGCTGGAGGTTGATCCAGCTAAAAAGTGGAGTTGGCACTCCTGCGTTTCCCTCTGACCCTTAACTCCTTGAGTGGCCTCAAGCTACACCTCCACTCCTTCCATCTATAAAATGGGAATAACTCCTACCTCCCAGGCAGGTGGTGGTAAACGAATGCTCACAAAGCTCTTTGAAGATGAAAAGACCTATATAGATGGGAAGCTTTAGGAAGCTTGGCATATCATTCTTGGCAAGGACCAGGACGCTGTGCCCTTACTACCCACTACAGGCTCTGCCACAAAGAGAATAAAGAAAAATCCGCAGAACTGTAATTTTCATCTGCTAACTAGACTCAAACTTTTTTTTTAATTGTTGGTTTCCAAAATGCCTTCCTGAGGGACTAATGGGCCCAGATGTTACTATCTTTGTCTCAGCTTGAGAGAAAAAGCACATAGATGGAGAAGTCACCTCTCTGTAACAGCTGTCACAAGCAAAGTCACTGAACTAAGCCCTTCACCAGGGCTTCAGTTGTCTTGCAGAGGTATCATGGAAATGGTATGATTCCCACTTGTTATATACAATAAACACACATGTTGCCCTCTGACATTCTGACCCTCGGTATTAAGTTCATGTCTGACTCAAAGGACCCTGTCAAATTATAGCCATCCCCAAAAGGTCCTGTACCTTATTCTGCCTCCCCTCCACCAAAGTCCTACACCTTACATACTATTTAAAGCCACTTCTTTTTTTTTTTTTTTTTTTTTTTGCCGTATGCGGGCCTCTCACTGCTGCGGCCTCTCCCGTTGCAGAGCACAGGCTCCGGACGCGCAGGCTCAGCGGCCATGGCTCACGGGCCCAGCCGCTCCGCGGCACGTGGGATCTTCCCAGACCGGGGCACGAACCCGCGTCCCGGGAGGCGGACTCTCAACCACTGCGCCACCAGGGAAGAAGCCCCTAAAGCCACTTCTTAAAAGCTTTAACTTGACTGTGGTTTCTGCTGAAAATGTAACAGCTTTTTAAAAATCATTTTTTAAAATAAAAAGTGTTACATATACTTGCCAAATACATACACATAAACACACCTCAAACTCTTCAAGAGATCAAGCATTTGCAAACTAAAGCTAAAATATGACAAAATTAGATTTTTGAAACTTTATTTCCTTCAGCCTTTACACATGTAAGACTTAGGAGCCTAAGAGTTAAAGCCCATATGAATTCAGAGAAAGCTGAGCTGTGTATGCAGGAAATATCTGAAGAATGAGGAAGACAAGTATGTGTTGTCATGTGGCTTTCTGTGAATATGCAGGTAGTTCTGACAATGGGAACTGAATATTAATCCTTTGTAATATGTTTCAATCTCTACTGGATTAAGCTTTCCAGAAAAACTGACTCACATTCCCTGATGCACATGTATCTCTGCTAAAAGCCAAATCCAAATGAGTACTTTTGTCCCTAGATGGGGAAATTCTGTCAAATCAGGGAAGAAACAGATTTTTCATATAGAGGAACAGTGGATGGCTTTGATTTTTAGATCCAGTTCTCTCTAGAATTCTCCTACGACACAGTCATGCACAGAAGACCTCAATTTAAGGCAACATACTCTATCTCTCTTTTGATAATTACCTGGCGACCAATTAGACCTTGAATAAAATAATTGAACAGCAAGAGAAGCTGCTTCCTCATACTCCACTTTACTTATCCAGTAGGTCAAATACTGAAGAAATTCTCACCCAACAAAAGATGATGTCATTAAGATCAGCAATACAAATACTTTTCTCTTTTTTTTTGTTTGTCTTTCCTAATCTAATCTCTATCACTTTTGTGAACAATGGAGCATCCTTGTTGTTGAGGATTTCTGGGGTTATGTGAAATCAGGGACTAAGACAAAGGTAACTGGCCATTCAGCCAATTATTCTCAATTATTCTCAAGGTCCTTCTAAGATTCTAGAATTAACTACATTTTTTCAACATGAAGTTCTTGCAGATTTTCTTGGACCTTGAAATGTCTAATCAAAATCCTTCTCTTGAATCTCTAACGGTGGGTTAAGCCATTTCATATCAGCAGGAAAAAGAATCCATCTTATCTTACTAAGTTGTTAGATTATGATCAAGAGAGTTTCTTAAAAACTTCTTTTCCAACAATAGGTATGTGTCCCTTATATAATTCTGGATAATACTAGACCCAAAAAAATGTCATCTGACTCACAGAACTGCAGCTAATCTTTTCTAGCGATCAACCTCACTCTAGATACCAATTCCTTTTTTCCCTTAACAAGAGCAATTGTGCCACATTTAGGTTACGTCTTCCTTTGCTCACAGTTGAGAGCAATGGGGTCAGCTCTTTGCTTTCATCATTCAAAGTCTGTTTTTCACAACAACAGAAAAGAACATCTTTAAAACCAAACCAAATCTGTAGATCTTATCTAGTTTCTGCTTTGCCAAAAACATCAAAATTACTCTTACTGCCTTTTATGAAATAACCTTACTTTACACCATTACCCCCAAATTCTCACACCTAAGCCCAAAGAGATAAGCACTCCATTTTACAGCCCTCTTAACTTTGCACCTGCCTATACACACCTCAACTTATAGGTATTGTATGATCTTGGTACTTCAATTTACAAGATTGTATTTTTTCAATGGATACACAGAATGTTACAAAAAGAAACAAACCTGGTGATTCAATCACAAAGTCCAAAGACAGAAAAATCCATTGACACAGAAATGGGTCTTAAAACAAGTAGGATATCTGTTTAAATCTATTTGTTCTATGGCTTCCTATGAGTCTGGTCCGTTGTATGCCTAGGACATAGCACCATAGTTCACTGAATAAATCAATCAAAATATTCTGTTTGTCTCAGAATTCTCTTTAAAGGGCTAAAGTCTCCTGCCTAAAATGTCAGCTACTGATTGCTAATTCTAACTGCACAATTTCTATACTCCTTAACAGTGCCATCCCCTGCTGAAGATGTGCGGAAGTGGGTCAAAATAACAAGAATCCAGGTTAAGTCATCATAGCTCACCAGGCAAAGGAAACTATTGTTTCTTTTCATTAGCTTAGGTAGTTTTTGTGAAGATCAATTACTGTTCATTGAACATTAGACCATGTCATTTAAGAAATATTCCCTAACCAAACTGTCTGGATTCATGGCAAAAAAACTGGAAATAACTTGTAACTTTAAACCTTGAAAATACATTTGCTTTCCTCTATGTTAAGCCACGGAGGACTAAGATGACAACACATCCATAGCCACAGGAACACAGACTGGTGATACCAAAAATTTCTTGGTCCACAGATCATTTTAGTGGGTGAGGATTATCTCACAGCCCAGATCCCCATTCTACCTTTGTGCAGTTTCCCACTTCACAAAGTCTCCCTAGAATTAATAGGGAGAATGGAACTCTGGGCAAGAGACCAGGGAAAGGTCTGGTTTTTATTAAAAATCACAAGCAAATTATTCAGACTTGCCAGAAGCAGAAGTGTAGATGTTGTCATACTAATTGTTTTAAGATTCTAAGATCGTGAAGGATGAGTGACCAATTCCTAGAAGACAAATTCTACTAGGTTCTCCACCTCCAATTTCCAGGACATAGCCAATGATGTCTAAACAACAGATGTGGCAAGTTCTCAGTCTTCGAAAACATCAGAGATATATTTCTGAACTGCAGGTCAATGGTAATTAAAAAAAATTCTCTTTTATAGTGCTTTTCTAAGACAACCAGTTCATCTGGACACAGGAATGACCAGACAAATGCCCAGAGGAGTTTTTTCTGACTATCTAAACGCGTGCTCTTTAAACTTGCTTATTAAAGAAATGTTTCCATTCTTAGTTATGATATATAACATCAACTAGACAATAGATAACAATATCGGCTGATAGCTGAAGTAGAGTTGTTTTCTGTGTCTATTCCCAAGGGGGGAAAGCAGGAGCTTCTAGCTATTTCTTCACTGGAAAGGCAAATACAGAAAAAGGCAGCAGAGCCTTGAGGATCTTAAGTGGTTGTGAGACAGGAGGAGAAGGGATGCTCTGGACCAAGCTTAGAGATTGTCAGATTTATTTTAAGAAGGTCTGACATCTAAGCATCAGTTCCCAGACCCTAACACCTAATGAATGTCATTCTTCCCTACAGAAGAAAATGTATATCTTGGGGGTTTACCTTGAAACTATCTATCTTTATGTAAGTCATGCACTAGGGGTGGGGTAAGAACACCACAGCCATGGAAAGATAGCAAAACAAGGTTCACAACACTGTCCTTCCTCTTCCATTTTCAGTTTCTGCTCCTCCAATCCGAGGAGCTTCTTTCGCCTGCAGACAAACATTTCAGATGACATTTTATGACTGTCCTGCACATACGCCTATCAGCTAGCCAGCACTTGGCCGTGTGCGTCTTTGTCACTTAAAGAGAGCTTGAGTGAGTGTGACACTATCACTGGCATAAGTGAATCTTTCTAATTTGTAGTAAAAGTGCACCATTCACACACTTTGGTACTTCAGGACGGCGAGGTTTTGAAATCCACTTCACAAGTGATGGCAGCACATTTCACATCAGATGGAAACACACTCTGATTGCTAACAGCTGCTACAGACACATCTTACTGTCACAGCCAGAGCTCAGAATAGCAGGTCCTTTTTAATGCCAATGGCTGCTACCATCTTAAATCACCACACACACACACACACACACACACACACACACACGTTCCACACCCTTACACACAGGTCTCTCCAGCTGTATGTCCTACCACCACTTGCTGGGAACCTGCACGACTAGGCACCAGGGATGCCAAGAGGGTACACAGAACCCACTGGCCCATGTCATCTTGTTACATTAGCTTCACTGTATGTGAATTAAGGATGACAGTGGACACTTTTTTTTTTTTTTTTTTTTTTTTCTGTGGTACGCGGGCCTCTCACTGTTGTGGCCTCTCCCGTTGCGGAGCACAGGCTCCGGACGCGCAGGCTCAGTGGCCGTGGCTCACGGGCCCAGCCGCTCCGCGGCATGTGGGATCTTCCCGGACCGGGGCACGAACCCGTGTCCCCTGCATCGGCAGGCGGATTCTCAACCACTGCGCCACCAGGGAAGCCCAGTGGACACTTTTTTTAAAGAAGAAAGAAAAGTACAACCTTGAAGTAAAGTGGAGAGGCTCACTTTGCAAGCGCTAGAGGCTGGGGTTGAATCCATGCCCTGTCACTTACCAACTATGTGAACCTGGACCGCTTTCTTAATCTCTGTGCCTTATTTTCCTAGCCTTTAAAATGACCCCTACGTCCTTATTACAGGGTAACCAAGTGCTAATAGAATCAGTGCACAGCACATAGTAAGGGGTCAATAAATATTAGCTATCATCATCATCACCAACACCACCTATCTTTCAAGGACAGTAGTATTTGGCAAGAGCTGCTACTGGAGTTGCAGGAATGCGCAAGAAGATTGAAGAGGGATAGGTCATTATATTCCTTTCAGATAAAGACATGGAGTTCAGGGGCTTTCTTTTTAAAATTTTTTAAAATTAATTTATTTTTTAAAATTTATTTTAGTTTTGGCTGTGTTGAGGCTTCATTGCTGCGTGCGGGTTTTCTCTAGTAGCGGGGGCTACTTTTAGTTGCAGTGCGCAGGCTTCTCACTGCAGTGGCTTCTCTTGTTGCGGAGCACGGGCTCAAGGCATGCAGGCTTCAGTAGTTGTGGCTCCCGGGCTCTAGAGCGCAGGCTCAGTAGTTCTGGCGCACGGGCTTAGTTTCTCCGCGGCGTGGGGGATCTTCCCGGACCAGGGCTTGAACCTGTGTCCCCTGCATTGGCATGTGGATTCTTAACCACTGCGCCACCAGAGAAGTCCTGGCGGCTTTGTTTCTAATGCAGAGGCCTAATAGGAGAAGTAACACTGAGCAGGTACAAAGCATGACGGAAAGAAACCACTGGGTATTAAGCAGCTCCCCACCTTCTAAGTAAAGCCCACAGCCAGGCTGGCATCTTGAAGAGGTGGTAAGCAGAGGAAGCAGGAGCCAGGCTTCTAAAAGCTGTGTGGTGAAGTAGGGAAGGGACTCAGCTGCAGGGTTCGGAAGCTTCTAAAACTACCTGCTAACAAGTGAAATTTACCAGACATGTGTGAAACTTTGTGACCTTCTTTCTCCAGGGCTCAGCTTCCCTCTTAGGGAATACTGTAGATACTCCCTGCCCCTAGGTGTAGTGTTGCACGAGATAAACTGCCAGATCCGGTCCTGCTATGTTACACAGTGATACGATGATTGCGAGTGAGTTGAACAGCCATTTCCCCAACAGTTGGGATCTCTTCAATGGCGAAACCCACCAGGTGTCACTAGTCAGGAAAAGTAGTCATAGAATGTGCAAGAGAAGCCCATCTGGCAACCACTTTGTCCATTTTAATTGCATTTTGGTTTAGACAAGGGAACACACTGAAATGTTCTCGTCAAGGTCCAGAGTAAAAGCTCTGGCAGAATACTCACTGGAGCTAGAACACTCTGTTTCTACACACCTGTCCCCTCCTTTTTAGGCCTTACTAAAAAAAAAAAACATAATGTTTATTACTATCAAAGAGAATTCCTTTCAATACCACACCCTGCCATATATTGACAGAAGAGACAGGGCAGCACAATGCTAACATGGTGTGAGTGGAAAATAAAGTATTTTTTTTTCCTTTCAAGGTAAACAATTTCAGTTGATGGTTCTGGGACCGAATTAGGTGGGGTTTTTTTTGTTTTTTTTTTACATATTTATTTATTTATTTGGTTGTGCAGGGGCTTAGTTGCTTTTTATTTTTGTCTCTCTCGTCGAAGCCCACAATAGGTACGCTTTTGCTTTAAATCCATAGAGGCAAAGCCCTTGGCAGGTAGCATCAGTAATGCAAATCTATTTCCCATTGGTAAGTGTTTTTCAAAACAAAACCACCTCCACCAGTGAAGCATTTTGGGCCCTCAAGCTACATGGTTCCCGGCTATAACCGTCTAAGGCATTAAATGTCAAGGGCCAAGTCCAAGGCCATGTCAGGGACCATTAGGACATAGAGAAGTAAATTCTGAAGCAAGGTCTGGTTGTAACACCAAAATGTACTCAACAGGCAAAGAGCCTTCCCTGTGAGATGTTGAGGAACCAATGCCCAGAGGGGTGACTGGAGTCATTCCAGGGCTCCAGGAAAATCAACCTAACTACTCACCATGACCTGCCCTGATCTTGCCTTTCCTGTTATTTAAAGGGAAACCAAACCAGTCACTGAAAGCAATTCCAAAAAATGGAGCTCAAAAAAAATTAAGGCTTAGAAAAAAATAATTTGAATAAGTGTACAGACTTTCAAATTGAAATTCTGAATGGAACAGGATTTTTTTAGGTGCATAAACTTGGTAGGTTTGTTTAAAAAATCAGTCACACCTCAAACACACCCATCAATAATCAGAAGGATGACTTATGAGGAATTATTATTCATTTAAAACATCCTTTAAAATAAGTCAGGAGAATAAGCTTGACTGGGTCCTTATCCATCCCCACCCTCTAAAATAAACAAATAGTATTTCTACTGAAGCCAATTTCCTGTTCTTGGAATCAGCATTTTGAGTTGTCAGTTAGACAAGATGAACTGATTACTTTACCATAAAATTTACCAAAGCAGGTAACTCTACCAGAGAAATATCAGTCCATTTCAAAATGTTTCTTGAGAGTGAATTACTTCATCTATGAAAGAGCAATCCTTTCCCCTCTTCTGGTCTGTCGAGCTAAATGGTGCTCAAGAGATATACTTCATTGCCCAATTAGACAGTACAGTTCATTTTAAAGTGAATTTATTATTTCCCTTTCTTCCCTTCCTTCCTTTCTTTCTTGACTTTTGGACATTACTAATTCATTTCAAAGAATGTTTTCTTCGGGCATAATTTTACAAATATTCTTTGAGAACCTATACCAAAGTTCAGGGCACTTTGCAAAAACATAATGTCATCAGTAAGGCAGGGAATTCTCAGGCATAGAGAGTGCAATGATTTTAAAAGGTCTGTGTCTATACTACAAAGCTACAGTAATCAAGACAGTATGGTACTGGCACAAAAACAGAAATATAGATCAATGGACCAAGATAGAAAGCCCAGAGATAAGCCCACACACATACGGTCACCTTATCTTTGATAAAGGAGGCAAGAATATACAGTGAAGAAAAGACAGCCTCTTCAATATGTGGTGCTGGGAAAATTGGACAGCTACATGTAAAAGAATGAAATTAGAACACACCCTAACACCATACAGAAAAATAAACTCAAAATGGATTAAAGACCTAAATGTAAGTCCAGACACCATAAAACTCTTAGAGGAAAACATAGGCAGAACACTC
>NC_041224.1:53690157-53690413 GCF_002837175.3 Physeter macrocephalus
CAGCTCAGTGCTGTGTGACCACCTAGAGGGGGGGGACAGGGAGGGTGGGAGGGAGGGAGACGCAAGAGGGAAGAGGTATGGGGACCTATGTATATGTATAACTGATTCACTTTGTTGTAAAGCAGAAACTAACACACCATTGTAAAGCAAGTATACTCCAATAAACATGTTAAAAAAAAAAAAAAGGTCCGTGTGACTTTTTTTTTTTTTTTTTTTTTTGCGGTACGCGGGCCTCTCACTGCTGTGGCCTCTCCCG
>NC_041224.1:53690552-53760697 GCF_002837175.3 Physeter macrocephalus
CCGGGGCACGAACCCGCGTCTCCCGCATCGGCAGGCGGACCCCCAACCACTGCGCCACCAGGGAAGCCCTGTGTGACTTTTATATTGCGCCATTCCAGGGGCTTTCCTTAAAGGGGCTTTCAGGAAGAGATTAAAATGGAGAAAACCAAAATTTGAAAGTGGTGATCAGGCTGCCTTTAGTCTAACGTACGTCAAGGGGTCAAAGGGCTGGGGAGCCTTCACCCCACCGGATACCACGTTTTTTCACTCCTCTTCTAACCTGATAAACAGCTGTGTGGTTTCTCCATCCCTGCTGACTTTATCAGGCCCACGTCCTATTCAACTACAATCGCGAGACGGGGAGGAAGAAAGGATGATATAGGAGAAAGCTAAAAACCCCGACGGTTTTAGTTCCTAAATGAATGATGTATTTTAATATTCTAGGAATTTAAATTCGTATTGATTGCTATTTAAATTAATGTTTGGTCAGTCTATGGAGAGAGTAATTGCTAAACTGGGGGGAGATTAGTCACAAAGACTTTAGCAGGGGGCTTAGTGAGCCGAGGTGTTTGACTGCCGCAAAAGCACCGAGCTGCCCCACAACCAAACCCTGCTTCGTTTTAGTGATTTCTCAACTGGTGGCTGCAATCAGAATTCTCCTGTGACCACCATCAGATTATGACAATGAAAGTCACCACTCCATGGTCCTCCTGGGCAGGAGTTTCCCTTTTGTTTTTCCTCCATTCGACTTCCCACCCTTGCCACTTGCTGTACAATTTTGTCAGTCAGGGGAATAGTAATTCTGACACAACCGAAAACATGTACGATCAGGGTAAGGTCGTCTGGCTCCTGGACACATACTGGATGTGTGGAGGCGCTCCTGTGCTGTGGCAGAGGATGGACTTTGACCATCCTTTGTTTCTGTTGTGGCCATTATCTACCATATTAATATTCTGGAAGAAGAAAATTAGTGGCCAGTATTTTCTTCCAGCAAAATCACTGGCACCAGCCTCCACCCCAGAATAAGGACTGATCTTCAAAGTAGTGGTGTTGTCATTGCCACAGGACTACTTTGAGTCCCTTCTTTGGCAACTGCTCTCAGTGCCAATGAGATGAGATGAGAAAGACACCTTTGTCACTTTAGAGTCACTTTTTCTTTTTTTTTTTTTTTTTTTAAAGGAAAACAGCCTGGCTTGGTTTCTTCTCTTTATTCATCGCAGTAAAGGTCGGTTGTTTTCAAAAATCAAATTCACTTTTTCAGAGGAACAGTGGTCACTATGCAGAATATTAAAACTTTGCTAAAGGAGTTGAAAGCAGTTCCAGAAGAGAAATCACATATTAGTTTTTGGGCCGTGACAGTGTTTTAGGTACAGAGGTTTAGCCTCTCCGGTTGACTGCTTTGACGGGGCAATGTTCCCGTGGAAGCATACCTTCTAGTACATTTGTTAAACTAAAATCAGCCTCCTTACCTAATAATGTAAATGACTTTGGGAGGAACCTCTGAGTCTCCCGTTTCCTCCTCCTTATGTTTCTGTTCAATTCGAGCAGATTTTGTGGAAATTCTGACTTCATGACCCATCACTGCTGCATTAAAATATGCTTTCTGATGTCATGCTCTGAAATAAGCTAAGTTGTTTGCTACAACTACCTACACACAAATTAGAAAATTATACGACAGGCAGTTCAATACAGCCTACAGCTGGGACCCAGGTTATTATTGGAAGTCGCCGTCGGCATGGTTTCTGGTTTCGCAGTAAAAGAAGATGACTTGAAAGGACTCGGTGGTTTTGATGCTCTTCTGAAATGAAAACATTTCGGTGAGCGCACAGCCCTGGCTTGTCATTAATGTCAGACACGCGCAAACGCTGTTTTCATGAGTGCAGCAGTCACTCCCCGTCCAGACCACGACTTTCCACTCTCTGGTATTTCGGGCACTGTGCTGGCACTTTTCCAAGAGAACCTCTGGGCAATCCATTCTAGGTACTCAAACAAATACAACACTCTTCAACGAACAGGTGGCCTGAATTTGCTAATGTTAGCCAATAATTTCCACAAGAGAACGTGTTCCTTTCTGAGGAATACCGCAAGTGAATGATGAAATCCTCAAACTTTGGAAGGCAAGAAGTATGAATACTACATTTAAAGGTACATAGGGTTGGTTCAAAAATAATGTAGTGGATAAAAATATTACAACAGCAGAGTAGCTTTACACTGCTCCCGTTGAACTTCTTGATATGTACAGTAGAACAGTCTTATTGATGGAAGCAGAACTCTCTGGCATTCCTGATATGTTTGATGATATGTAGCACCTTTTATGTACGGTGTCTGTTGCCTGACTATACTGTAAACAAGCAACAAAACACTATACTTCATCCCAAAGGTATGAGGAATAAGGAATTAAGCATATTGGGTTGGAAGGGAATTAACAGTACATTAAAAAACAGTTGCCATCTATTTTTTTTGCTCTGTGCAATCAAGTTGGGCACAAGAGAGAAGAAAATAAAGCTATTTTCTTAGGTTGGTAGTGTTAGGAAGTGGTATTTGCTATCATATCATCAGTGTATTTTGCTTTCATTATTTTCCTCCCGCCATGCATTGCCCATGAATTAATTTAAGAAACAAGCAAAGCATCAGGGAATAGGTGAAATGTAAAACAGTATTTGCTATATTCCTTGGTTGCAAAACTCTTAAGAGCGAGGTACCAAACTTTGGATAAGAAGATGTTTTGCACTTTCCCGGGATATCACATATGTGTTGTTCTGGCTAAAGTGGTAGTATACTATTTTTAATATCACTTTTTTATTGTAATGAGTTTTAAACAGCCAAGGTGAATCCTCACAGATCGCCTGGGTGTCGGAGGCAGGGTGGGTGGCAAAATGGTGATACTTTTATGGTAATCTTTTTATATCACTTATTTTCTGTGCTTTCAAATTATAAATTCAAACTACAGTGTCACTCTCCATCCTCTCCCATGTCCTTTCTAATCTACAAAACAAACAAAAATTTATATTTTATCACTTGTATTATGAAACAGCCACAAATAGGACTCCAGGGTTTTGCAAGTTTTGCTTTATACAAAGTGTCTGATTTTCTTCCAGCCATGAATGAACTCACAAGGACAACGTAGATCACTTTATAAAACAAAATATAACTGATATTTGAAAACTAAATGACCAAAGGACATAACTGTTTATATTTGAGCTGCTTTTGACCTAGTAAAAAGTATAGGCAAGGAATATCTAAGGCTTGAAAGCTGGATGGGCGTTTTAAAGTTACAAAATTCACAACACATTCATTTTAAAAAATAACGTTTAAAGGCTAAGAATTTATAATCTATGTATCAAGGGTTTCTTTCTTTAGTGCTCACCAAAAAAGGCATTAAAAAAATTTTTTTTTTTTGCTATAGAATCATTTCTGGAAAACATCAATGGAAGTGTTATCAGTTATCAATCCTCTTCATTTGGACATTAAGGAGATTAAAGTTATTGTCAGTGTATAATAAGCTTTCATTGGAAAAGAATTAATCTTTTTCTTTACGTTGTTTGTTTTTCTCAAGGACAGTCAGAAAAAGATGTAGGGCTTCCGTGGTGGCGCAGTGGTTGAGAGTCCGCCTGCCGATGCAGGGGACACGGGTTCGTGCCCTGGTTCGGGAAGATCCCACATGCCGCGGAGCGGCTGGGCCCGTGCGCCATGGAGTCAGAAAAAGATGTAGGGCTTCCGTGGTGGCGCAGTGGTTGAGAGTCCGCCTGCCGATGCAGGGGACACGGGTTCGTGCCCTGGTTCGGGAAGATCCCACATGCCGCGGAGTGGCTGGGCCCGTGAGCCATGGCCGCTGAGCCATGGTTGCTGAGCCTGCGCGTCCGGAGCCTGTGCTCTGCAACAGGAGAGGCCAGAGCAGTGAGAGGCCCGCGTACCGCAAAAAAAATAAATAAATAAAAGAAAAAGATGTAAATGGAGATATATATTATCAGGTAAATGGTGACTCTCAAAAGAGATGAAGAAGGAATCTAAATAATGCTGCTTTAATTCTAAAACAATAACAGTTCAAGCAATGAATGACTGAATTAACACCTCAATATTACACCAAACTCAGGCTTACAGAAATAAGTTTCCAGTTGTGTGAAATCATTACCACACTTACAGAAAACAAGAGAAGCACTCTGCAGAACCACACTGGTTTTGCTGCTCTTTCTGCTGATTTAGTTTGTGCAGAAGATGCGCTGTGTGGACCACCTGTTCTTTATCACACTAAACCAACACTTTTAGAAGAAGACAAGACAGCTATGAATTAAGTTGCATCTTTTCATCTTTCAGATTTCTCCAAGATGTCTCAGGATTCCCTAAGTGATATCAATTGAGTGATAATTACAGCTATACAAGGCATACGCAACACATTGATACACCCATGTAGACTAGATCCACGACGCACTTATCTTCAGCATTTGGAAATTACTGTTAAGAGTGATTCAGTGCCCTTGTCTGTTGTCTTGATAATCTCATATCTTTTAGGCAAAAGGAAACGTATACTGCTAAGGGCTTTACCACTCTGATCTCAATGTGGAGTACAATGACAGACACCAAGGAGGCAGAAGCTGGTAACTTACACAAGTAAGTGACTTTGATGCTTCGGCTCATTCTGGTCTCTGCTCAGTTCCCACATCTTGGTCAGCAGATGTGGAAGACTTAATTAAAACCTGCTATTTCCAAGGTTTAATATATTAAACATAGTCTGGGTATATGAAGAGTCATCTCGGTTCTCATTTCATTAACAATCTCAATAAGAGTCCATCACACTAACTGTTCTCAGGAAGGGAAGTTAGAAAACCTCAAATAATTTCTCCTACTGCCCTTGCAATGATACCTTGCTGGCCCCCTTCCTTGTCTGAAACTCCTTCTCTGGCTTAGACAATAAAGGTATGATTCGCCTCTTGTGAATCATAGTTTTTGTTTTGTTTAGTGTGTTCTAAACAGCTAAACCTAACATTTCAGATTACAGAATTCCAAGCGGTAAAGACCTCTGAGATCACTCGGTCACACCCCTGACTTTTTAGCTAAGACAACCGGGGCTCGGAGAGGTAAAATGACCATCCCGAAATTACCAAGTTGGTGGGAAACCCAGGAGAGATTTCCACCCACATGTACTCACTCTCCTGCCATCTTTCCAACTAGGTTTACCCCAACCTCCCCATTTCACAGATGAAAAAACAGAACCAGTGTCAACAGAAATCACTCACTTGGGAGGAGTGAGCAGAGGTTAATTTATCAGGGTGGCTAGTCGAGGGCTTGGCAGCCGCAGGGGGCCTGACCTTGACGACACAAAACACAGGACAGTTCATGGTTCACCATGGTGGTGGTAGGGAGACGCAAAGAGCTTTGGCATCACAGACACAATGCCGGGCAGCTGAGGGTGGAGAGAGCTATCAGGGAGATAAGGTCCCGGCAGATTGAAAAAATGATGGTGGTACCAAAGAGGAAGATTATATCGAAATAAAACTGTGTCCACTGGACATTTTCCCCCAGTCTCAGTCCTGGCCACCATGCACTGCAGACATATCTAGAGATACAGAAGCTTAACTTGCCTTTTAAAGTCTCCCTTAATATTTGTGCTAGGGTCCACAGGAAATAAAAAACCAGAGGCACTCCTAGTCTTCTAACCCCAAGTCATCTGCCATTATGATACTTGGAGTCATTCTTCATAGCATTTATCACTCCCTGGAATGCTACATAATTATTAGCTGTCTCCACACGTTGAGAATGGAAGGGGTACAGAGCAGGGATGAGTCTTTCTTCCTTATCCAATATGCCCAGGGCCTAGTTCAGTGCCTGACACACAGCAGGGGCTCCAAAAAGGTGAATAAATTAGAGATTCTATCACCTGCTTCTAGCATGTACTCTCTGGTACCCTACAGGGAATGAAAGGGTTGTTAAAGCTATCCTAGACAGTGCTAGGCATTTCCTTCTAGCAATGGAAACCATAGTGAGAACCAAAATAAACGAAAGGATTCCTAATTTATCATAAAAGACGAAACAAACATAAATCACTTGGGGCAAGCATTCTTTTTGGAACTACATTTACTAGAACCTCACAGGATTGAAAGAAAAACGGCTGGGGTTGGAGGCAAGGGGGTCTCTCAGGATGAGAAATGTAGGAATATTCTTCTGACATCGAGGGCTGGTCCACAAGTGGTCAGCACATGGATACCCTGTGTGGGCTGTCAGATGGCAAGGAGTCGCTTTAGAGATAGAGAGATCTGGGTCCGAAAGCTGAGCTGGCCACTTATTAGCTCAGTGATCACGGGCAAGTTATTTAACTTCTCCAAGCCTCTATTGTGTAATTTGTACCATGGAGGTAATAGTAACGATTTCACAGGGTTGTTAGGAGGCTCAATGCAAGAAGACATCTAAACAACTAGCTCAGTGCCTGGCACACAATGGTAGCCCTATTAACTATTATTATATGAGCTATTGGTATTTTTATCTGCTCTCAGATAATACTCAATAACCAAAGTTAATCTCCATCTGCTTTTCTGAACCAGCCATTACTGCTTTATCCTGGGATTACTATAAGGTCAAGGTGGCAAGTGGGTTTCAGCTCATTTTCCAAGTCAGATGGATTTCTAGTGGTTCCCTGGGGTGTTGGTTGCGATGCATTGTGCTGTGGTTGATTGTGATGTCTGCCAAGGGTATGGGGCCAGGCTCACTGGTACTAATATTAGAATTGGTAAGCCTCTCCTAGTGTCACAGAGACTAACAGCTATGTTAATATTATATAACAAAGCACAAAGAAACAGAAAGGAGGGGCTAAGGGTCAGGTGGTCTGGGTTCTAACTCTAGCTCTGTAACTAACTGGCTAACGTGATTTTGTTCCAGCCACTTCTCCATAAAATCACTTTCTATTCAAATCCTGTGATTTACCAATCTTGATTTTAAAAACATAAGTGAAAAATACATAAGGCAGGGCCTGGCCTACAGGAAGTCCTTGATGGTTATCTGCTGAGATCATTTGAAAGAAAAATAAAAGCCCAAGGCTGTCATGCAGAAGTGTAACAGCTTAATATTTTCTGTCCTCCTTCAAAAAGTTTGACTCTTCCTACCCATGAAGAATGTATTTGAAAGGAGAAAAAAAAATTACCATATTTTTGGCACTAAAAAAAGGGAAAGATCAGCTAATGCTTAGGGATGCTTCAAGAAAGACAAGGCTGTTGAGAATATGGCAGCTCTTTAATAACCAAGGCACCATTTAAAAATAGCTGGAATTAATTACAGAGCTAATGACCCATTGAAAGCCTTATTTAAATACCAAAGCCAGCACTGAACAATCATGGAAAATATGGTTTAAAAGGGTTTCAGAGAGCAGAAACCAGGAACAGCAATTGAAACAAAAACCACATTATCTGAGGACACTAGCTAGCTTGGTGAGAAACATTCAGGATGTGAACATCTCAGGGGAGTTCTCAGACTGGGTAAGAGAAGCCACTAGGATCAAGAGAAAGACGAGAAGATGCCACGTACAGTCACCTACTTGGAAAAATAAAGGCCTCTATTCAGCATTCACCCCAAGAGCAGAGCCCTTTAAAAACAGCTCCCTCCATCACCCTGGCTTTCTCCCACCCCCATCCCAGCCCCACCCCCTACTTTCCTGACATCCCTACCCATCTTTCCTGTGCCATAGGATAAAATGAGAATTTCCACAGAGAGGAAAACGGATATTTTAATAAGTCTCTGTGGCTATTTTAGAGCTGTATTATCTCCACGAGTTTCCGCAGTGGACATGCCTCAGTCCTCTGTGCCTTGCAGCCACACCATCATCAGCCAAAGAGGAGGCGATAATCTTCTTCGGTGTGCCCTACTTGCCAGGCAAAAGTGATACCACTGCACTTCTTAGCTTCTCTCTGTACCAAAATGGCCTTTCTGCATGCCAGTATCCTGGAAGCATGCCGGGTGGCCAGAGCTGGAAGAGTTTCATTACTTCATTCATGCCCGTTTATTAAATGCATCACTCTTACTTACCCTTGTTCACTACAGCCCAGATGTGCCCTGTAGTTGCCTTGCTGAGTTAAAAGTGCAATGGAATCAAAAGCTTCCAAAGCCCTTGAGATCTCAAGGTGGAGACGTGGGGGTGGGAGTGAGGCACTCTTGACGTATATTGGTTTCAAGGAGCAAATATAAATTTTAGTATAAATTGCTGCTCACAATACCGCTTTTAAACCCTCAATTATTTATACTGTACTACTCAAGGAAACCTATAATTATTCCAAAAGCGCTTGCCAACGTCTGCCCTGTTTCATAATTGCCAACACAGCCTTGTTCAAAAGGATTAGTGGCTGTGTTTAAATTCTGTTTGGTATTAGGTTACTGTTTCAAACAAGATGTGATTGCACGACTTTGCGACATCCAAGCAGAACGGGGCCAATAAAGGACAAAGGAATTGTTTTGTGTTCACAGGTGGGAAGAGAGGGAAGGCTGGGAGAACACTCACATTGCTTGACATTTTCTTCTGCTTCTTTTCTGAGAAATACTGTCATCTGTTGAGCGAAATGACTTGAAGGAAACTTTCAAAAAATGTCTCAAGTAGTAGTTACTTGAAAGAAGAGTGATAACCCACTTCTCCATAATTTTCCCCTCTCCCACCTGCCCAGAGAATATGTTTCCACTTCCGGCCTTTACTTTAAGCGAATTGGGTAGTGACTCTGGAACCACAGCTTACACATCTCAAAGCACCCAACTGTTTGGGTCACTTGACTTTGTTGACCTATTTTCTGCTATTTCTTTCTGTTACACAAATCTCCCCCACTTGCCAAGAGGGGTCCATCTATGTTCCCAAGAAGCACAGACAACAGAGGGGTTTTGCATTATCTGTAACGAATGCTTTTAGAGCATCTGGCATCTCAGGTGAGTGTTTAGGGGAAAAAAAAAATGGGATACCTCTTGGGTGTCTCTCATCTTTATTTCATGCTCTCTCTCCTTTAGATGTATCCAATTGTGGGTGGGAGGCTCTCTGTTCCCTCGCCATCTCCAAATGAAATCTATCCTCAAAACTGAAGGTGCTATGGATAGTTTCATGAAGAGGAACAGGGAGGAAAAAAAATCTGGCCTAAGTAACAACTTCTGAATTTATACCATTGATCCTCACCTCTTCCCAAGCCCCTCTTCTTTCATGAGCACATCATGTAAAAATAGAGAACTAAGGCAGTTATCTGAAAACAAGTTCTGTACTACTCCTCTAAATATTTTAGGGAAATGTTTTTCCTACTCTGAAGATCCAGGCTATCTTCTTGGTTCCACTTACTCTGTAGGTGAAGACAGTGCCATTGACTACTCCCCACACTCTGAGAAGGTGGGGTAGGAGAAAAGTGCTGTGGACCAAGTCAGCATCCACAAATCCACTGGCCACTAATGAGGTCCTCTAACGCCTAGAAGTTCATGGCTTCCCCTCTCTACCCATCATTTCAGGTTCTACCATAGACTATGTTCGATTCAAACCTCACTTCCTCCTGAAAGTCTTGTAAAATGAAGAAACCTTGCAAGTGACAACAGATGTTTCCCACCACCATTCATGTAGCCAGTGTGAACTTCCTTATCCTACTTTTGTGAACATGTTGCCTTCCCACCTTCCCCCCAGGAACGTTTGTATGTCCACCCTAATTCAACGATTAATGACAAGGAACAGATTTATTGGAGCATATATTTCTGTATCATCTCCAAATGAACATCCCCAAATGCTTGAACAGCAATAAGTACCCCATAAATACCCTTTAAATAGCCAACTCCCACGACTCTCTGATTTACTCCCCCTGTCACTGGATGTCTTTTTCTACTTTTTTTCTAAAGAAATTCCTCCTCCTCCTTCTCCTTGCTGGCAGGAATAATTTTTTTGCTACCAAAAAAAGTATTCTTTCTGGCCAGTACTCTTTGATTCTGGGAAGGCTGAAGTTCAAGTTGCCATGGAAGAATTTGCATTGTTCCCCTACAGTCATACCTAAAATTAACCCACTTTCTTAATTAAGTAAGATCTAAATTGCACACAACCGTTATGGTTACCTGGGAACTAGAGAGTGGGGCTTTTTGGCCCTAGAAGAGAATGTGTAAGATGTGGTTTGGCCTTCATTTGGAAGCAGCGAAAATCACAGAGGTCGTGGTTACATGACAGGAAGGGCCAGGGTAGTGAACACTGTGTTTTGGCTAAGTAACTAACTTTGTACTATTATGTAATGAAGTACAAGCTCAGCCTTGCTTGAGTTTAAATAACCAGAGTCAATTTAAAACTCTGGGATGGGAGGATAAACACAGGAAATTCTGTCCTCCATCCTCCAGTCTGTCAAGCCCACCATTCATCGGGAGCATATTCCCTTGGGCTACAAGAGAAACATCTTGCAAATTGGAAACAAATAGTCATTTTCTAGATAGTTCTCTCAAAGAATTCAACAAAGTAAATTCTCCTACCTGCAGAAAACTTTGGTGAACATTATGTATTTTAGAGCATCACCAGAGCAAACGGCAATGAATCTCAGCTGATTAGAGCTTTACTAAGTAAAGCTAAATTTTCTCATAGCTGGAGTTTTATCCAAGCAAGCACATCAAAACAAAGGGAGTAGTTATCGTAAATCTTTTTTATGGAATATTTCTAAAATCATGATATATTTTTCTTCTTCTTAGAGTATTTGGAACATAATTGACTCTTTCTTGATGATGAAGTAGTATTTCAAAACTTATTTTAAAAACTTATTAGAAACTTATCAAAACAGTACAAAATAGAAACTTATCAAAACAGTACAAAATTATTGTATATGCTGTAATACTCTGAGGGCCTTCTAAGGTTTATATGACACTTTGCCCCAAAGCTAAATGCCCTAGTCTCTTGTCCCTTTTACAGTTTTTTCCCCTTCATCAGTTGTTTTCCTTCCATCTGTAGCCATATGCTACATGTCATGAGGCCCTCTTACTTATAACTAATATTTCATCTTAGAATCCGCTATGTGCTTGGAACCCAGCCAGACACCCAAACTTGTCAGAGGACCTGTTCCTCTGAGTCAAGTGCATGAGCTGTTGTGCCTGAACTTTGGGACTCTGTTTTGGCAACCCAAAGGCCTGTTTGCTTACCGCTTAAGTCCTCAGATGGTTCCTGATAAAAGAGGTCACAAGAGGACAGATTTATCATAGGTGAAGTATTGCTACCGTAGGAAGGCAAACAAAGTGACTGTAAGACCATGTTCTTCAAGTTACCCAGAGAAAGTGTGTGCAGAGAATATGACACTCACCTTTCTGTTACTGGCGTTAGGGCCTGATAATTATCGAAAGCACATTAAGTTTGAGAAAGTTTCTCAGACCCTTCTCAATGCCTTCAAGTAGATATGTTTTAAGGAACAGCAAATTGATTCGATATTACTTTAGCAAGACGAATTTTATGATTCCCTCCCAAATATTCCAAGCCAAACATAGAGACTTTATAAATTCTGGCTACTGTCTTTTTTTCTTTGTTACAGATAGTCAAAAGTTACTATAGTTGATTTTTCTTAAGGGGTTAAGTTATAACAAGATGTCTGTGAATGACTTGAATGTGTGGTTTGAGTTCATTTTGGACCCCGTCAACACATATGAATGTGTCATTCATATCTGGCAAAGCAAGAAGTTTATCAGAGCAAGTCTTTATTATGTTTCCTATGAGACTATTAATTTTAAATCTCTCTAGAGAATTTGACTCACTTCTTAAGGAGATTTAGGTTGAAAATGATCATACAGCCACGAAATGCACTCTGACTGTATGTTACGATGTATTTCACTTAAAAAACACCGAGTAACAAGAGTATTTAAAATTTTTTTTTCCTTTTCTCTTCTTTTGCTTTTCTTTTTGTTTCCAAGAGTGCTTTCTGAAACAATCAAAAATCATGTGACCCAACTTGCCCCAGCCACACCCTTAATATTTTGTTAACACAGGAACTGAGCTGCCATTCCATTTTTTTTATATTTGTGCTTAATAACTGGATTCAAGTAGTTATCCTCCCTCTAATGTGGCTGCTTGGACAATTTGTTGATTTGCCCTTAGCAGCAGCTGCTAATATTTAACTGTAATTTTAGGCTAAATATTCTTTCTGCTTAAAAGTTACACAGGCTTATTGGACAGAATTTAGAAAATAAACAAAAGTATACAAAAATATGTTTCCACAGTCTGCACTCCTAGAGATAATCAAAGTTTTAAATATG
This sequence comes from Physeter macrocephalus, assembly GCF_002837175.3. Lineage (NCBI taxonomy): Eukaryota > Metazoa > Chordata > Mammalia > Artiodactyla > Physeteridae > Physeter > Physeter macrocephalus. Next base: position 53,702,733 of record NC_041224.1, read on the forward strand.
TACATGTCTTTATACATACATCTTCACACATGTTTTAAAACATTTAATGTTTTAAAATACAAGTGCTTCCATACACAGGATTTTAATTTGTACTTTTTTAATATTAGAAAATGCAAATATTTATAAATAATTGAGACATAATTGAAATTGTGATAAAAAAGTAATACAGAAAAATTTAAACTCTTTAACTTTGAAATGAACACAAGAATTTCACCCAGTGCTGTAGATGCAGGAAAACTTAAGGAAGATGCTTTAACCACAAGATGGCTCCCAAGGTTTTGGACCCCCTTCCATAGATTCCAAATCGTAAAATACCAATGCATTTTTAAAAAGCGTCAAGAAAAACAGAAGGAAAGTAAATGTCAATCCAAAACTATGTCCAGGGCATCCCTGTTGGCGCAGTGGTTGGGAATCCGCCTGCCAATGCGGGGGACATGGGTTCGAGCCCCGGTCCGGCAGGATCCCACATGCTGCGGAGCAATGGAGCCTGTGTGCCACAGCTACTGAGCCTGGGTTCTAGAGCCCGCAGGCCACAACTACTGAGCCCGTGTGCCACAACTACTGAAGCCCGCGTGCCTAGAGCCCAGTGCTCTGTGACAAAGAGAGGCCACCGTAATGAGGGGCCCACGCACCACAATGAAGAGTAGCCCAGTAGCCCCCGCTCGCGGCAACTAGAGAAGGCCCACGCACAGCAATGAAGACCCAACGCAGCCAAATATAAATAAATGAAATAAATACATTCAAAACTATGTCCATAGAAGTTGAAATTCTCCCAAAGTGAGCCCAGAGTCAGCCTACCGAAGCAAATCCGAAATGAGGTGAGTATTCAAATAATCAGACAAAAATCCCTGCTCCTGAAACAAACCACAAATACTTGCTGAAGACCTACTATGTGCAAGATCCTGATTATGCAAATACCAGGTGTGCCAGACAACTGCCCAGCCTTTTGTGCTTCTCTGCCTAACTAGATATGCCTGCGGTTTTCCATGTGGGATTCCACTTCTTGTATTTTGGTTGAAGTGTACATTTATTCTAATGGATAGAAGATATTAAACAGCCTTTGATTTAGAAGGTGTCTCACTTCACTTCAAAATGAAATCTACCTTGTGAGTTTGATTAGGGAAGCTTCATGAGATTTTAGCCCCTGTGTATATTTTCATCTACTGTAGTGCTAAAGAACACCTAGGATTTCTCTTCTGCCACTTACATAAACAGATCTTAGGAAAATTTCCTTCAGCTTCGGTTTCTTCACTTGTAGTATGGGGATCTTTTTTTTTTTTTTTTAAAAACACCTTAATTCATGTTTTTCAAAGAATGATGCAGATGCAAATTATACCAATATTCAAGATTTTTCTTTACAAAAATTCTTTGTAAATATAAATAGCACATCATAAGAAGAGTTTTTTAAGTTGATATTTTCATATATATTTTTCTTCTTTACCATATCCCATAGCCTAGGGAAAACTGTACAAACAGTGGAAAAGCAAAAAGAAAATTTAACAAATTAAGAGGCTTCATTTTTTTCTAATTTTTTAAAATTTTATTTACGGAGGATCTTACCACTCACCTCATCTCATGGTGTCCTAAAAAACAAAATGAGATAGTACAGTGCTTGGGGGATACAGGACTCTCAGTAAATGTAGGAAACTGGCTTCCCAGAGGTTCAAACCGTGGCTTTTCCTGTGTGGCGACATCACAGACATTGTTTATCAGAGGACATAGGTTTGAATTCACTGTGGTTCACTCTTGTCATCGGGAAATTGCTTCCAATACGGCGAGTACACACATTGATGACAATGGCCTATATATTTACTGAACAGCGATCGCGGCCCTCAGGATTGGGTAAAATGCTCTCACAGTATTCCGTGGGCTTGAAGTATATCCAGCCTTCACTTTGTCCTCCCAGGTACGGCCTTCCACAGGCCTTCTAACTTAAGCCTGCTTGTCACCACACACTTCATTCCTTTAGCCTGTGAACTATATGTCCAGACAATGACTCTGACATCTGAGAAATGTGCACACTTACAATCGGTACACAGCATGGCTGTGGAGACACTGTTGAGAGACCCTGGGGTTAGACACCGAAACGCAAATCCCAGCTGACGGCACCATGTGGCTTCGTGCAAGTCACTTTGACCTCTCCCATCCTCAGCTTCCCTTATCTGTAAAAGGAGAGTAACCATGGTTCCTACTTAGGGAGCTGTTAGAAGTGAAGTGTGACCATGCATGTTGACTGCTGAGCCCAGGGCCTGGCAGATAGAAAAGATTCAATAAATGACAGCTTGTGTTGTTACTGTTGCTGACTTTATCCTAACATGGTAACACATCTGGCCCTCCAACTAGGATCTTCTTCTGGAGCTGGTTTTTAACATGCAGGGATGATAACTTGCAGAGAATTATCCACACTCTCTCATCTGGTTACTTTTACTTCCACTTAGGAGAGAGCTGGCTAGGGTTAAGAGTACAATGGAGGGCTGCAAAAAATTGTTTTCCTGTGTTTGAAGTCTCCTAGGCTGTCGTAAATCTGATCTTTCGGTCTCCTTAGGACAATCCTCTAACCATGAAAGATGGGGGCCCACGAGAGCAAGTTATCTTCGACTTGTTGAACTTTCAACAGATGTATTGTTCAAACATATTTGGGAGAATGGGAATCAGAGAGAATTCTAGAGTAAACACTATTTTCTCAAAGTAAAATAATGCTGGGACATCCCTGGTAGCGCAGTGGTTAAGAATCCGCCTGCCAATGCATGGGACACAGGTTTGAACCCTGGCCCGGGAAGATCCTGCATGCCCCAGAGTAACTAAGCCCATGCGCTACAACTACTGAGCCTGCGCTCTAGGGCCCACGAGCCACAACTACTGAAGCCCACGCGCCTAGAGCCCGTGCTCTGCAGCGAGAGAAGCCACCGCAATGAGAAGCCTGTGCACTGCAAGGAAGAGTAGCCCCCGCTTGCTGCAACTAGAGAAAGCCCATGCGCAGCAACGAAGACCCAACACAGCCAGATAAATAAGTAAATAAATAAACTAATTAAAAAAATAAAATAATGCTTATTCTCAGAAAATTATAGGAGAGCATATAGTGATATTTAAATCACTCAGTACCCTAATAACACCCGAGTTAGAACCCTGTAACCAGGGCAATAATAGCATCATAACACATTTTTGCTTCACTCTTTGGGGCTTTTAAATTCAATGCCTCAACCAACTGCTTACAAACTGCTATGGGCAAGCAGGGTCCTCGCCGTGAGCTCGGTGAATATTATCTATTGTGTTCTAACAATATCTCAGCAAAGAGACTGAGTGTTCCAGAAACCTCAGTCTCTGCATTCGTCCACCAGAGCTTTGAAGAACACTGTCTTCTTTTTCTGTGGGCCGATTTCAAGGGACAATAGAGGTTTAACAGAGGACAACACAATCGGACTTAGATAAAACTGATGGATTCCCAAGAATTCTTCCATAAAGGTAAATTCCACAGATAAGACACTGAGTTTTCTTTTTTCTCTTTAAAGGAGCTGCTTCTTGTAATCTTGAGGAGCTCAAGAACTGCTGCTATTCAAACAGGATTGGTTTCAGACAGTGATAGAGGTGGCAAAAATAATTCTGCAAATGAGACTCACAGTGTGTATGTTATATGCAATCTGTTTTTATGCATTCATTAGGCATTTGGAATACCTTGCTGCTGAATAATGAGATAAATCACATTTGTCCAATATCTTCCCATTTGTACCACGTTTATGTTTAGCCTTGAGCCTGAACCTATGTTATTGAACAAACAACTCTGTCTCCTTCATAATGGATTTTCTCCAAATGGATCTGTTTCATGTTAAAATTAATAAGGAAGGTAGTTTTTTAAATGACATAGGCAGCAGGTGACAGCAACTTCTGAAAGCATAACCGAATGGGGATAACTTAATTATTAGCTATATCCTCTACACAGAACCAGGATCATAATAAAACTCAATTTGGCTCAGACACATATATCTATCATCCCTGTTTTTTTCAACAAAAATTAGCTAATTATGACGTGACCTGAATTGCGAAAGTCAACACATCCCCTTGAACAACCACTCAAACACTTAAAGAAAATAAATTGTCCTTGAACTCGGGCCAAGTACTTGATGGATTTATAGATGTCACTTGCCTCCTGGCTTGAAACAGAAGTTAAGTCAGATACAAGCTTCTTGTCCACCTACCCCTCGATGTTGGTAAATTATTAAGTAAGCACTGGGTAATATAATGCAAAGTTAATAACAGAGGCCTATAATTAACACACACGCCTATGCGTACTCTAAAAAGTGGGTACCCAAGGAAAGTCTCCTTATTAGGCAATGTGATCAAGAATTAATTGGTTAATGTCTATATAGCTCAACAAATAAACTGTATGATTATTATAATTGTGGTGAGTACAGTTCAAAATCCACTTCAAGTTCAAAGAATAGTAATTCATATATTTAAGTATAGATGTAAATATTTAACTATGCAAAAGTAGTTATTTTAATGCTATTCCAAGTGTCTAATAAGTATTACCCAGCTCTGAGGTTTTACTTTTTTTCTCTTGATAAAAGGTCCTAGATGATGCAAAAAATTTCACAATTCCCTTACTGCCGTTAATAACTTTACTTCAACGTTACTGTAATTTGGGGGGAGAATTTTGCCATAGAAATGAAAGAGAGAGAGTTTCGTGTTACATACAGAAACTGCCGTATTAATCCCAGTGCATACTGGTGGATGGTTAAGAAGGTGATTGAAATATACTGAAACCTAAGTTTACATGCAGGAGAGAACAGTAAATAAAGTGGGTTCCCAGCCTCCAAGTCTTATATTTTTCTTGAGGTGGGGAGATGGCTAGATGAATACAGGGTAAGTTGTAAAGATCATGATAACATAAAACGCCAAACCAGATTTTTTTGAGGGAATTCAGGAAGATCCTTTGTCATTTGATCTGGGCCATGAAGAGTGAATACCACAGTTCTATAGGCAGAGAAAGTTGCGATGGCAGTGAGGGAAAAAGACAGGCTGAGGTCCCCGCATACGCATGTGTGGTGTGTGCAAAGGAGGGTGGAGAGGAGCTAACGGATGGAAAGTAGGTAGCCAGCTTGGTGAGACCTAATCTTAAAGGGTCTCGAATACTTTGCAAAGGAATTTGGACTTATTTTCTAAGTCACTGAGAGATTTCGAACGGAGGGGGTGGGCAGCCTATTGAGATCCATGTATTATAAGAGATTTTGATCCATGTTCAACGGCACAAAGCTTATGAGTTTTGAAATTTGTTTCTAACAGTTAATAACCAGGGAATTTCAATAAAAGCTCAGATCTCCAGATTTTCTTTAAAAAAATCAAAAGGCCTGGCAATGGTGGACCCGTTATTCTAAATGGGGACAGTTGGTCAGAGCCAAGGGAGGTGGCTTGCTCCAGATGGTACATGTGCTGTCCAGTGGCCCAGGTGCCTCTTCTTTCTGCCACACTCATACCACCTGCCCAGGGGTACTAAACATTTGGGTTTGTGCCTTCTCTTTTATTTTTATTTTTTTATTTTTTATTTTTTTTTGCAGTACGCGGGCCTCTCACTGTTGTGGCCTCTCCCGTTGCAGAGCACAGGCTCCGGACGTGCAGTGTCCCCTGCATCGGCAGGCGGACTCTCAACCACTGCGCCACCAGGGAAGCCCGTGCCTTCTCTTTTAAAGAGATGTCCTCTTTCAACAGCACGTGTCTTTCTACCACTGCAAGCAGCATAAATTAACTTCAATGAGTTAATTTATACTGATGATCTCTGGCTTATTTGGCCAGTACGTCCCTTTACCCCTTTTTTGGGCCCCTCCTGCCAATGAGGTTTTCCATTTATACCTTTATTTAAAAGTGAAGATAAGTACTTTTAAATAAAATGTATGTGGGTTGAAAAGGCAGATGTCATGTGTGAGGGGCCCACAGTGAACATGGGGTAAAGAACAGGCTCCACAGCAGGATTTCTCAACCTCAGCACTACTGACATTTAAGGCTGGATAATTCTTTATCTTGGGAAGCTTCCCTGGACATTGTAGAATGTTTAGCAGCATCCCTGGCCTCCACCCACTGGATGCTAGTAGCTCTCTCCAGTTGTGATAATCAATCGGGTCTCCAGACATTGACAAATGTCCCCTAGGAGTTAGAATCACTCCCTGTTGAGAACTGCTGCTCTATGGGGAGGAGGGTTTCCAGGACAATAAGGTCATTACAGAGTACTGAGCAGAGTTCCCTGTGCTATACAGTAGGTCCTTATTAGTTGTCTATTTTATATATAGTAGTGTGTATATGTCAATCCCAATCTCCCAATTTTTCCCTCTCCCCCTTTTCCCCCTGGTAACCATAAGACTGTTTGCTACATCTGTGACTCTATTTCTGTTTTGTAAATAAGTTCATTTGTACCAAGAGCCCCTCTTTCTATGTTCTTAATTACTGATGTAGTTGAGGGAAAGAAGACAGGAACTTACATGATTTACTCAAGACCCAAACCTCCCCATTCACATACCCTGGCCAAGGTGGCGTCAGAATGTCTCTGAGGACACTGACATGTCCTACTGATAAAGCCTGATAAAGCCTCTGCACCCCAACAAGGCAGTGGCGAGGTCCGCTCTGGGTGTCACTGGGGAGAGCAGGGCTTGCTGCGCTAACACCTGGGAGAGGCCAGGTACAGACCTCAGAATACATCAGACCACGTCCAGGGCCTCCCGGTCCTCTAACTCTTAAGGCCTCCAACACAGAGCTCACTCATCTGAGAGCTTCCTTCATTTTTCCGGGAATATAAGTTTCTCTTGAATCTACACATTATTGCTCTATCAGCAACCTGTCAGTGTGATTTTGTATGCTCTCCTAGTATAAGTAAAAAAAGATGAGCTTCTTCTGCAGGTGAAGGGTGGGCAACTGTTGAGTGACAAGGGCAAGAAGTAGGTAAAAGTTGATGGAAGAGTTTTGATATTTTTCATATGGATTTCAGGTTGGATTGGTTTTGAACTAAGAAAGAAATATCAAGATTATGGCATTTCCTGGAGTGTAAAATAGACAGGCTGATGTTACAACTTACAAAGTCATATTTTTGTGGTTAGTGCTTTTCACATTTCCTTCTTTCGCCATATAGAATCTAATCATTTCCCTCTGGGGAGAGGTATTATTTAGAGAAAATTGGTTGAATTAAATTAATCAGTGCAAGTGGCTTGTTCGTTGTGCACCCCTCAAAAGAAACCAAAGGCTCCATTTTTTACAAAATTCAAGTCTTCAGATGTTTAGCAAATAGGGAGCAGATGCTCAATATGGCTTAGCTCATGACAATAAGGATTGTGGTCCTCACGATAATTTGGGGGAGGGGTGATGGGTAAAAGGAAAAACAGGAGAACAGCAAAGAAAAATGACAACTGGTCTTCTCGTTCAGTAAATAATGAGTAAATGAAATAGCAGGCACCTCCGCAAACAGAGATAGTGTTGATAGTAACGACCCGTCCAAAAGGATGAGCCGGCTTGAACAGGGGGAGGATGAACAATGCAGGGGTAACAGAGGGACAAGGACAAGGAGGGTTTTGAGTAAGTTAACCCTACTGGTAACAAAGAAGGGACAGAGAGCAGGGCTGGGCAGCTGAAGCATCCTTTTGTTCACAAATCAATGGAAGCTATTCAATCCAATATGGTTTGATTTAGCAGATATTAACTGAAGCTAAAGTGATGCAAATACGTCAGCGAATGGAGAGTAAGAGAAACAGAAGAAACCCACACTGGCTAGAAAAGGAGACGAGAACAGAGACTGACATTTAAAGACTAGATTAAAAGGATAGGAAAAAGTAGAGAACGATGTGAGCGTGACATCCTTAGACAGAAGGGAGGTGAAGCGGACAGATCCAGTGATCCCCCTGTGTATCAGGCTCCAAGAAAAGAGAGAGGAGAATTGAGCATGGACCACAGGTCACACAAATACAGCACAGGCACTCAGTAAATATTTGCTGCATAACGAAATAGCCATGAAAAGTCCCTTCTTTTCTGTATCTGATGACAGCTTACGATTTTATACAGTATTGAATTAACAAGTTTTTGCCCTTTGGGGATGACTTTAAAACATTTATCTATTTAGAGAAATTTCTATGAGCCTCATCTTGTACCCCTGATGTCGCTCCTGTCATAGATTCAGTTAGGGGGTCATGCTACAGCAGTTGGAACACTGGACTGACAGGCAGGAGACCAGGGTTCCAAAACTGGCTTTGCTGTGAAGTGTGTGACACTAGGCCAGCCACTTAACCTTTTTGAGTTTCTGCTTCCTCTGGAGTAACAGGAGTGGCCCAGACCAGATAACTCTCAGGACCCTCTTGTGATCCTACACAGGCAATGATGTACATTACCATGTTAATCACATCTTTCGCTCTGTCTCTTTCCTGCCTCATAAGCCCAGAGTTGAATGGCAGATAAAAGTCCTCTTTTCCACTCTCTTCTCATTTTGCCTGCTCATGGCTTGTCAACAGTACTTTATATAATCAATGCTGGAAATGTTTACCCATCTGTATTATCTGAGGGTTGTTATTTACTGTTCCTGCTATTTTTTTTTCCTTGGAGAGGAATTTCGACGTGTCCCTCGCAGGGAGACCACAGCAAACAACGAGGATAGATTTTCACAATACTCAGCAGGAAGGGACACCGTTCTGCTGGCTTCTCTGACACAGTCTGAACCCATTGTGATGGTATACTTGAAGTGGTTTCCTGTGTTTTTCCATGTTTTAAAGACTACATGAAAGCCCAGGTCTTCTCTGCACTGTTACGCTGAGCTGGAATTAATTTTTGTCCATTTTCTATGAAAATACAAATAATGATGCAATCAGACGTTTTGATAAAAATGAATGGCCTTGTTACTAAAGAGTTAAACAGACCTACCACATCACTTACAGCCCTCTCTGATATAAGAATATTCCACTGTAAACTCTTTGCAGCTCTCAGATGAAACATGATCAGTGAAAACAATTCCAGAAGAGGAGTAAGGAGACTCTGATTCTAGTCCTTACTCTGCCACTAGCTTAGCCCGGGCAGGGCATTTCATCTCCCAGGTACTTGCTGTGTAAAGCACACAGATTGGATTAGATGACTTCTGAAGTTGCTATAGGTCAAATATACTATAAAATGCCTGACTAGCTACGGGACTGTTGTTTTTAGCTATGTCATCTTCCACAATCAAAATCCCGCTCCCAGCTGGGGAGTTATCAAAATTCACTCATCAGAACACTGTGCCAACTCGTAAACTGACCTCACTACTTTTCTCATTAAAATGTAATAATCGGGACTTCCCTGGTGGCACAGTGGTTGGGAGTCCGCCTGCCAGTGCAGGGGACATGGGTTCGAGCCCTGGTCCGGGAAGATCCCACATGCCGTGGAGCAACTAAGCCTGTGTGCCACAACTACTGAAGCCTGAGTGCCTGGAGCCCATGCTCCACAGTGGGAGGGGCCACTGAGGTGGGAAGCCCGCGCTCGCTGCAACCAGGGAAAGCTGGCGTGCAGCAATGAAGACCCAACACAGACAAAACATAAATTAAATTAATTAATTAATTTAAAAAAATGTAATAATCCACACAAAAGTGCAGAGTGTGAGTTATATAAATAGAATAATGCCCTAACTAAAAGATACCAGAGCATGCTGCAGAGGTCATAAATCCCAGCACTCTGAGATGGGCAGACAGAGGCCTGACCTCTAAGTTCTATGCATGAGAGTCCATAGATTCTGCAGAAAAGATACTAGGCACACCCTCCTCTGTTCCTCAGTATCTGTAATCTGAATTTTGGGGTCTTAAAATGACATAGCAAGGTTGAATACCTTAAATGTAGAAAGCAGCTCAGTATAAAGTGGGTATAAAGGGGATTCACTGGTTGGAGAACATGCTACCCTGCATTTCACATGGTCCATACAGGGCAAGGAGGGAGAATGACTTCGAAATATATATGGCAAGGGGAAGAACCCATGAGAAACCAATCACAAAATGAGCATGATACCACGGCTTTCCCAAACACTTGGATAATTTGAGCATATTATCTAACCACCAGAAATGCAGGGACTCTAACTCAACGGGCCTAATAAGGCCATGGCTATTACGATAGCTGCATTGTTCTGCCTTTATCTTTGGTAGCCAGACAAAAAGAGGGGCATTTAAGTCATACTCCTGCCCACTGTTTAAAAAAAAAATCGGGGCTTCCCTGGAGGCGCAGTGGTTGAGAGTCCGCCTGCCGATGCAGGGGACACGGGTGCGTGCCCCGGTCCGGGAAGATCCCACATGCCGCGGAGTGGCTGGGCCCGTGAGCCATGGCCGCTGAGCCTGCGCGTCCGGAGCCTGTGCTCCGCAACGGGAGAGGCTCACAGCAGTGAGAGGCCCGCGTACCGGAAAAAAAAAAAAAAAAAAATCCATAAATAATACTGATAATAAAACTACATTATGGATAAACAACAAGGTCCTACTGTACAGCACAGGGAACTATATTCAATACCCTGAGATTACACCATAATGGAAAAGAATATAAAAAAAGAATGTGTGTGTGTATATGACTGAATCACTTTGCTGTACAACAGAAATTAACACATTGTAAATCAACTATGTGTCAGTACATAGAGTCACAACCTTAAAAAACAAACAAACAAACAAACAAATTACATCATGAAGCACTCAGTGATGGTTGCCAAGCACCTTAAATATATTATCTCATTCAGTCCTCAAAACAATCCACTGAGGTGATGCCATGATTATCCCCGTTGGTGGATGAGAGCTGAGAGAGGTAAATAACCTGTCCTAAGGTAAGGGAGTCAAACCACCTCTCTTCTGCATGAATCTGCCCAGTGCCAAGTGTTGATCTTGAATACATGAAGGAGAAACAACCTGAGAGGCAGCTGGCAATGATATTTACTTCTTCGCAGTTTGGGCCTACGTCCTAACACGTATTCAATTACCAAGTGTAGCTTTAAATAAATGTGTGCTCCAGCCTCTCAAATTTAAACAGTAGTCTTCCATGTCATAATTACGCTGGCTGTGACACGAGCCTAGCCGAGAGTGGATTTTTATTTTAACAAGCTTGAGTAGGTGCATGAGTGTGGGCTGAGCTTTTTGCTTGCTAGTCAGTACTTGAAAGCGGGCTCCAACCTTTAATTTAAGCATTCGCTTGTAGCACCAACAGGGCTACAGGGCTTCCAGTATCAAAGACACACTCCTCCATCCTTTCATGGCCCTACTTCTGTAAGCAGCGTGATTGAACTGCGGCACCACAGAACCTTGTTTTCCCTCCTCCTGGCAGCGCAAGCCAAAACACTACTGCCCCATTCATCTTCGCGACATCAAAATGAAGTCCCGGAATCAATTTCTAACAAGCAAAGTGCAAAAATCCATTGAAGGAGTCTCGTGGCTGATGCCTTTCATATATCTCTCAACAGCATACGAGAGGCAAAGTGTCTGCACAGAAACCCAAATCATACCATAGAAGGGTCTTTTGCAACATCCAAAAAGCTTTTGTTTGTTTTTTTTTCCTTCCCCGAAATGATTAAGGGAAAGGACGATACTGAGAACATCTGATTGTTCCTAATGAATTCCATGTGCCTTGAAAATGTTTGGCGACCTCCCCCAGGGGCTTACCGGCACCTTTCTAAAGAACAACTCCCTTAGAGCGACAGCTGGGGCCTTTCATGGTCTGAACTCCACCGGCCTCCTCTAGCTGCCTCATCTCCTGCAGTCCCTTCAGGCCACACTCAAGTACTTGCCAGCCCCAAACTCGCCTCCTTCCCTGTCTAGCCTTTGAGAATTTTCCCAAGCTCTACTCTTTGTTGGGAAGACCTTCCTTCGCTTCAAAGCTCAGCTAAGCTTTTGCCTCCCTCAGAAAGCTGTTCCTAAGCCCTCAGACTGATTCGGGCTCCTCCTCTGTGTTCCCAACAAAACCCCCATTTCTCCAATCTGGCACTGACACTGTGTCATAGTTTTATTTCCGCCTGGGGTCCTCTCTGGCCTGTGAGCTCCTTGAAGGCAGGGACTACATCTTTCCTTCTCTCTGCTTCTAGCACTTTGTACAGCTCCTGCCACACAGCAGATGCTCAATAAATATCTGTGCATATTTTGCCTACCTCTCACTCCACGAAAGTGCTCCGAAGGAGCCTGCCACCCCAGTTTGCACCCAAGCTCAGAGTCTGGAACAATCTATCTTTGTGAGACTCCCATGGTGCTGCGCTGTTGGGTCAGAGCAGCAAGCAGGTTCGAAACATGGGCTTTGGGGTCAGACAGGCTTGGCCTCCAAGGGCAGCTCCGTGCTAGCTCCGTGGCCGTCGGGCAGGTCCCTGCCTCCGAGGGGTGGCGGTAAAAGGCTCACAGGAGTATGAAATGTGGGAATCCACTTCACAGTGCTTGGCACACAGGGGAAGCACTTTAAAAATGACCGGCTTAGGACTTGTATTACTGTTCACAGTGGTAGGGCTTGGATCATGCAGAATTAGAAGCCTCTTAGGGTGTATGATGAGAAATATCATTGAACTGCCCATTCCACCAGCCCCTTTGTGACCAAATCACATAACTCACGTCTTTGGGCACCGGCAAAGGCCCCGGTTAAAATGCCAGAGTGTGCATCAGCTGAGGTAAGACCGGATGAAGTCATTACCCCAACTTCAAATCTGTGTACATGGCGTGTGTCCCATTCCCCACGTGAACATGATGAGGACCGTATTCATCATAATGCTTGTTCACTGCCTACTATGGGCTAAGCACCTCTTACTGGTGGGACACTGTAGAAAGCACCTTGGATGTGTTACTTCCTACTTCGCAAAACCCATATATGAGGTCCATGTTATAATTATCTTTTAATTTTACAGTTGATAAAACTGAGGTGTAGAGAGGTTATATGATTTGCCTAAGATTCTTCAGCTGGCATATGCAGTATTTATGGGATTTAAACGTATCTGGAAAAATTTTCAGATCCACCCATGCTCTTATACTTGTGCCAAATTTCTTATATTCCTTCCTTATTCATTTCCCTCCTGTCACCTGGAAGAGCTGGGAGAGAATGGGACACAAGACGGAAACACTGAGTTTGGGGAGAGGGAAGAGGAGGTGGTCTGGAAAAGAGGCACTCCTGATCTCTGTGTAGCCGGGCGGGGGATGGGGTGTGGTGCAACTCAGCCCTGGGCTGCTAAGCCAGGAGACCACTGGGAGTGCTGAGATAGGAGATGATGGACTTTGAAAACACAGCCAGTGTGCTGAGCCATCCTCACCTAGAACCAGAACCCTTTGCAAAGAGCTAAAAAGTACACAGAAAGCATTAAGTCTTAGAAGAACTTCCTGTACCCATAACAATATCACCGTGTCTTCTGATTCACTTTCTCCTCCTACCTTCCTCCTGAATCATTCAAAAGCCAACATTTAAAAAAAGAAAAGAAAAATGTAAAGGTGGCTATTGCGATACAGTTTATGGCTTTGTACACATATTTGAAGTATACAAATGCCTTTAGTTTCCCTTTTGTCAGGTCACAGATTCAGTCTTCTGTTTGTGAAGCGGTGGTACGAAGAAATTGAGGATAAATGCAATGTGTGTTAAATGACAGTGAAAAATTCCAAAGCCTGGAGTCCAGAGAGTATTTTCAGTACTGTGAGTGTCTTATTTACACAAAGGGTACTAGAACGCCCCCACCCTTTTTTATTTTATTTATTTTTATTTTTTGCGGTACGCGGGCCTCTCACTGTTGTGGCCTCTCCCATTGCGGAGCACAGGCTCCGGACGCGCAGGCTCAGCGGCCATGGCTCACGGGCCCAGCAGCTCCGCGGTACGTGGGATCTTCCCGGACCGGGGCACGAACCCGTGTCCCCTGCATCGGCAGGCGGACTCTCAATCACTGCGCCACCAGGGAAGCCCTGCCCTCACCCTTCGGTAAGCTTTTTGTCGAAGTGCAACATACACAGAAATAGGCCCAACTCACAAATATAAGCTTGACGAATTTTCACAGTAAACACTTTCAGATCAAGAAAAAAAATGCCTTTTGGTTTTTAGTTTTTCTATGCCTGGGTCAAAACCACTGACTAATGCAAAACTGAAGGTATAAAATTTATTATTTTAAGTTCAGTTAGCGGGAAAATATTAGAAATTTAATAAAATACAATGCCTAAAAAGAGCCATTTTCCTTCAAAGAGAATTAATTATCTCGGAAATTTGGAGGAAGTTTTGTTTTCTTTATAACCATAAGTAGGCATGCAGTTCATTCTCTAACCCTTTTGACAAAGGTGAGGGCTTTGCCCTCCCACAGCCTTTCTAAGGAGAGAGGATGCTATCTTTGTTCCCTTCCTCTCCACTTCTGTCCTTCCCTCACGTCATCATTGCATGTTGTTCTGACGCGAGACCATCTCACTCTCTCACTCTCCTTAGCCCTCCTGCTTTTGGGCAGATCCAAGAGGAAATGAGGCACTCTTTCTCCTGGCCAGCCTCACTCTGGGCCATTGCACAACCACTGTTTACACAGTGAGTGTGTTTCAGCCTAACCTTTAATTGGCTAATAAAACCATGTGGGGAGCGAGGTAACCCAGTACTCTGACGCTGATCTGGCTCTAGGGGCACCAACTCTTCTCTTAGCAAGAGAAGTCAGGAGCAAGACCCTGGCAATGCACAATGTGCCAAAATACATTTGCTCCCAGTCAACTGATGGTCTGTTGGTAGGTAACCAAATGGAACCAAGACCTGCGTGCCTCTTATTTGGTAACAACAAAGAGGCTGATGGCCCAGCTACAAAGGGCAATGTCAATGTCTGTATGTTAGATGCTAACAAAGCGATTATAAAATTAAGAACAAGTATTTGAGCATTGCTTTCTAACTGCCCATTATTTTTCACAAGAAATTTCGGGGAAGGATGGACTTTCATACATTTCATTAGTTTAACGGAACTGATTCTGCCAAGTGTATGGGAAGTCAGTCGAAGGCTCAGCCTTCTTGTCACACTCCAGGTGCCAATGGATATCTGGGCAAACTCTTCTCTCTTGGAGAAGGTCTGAGGGAAGTGTGACTGATGAACTTCAGGGGAAGGTACCCATCACTTGAGTGGTAGCAGGACCTCGAGACCTTTCCATCACTACACACAGCAATAAGATTCCCCAAAGCGCCCACATTAGTGACCAAAATCTCACATCTACCAGGAGTTGGGACCCCTCCTGAAGTTGTACTAATTGTACAAAATATTTTTTTCTCGGTACAAGTCCAAACTGAAAAGACAAATGGCAGTCATTTACTACTACGTTTGCTAACGTAGGGTGCAGATGATTCAAGATAAATCGTAAAGCCTCCATAAACCACAATTTTATGCCAAAGCTCTGTTTTATTAAAAAAGGAAACAACAAAAAGGTAACCATCAGCAATGGTCTTACATGGCCAATAAAGAGGAAATACATTATAAAGAAAATGGGGATTAGAAAATTTGTTCTGGAATTCATGTTTGAAAGTGCTTTGTTTAATATATAATTGGGGGTTTATCTGCTAAATCTGTATAAATTTAAAGCCCCTTCTATTGTTACCTTGTGCTTTGTCACAAAATCTTCGGTGTCTCCTAGAGTAAATGGTAAAGAGCAGTTCTCAAATTTTTGGTGTCTGGATCATTTCATGCTCTTAAGAGAGCTTTTGTTTATGTGGGCTACATATCAGTAATTACCATACAAGGAATTAAAACTGAGAACATTTAACAATATTTATCTATAATTAATTTGAAAACAACAGGAATAAATTCATTACATATTGACATAAAAAGTATTTAAATATATATTTACAAAACAAAAACGTTAGTAAAAAAATGCCATTATTTTTGCATCTTTAATCTCTGGCTTAAGAGAAGACAGGTAGATTCTCATATCTGCTTCTGCATTCAATCTGTTGTGTTCTTATGGTTGAAGTATGTGAAGAAATTCTGGCCTCACACAGATATGCAGCTAGAAAAGGGAGGAGCATTTTACTGGGCTTTTCAAATAATTCTGGATTTTCTCCTTTGATACTACACCAAAACTCAACAAGTGGTAGTTTCTTAAAGGTTAGTTGGAATATGGAACCTGAAACCATACCAGTAATTTTCTGTATTCTGTTAAATTCAAATACCTTGGTATATTTTGTACTTTGAATGAATCTTTTACACCCATCTATATTTTTATAATGGCATGCATTTGGTCACTTGGAAGCTATTAGTTCAATGAGTTATGTAGCTCTTCCAGATGTTGACATGTTGCTTTACCAAATTTCATTACCAAATGGGATTATATCAAGTAATCATATTTATTGATATCACCACCTACATCATCAGAAAATTTTTTATGTATTAGGATGCTGTCAAGTTCACGGTGTTGGGTACAAGTGTTACAAAATTCTAATATTTGCCTGAAAGCTTGAATCTATTAGTAATAAATACTGTCAACTATTTTTCTTGAAATGATGAGCTTACTTGGTTCATTTTTGAGAAAATGTAGGACATACACCTAAGTCTGAAGAACTGCCGTCAGTGGTTCTAGTAAGAAAATGGCATTCCATTCAAAAAGCAGTGAGTTCAGCTCTTAACTCAAACAACAGCACAAGAGATCAACATCCTTCTTCTGTACGGAGCAGAAGTGCTCTGTACTTTATGTGTACTTCCCATTTTGTCAAAAAGACTTGTACTCAAGGGTCAAAATTTAATAAGCTTAATAATTTTTACTGCTTCATCAGGACAGTCTCAAATGAACTTGGTAATGTTTTGTTACCAGCAAGTCCACAGTGATAGCAAAAATGACTATTGCCTTGATTCCTGCAAAGGTATTAGGAGTTTTACCCGCCAGTGCTTTGGTACTATCAATGCAAATGACCAGTACAGTCAAAAGGGCAAATAATGTCTTAGTGTTATTATGCAAAGAGTTTTAATCTCTTGGAACCCCTGAAAGGGCCTTGGGGACCCCCAGGGATGCCTGGATCACACGTTGAGGACCACTGCTGTGGTGGATAGTACCAGTATAAATCCACTCTCTAATCTGCTCAATGCTTATGTCCTTGTGGGGTTCACAGAAAGAAGATTTAAAAGGTTTATTTCGGTCTCCACATTCCTGCCCTCCCTGCTCAAAAAAAAATTCCATTGTGGCAATCCAACATAAATAGTGTGTATAGAACAAAGAAATTGCAGTACTCTTGAGTTCATCAGCATTTTTCTCCCTAACAAAGAAAGCTACTCTAACAAGCTATTGGGAAAACTATTGTGAGTTATAGGAAATATGACATGCTCAGTCCCCCCTCTATCCCATCTAACTCCCAACCCTCCCAAACCTTTCACTTCGGGGGTATTTTGGATGAGCTCCTCATAGTGTCCTCGGAAATAATTGGGTGTCCTAATTCAGCCACATGCAAATTAATGCTCCCCTAAAGAGGCCTTATTATAATTTCCAACCCTTGACGTCTACATAATCCCCCATAGTTCTTTAACTTCTTGCTTTCTAACTTCTGTTTACCGATGCACTACTTTTGTCAGCTCAGTATAGCATCAATTAGTAACACAGTTGTTTATTAGGTCTCCCTAGAGCCTTGAGAAAGCTGCTTTGTATTTATTAATGACTACACAGAGCACTACTATTTTTCGATAGCATTTAAAAATGAGTAAATTACTGAAGACGAACTATAAAAGAACTTCAAATGTCAAAGGCAAGCAAAAAAAAAAGCACGTTATTTCAAACCAGCCATAATTTGCGTGGTTAATTTTATTTTCAATTTAATAACAAGAAGTCGGGGGGAGGGGAGTCAAATCCAGACTCTTCTTCCAGTTCTACCTTTAGCATTCTGGAGTACACACCATTTGCTTGATAGAACTGACGCACTGATCTGGTGATTAATTAAGAGCCGGTTTAACAGGTCTAAATTTCATTATCACACACACCTGTTAGGTAACGCACACCTGATTCAGCAAAAATTCCATCCACAAGGCGAATGTTAAAAAATTTAAAAGCAAGGGGGTGGGGGGTGCCGGTGGGGACAACTCCAGAAACTTAGGTCCAGTTTTATGTCAAGCATAATTCAAAACAACCAACTTGAAATGTATCCAATTTGTACTCTCTTATTTTGTGAATAATTTCCTGGACCCTATTAGGTGAAGTTAGAGCTGCCCACGCCGGTACACAATTGGCTTCTTAAGGAAACCAGAGACCAATCTCTCCTGCGCTGAGTCTCTCCTAACCAAACTTAGAGTGATGGGGAGCAATGATAGAGCTCATCTGCCCTCCTTTTATATTCCTGGTCATTTATGAAATGAAGACGCTGATCTGCAAAAACATCACTTTGCATTTAAGAAAGGAGCTCTGGGAGCTCCCCCTGAGCATCTGGCTACGAGGCAGAAAAACATACCTCGGTGCACTTCCTTTGTCTTGCGCTCCCTCTTTGATGTGTAAGTCACTGGTGGAGTAAGCTGTGATCGCTTTGATGTTGAACTTCTAGACTTCATTGTTACTAGCATGCCTACAAGGAGAGCTGTCAGTCATGTCGTACATCTGAACAACCATTTTTCTTTACGGCACATCTCTTACAAGCATCAATCCTTAAGTACATGTTTTCGCGTTTCTGCTGACTACCACACTCTTCGTTGGAGGAGGGCTGTGCTCAAATATAACTATAGCACCCACCTCTTCTGTAAACACCCTGAGGCGTCATCAGATTCTGGCTGGTAACCAACCTTCTACAACAAGAGAAGCCTGAGCGCAAAACATATTTCTAGCAAATGAAAACATTCTGAAAACACTCAAGCCATCTTAACAGTCAAAATGAGGAGTTTAGCCAATATTTCCCCTAAGCAGCCATTGAAATCACACAGACACTTCCAGCCACTTTAAAAGGGATTCTGAATGCAACGGCAACAGGGGCTTAGAAAGTCTGCCAAAACTTTGGGACGTCTTGACTCATATTAAATGACTTTGTTTCTCTGCAGTGGGGGAAACAAAACACTTCTGTTCTACACGATTATGCTTGTGATAGAAACATTGCTTTTGCAATAGATTTCTGCCAATTATTTTGTCAAACGGTATCATTTTCAGAAGGTGCTTGCTATTATGGATGTAACTTAAGTTACAGGAAGATGGCTTTCTATAATTTTCTGTCTAAGGAGAACATATGGATGTATATCAACATGTGTTCAATTTCTTAAATATATACATGCAAAACAGGCAATGTGCTCATCCTCAAAAAATCTCTGTTGAAAAATACATGGCTCTAATTTCATTTACCGGCTCCCATCAAATTTACTTTTCAAACTCCTTTATCATTTGTGCAACTGCCGAATATTATCAAACCCCACTGGGAGATTCCACACAAAAAGGAAATCAAGTTAAGGTGCTTACATCACACCATGCTGGTTTATAATGAACTGGTATCTTTCTGAATAAATGTTTCAACGAAACCCAAGTTCTTAGAGATACAGGGTCACAGAGGAGGAAGGAGAATGATATTTTTCATGATAGAACTTAGTTTTGTAGTTTTCTTTTATTAAGCTGGCAACCCAGGAGATACTGTTTCTGCTTGTTAAAAAACTGCAAACAATATATTGGGAGAGACTCAATGTCTTTGGGTTTCTGGCCTGGACTATTTGGTAAGGAATAAAATTACTGTGCCGTGTGATGGTTAAGACTATTCCAGGGCTTCCATTTTTAAGCAACCTCCCTACCCCGACCTCCTCGGTTTTAACTTAACCATCAAAAAAGGCTTTGGGCTAGAATTTGATAAGTAAGGTATGACTAATTTACCAGAACTAAGTCAGGGCATAAATATTAATGAAAGCTTGCTTATTCTTAAATTTATTTAAATAATTGGCAAAAAGTAATTACCTCTTTCTACCTTAAATTTTCACTCCCCAAAGGAACCGATCAGCTGATGAAGGCACCTCTAGCAATTACGGGTTGAGACAAGGAATAAGGAAACTAGAGTGAATTTGTTTTCTTCCTCCCAGTCTTGGATGAGAAACCAGACCTTTCCTTCTGTTTTTTTTTTTTGTTTTTTGTTTTTTGTTTTTTTTTTTTTTGCAGTACGCGGGCCTCTCACTGTTGTGGCTTCTCCCGTTGCGGAGCACAGGCTCCGGACGCGCAGGCTCAGCGGCCATGGCTCACGGGCCCAGGCGCTCCGCGGCACGTGGGACCCTCCCGGACCGGGGCACGAACCCGCGTCCCCTGCATCAGCAGGCGGACTCTCAACCACTGCGCCACCAGGGAAGCCCTCCTTCTGTTTTAAGAGCAACACTTTCACAGAATGAGAGAGCTGGAAAAGCTCTTGATGGCTATCAATTTTCCCTAATTTTACAAATGGGGAAAGTGAGCAATTGAGGTAGCCTGACCTGGCAGGAGAACCCATGTCTTCTCCCACCCTACATGGGGAGGGTTTCCACCATCCAACACTACTGCCCTGCACTGGGGAAGGATGACTCACATGTCAAATAAGGGTGTTGGACCTCAGAGGTTTCTCAACCAGAATCATCTGGACAGCTTTAACAAATTATCAATACTTGAGACCCGCCTCAGACCAATAAAATCAGAGCTTCCAGGAGTGGAGCCTGGGCTGGTGTTTTTCAAAAACCTCTCTAGACAGTCTAGTGGGCAGACAACGCTGAGAACTAAGAGACCAGATGACCTCTAAACTCCCTCTTGGGTCTACGACAGAACATTCATCACTGGTTAGAAAAAATTCTTGGATTTCATTCCCTGCTGTTCATCCATGAGGCCATAAGCAATTCTAAGCCATTACAATTTCTATATTGGCTGAGCTGTTGTCACTATCTGTATTTATCTAGTTCATTTATATGTTTACTTAGGTATTATCTACCTCTTCCCACGAGAACATATACTCGAAGAGACCAGAGGTGAAGTCTGCTGTGTTTGCTGTTGCCCCCATGGCAACATCACATCTGTCACATGATGGGCTATGGCACCGCCATTTTCCAAAGAAGGAGGGGCTGGAGTTGGTGCAGAAGGGGGTCGGCCTTCCTCCACATCAGCCAGAGTAGTTCCACTTTTCTGTTTCACCAGACTAGAATCTAAGTTGCACAAAGGCAGTGTGGTGTCTGTGTCATTCAAACTTCGCCATTCCAACTTCGCCATTCCAGTGCCTGGACGGGGGCAGATACACTCTAGGTTCTCGGGGCCTGAGAAACACCACCTTATAAATAGGAAGCATTCACCACTTTCAGGGCTCTAAAACCTGTACTTTGCTGAAAAAAAAAGCAACATAGGGCTTCCCTGGTGGCGCAGTGGTTGAGAGTCTGCCTGCCGATGCAGGGGACACGGGTTCGCGCCCCGGTCTGGGAAGATCCCACGTGCCGCGGAGCGGCTGGGCCCGTGAGCCATGGCCGCTGAGCCTGCGCGTCCGGAGCCTGTGCTCCGCAACTGGAGAGGCCACAATGGTGAGAGGCCCGCGTACCGCAAAAAAAAAAAAAAAGCAACATAGAAGAGGCATCACTGTTGCCACTGGAGTTGGCCTTGACTTTTGAGGCACAATCCCCAGCCTGCCCCACTGAGTGGTCACAGTGGTGGCAAGACCCAGCCCTGGGGCTCACTGAGGGCTAGAAGGCCAGAGCTCCTGGGCAAGGTTTATGCAGAAAAGGAATACAGGGTTGGGAAAGTATCACAGGGGCCTCTCCTGTTTGGATCATTTGGGGTAACAGACTGGGAGCCTGCCCACTTTTTTCCTACACACTGGTTGATAGAAAGGCCAGAAATAATCAGAAGAATATCTCAAATGTGTTAATAACATCCAAACAATGGCAGAAACTGAAAGGAGATTTCAGTGGCCTCAAAGGAAAGTTTATGCTTACCTTAATATCACTGACCTTCTGAGCATCCTTTCCTCACTAGTAAGAGGAGAGGGATAGACCCGAGCAGTAGTTCCCAAACCTGTCAGATCCTCAGTCACCAAGGGGAGCTTTTACAAATTCAAATTCTTTGGCCTCTCCCCAGACCATCGGAATCAGGATCCATATAGGTGGTGACAGAGAACGGGCACTTATTTTTTTTAAATGCCTCTCAGCTAACCGTGAAGATCAATGATATTTGGGAATCACTGAAGGGTTGGAGGATTCTGCCACCCGCCCATCTGAGCTCTGACAGGCAAGGGCGAGGTTTCACAGAGGGAGGTGAGGAGGACCATCTGGACTGGCAACACCAGAGACACCTTTTAAATACCTTCCCGGGTTGGGAAGACCAGGCTGACAGAATCAGGGACTCCGTGGGTGGGACCCGGAAATCTGCCTTTGTAACTCTTCGGGTTATGGGCTGCTCTCCAAAGTTTCAGACCCACTGCTCAGGCAGGATTTTAGAGCTACCCTATGGCTTATTTGGAAGGGAATCATGTTCACACATCCATAGAAGGATTAACTTTATCCAATTACATTAATGTTTCATTGCGTGTTGCAAAATCTTTGTTTTAAATGGCACAGACTTCATAGAAACGACAAACCTATAAGCTCAAAAGACTTAAAGCAGCTTTCTCTAGTTAAGCGTGGCAGGCAACTTCTCAGTGCATGTCTTTAAACGCTGATTCATGGCTTAAGACACACGATAGGGAGGAAGGTGTCCTTGCTCTATTATAAAAGCACACAGGTGGCACCTAAACAACGTAGCACACAATAGGCACTTAATAAGTATTTGCTGAAACAACTTTATTTCGTTATTTATACCCAGGGTTCTACGGAAGATGTGACATGAGATAAAGAAAAGAAGAAAAAAACCCAACGACTGCAAAATGAAAATAACATTCTGTGAAAAAGAGAATATTTCTCATGTGGTGAAAGAATCACACTTCTGGGTGGCGCAGTTTGAAAAACGGTTTGCTTCAATAACTGATCTGAAACTTAACCACAAGTCTTCACTTCTGAACCACTACCTTATTTCTATGATGAAAAGGTTTAAACAGCAGGTTTTCCTGGCTTTTTAAAAATTCCCTTCCTTCTTTTTCATGTAAAGATGCAATTTAATCTTTCCGGCAGGAACAAGTAAGCACTGTCGTCCTTTAAAATCCTGGTGATTATCTGTCATTAAGATCACCTTGGTTATTCTAGCTCAGCTCAGAAGCCTCGACTACTTGAGCAAAGCAAAATTCACGTAAACTTGAATTCCCATCTCTCCCCGTAGCATCAGTGACAAAAGATATTTAAGGAAATAGGAAGGTCAATAATTATTTCTTTGATTCCAATACAGAAACCAGATTGTTTCATAATAGTTTCACACTCGATATACCACTGAAATCTAAGCACACATTTCACTTGTATTATCTATTATCCTAAAAATTACACAAACGAATGCTTATCTCTACTTTGTGCACTGTTTTAAAGCATAAATGATATAATGTTCTATAAACCTGTGTAACATATACTCAATTTCTTTGGCAAATTGTATATACTTAAGTGAACAAAATGCTCTAACCCTAAGTCTTCAGAAACCAGCGGGTTAATAGTTTTGCATCCATTGAAAAATTGCTTTATTGCCAAAAAGATCTACAATACTTTACTTCTTTCTAAATGTTTCCCTTTTTTGAAAAAAAAAAAGCTGTAGATTTAAAAAGGGAAAATGCTGGATTTCTCTGATCAAAATGACTGACAATCTCTTTTTAAAAAATATTCGAGGGGAGGGGAATAGAATTGAGGTTGAAATTCTAAAAACAAACAACCAAACAACAACAACAACAAAAACCAAGGATTACCACAAAGGTCATAATTGTTTACTCACAAACCAAATCTCACTTAAATATTTAACTTTAATATGGAGCCAAACAGCATTTTATAAATCAACTTTATCTTAAGTTTAAAAAATAATTCCCTTCCTTCCAAGCAAACTTTTAACATTATCTCTCCCACAGACGCATTTCTAATAACCATGCAAAACAATAAATTACACTTTTGAATCTGATGTAGAAAGTCCCACAGCAATCGAGAAAATAACTTCAACCTTTGACCTTCTCCACTAGCCTGATGGGAAATTCATTGGCACTGTTACCGCTTTTAACATTCCATGAGAAAGTAACCACTAGAGGGCAGCCTTATTTCAGCTCTGACACACTACTTTGGCGAAAAACACCTCAGAAAAGCTTCTCATGTTCCTTTAATTATTTTTTCAATATCTTTGATTTTCTTGGATATTTAATATCAACTTCAGTTCATCCAAAAGTATTTCTAAGTAGGTCAAAGGTCCACCTTCACAAATTACAACGGTAGCACAAAGGCTAGTCATGACGTTCAAAAGATACAGCCTAGCTTATGAATCTTAAAAAATCTAAAACAAAATTTAAACTCTTTTCTCTTTACTACCTGGTGGGTTATGTGCTGAGTCAATCATATCACAACTAGGACTCGGGTTGTGGTACAAAAATTCAAGAAGTTCTAGTCAAACTGAAATGTGTTTGAGGAAAAAAATGACCAAGGTTGCTAGAAGGCTGACTGTGAACAGAATGGAGTGGAGAGGCACAGCAAAGATTGAGGGAGGGTGTGTGTGTGTGTGGGGGGGGGGGGGTGTGTGGGTGTGTGGGTGTGTGTGGGGGGGTGTGTGTGTGGGTGTGTGGGTGTGTGTTTCATACTTAGTCTTCAAATAACTGACAATCCTTCAATCTTTCATATGAAAGATGGATTAAATGTATTGTACACAGCCCCAAAAGAAAGGATCAGAATCGAGGGATTAAAAGTACAAAAGAGAGACTTATGCTTGAAATAAAAAGAATTTTCTTATTCAAGATGGAATAAGCTTCCTCTAACGATAGTGAGTGAGCTCCCCATCATAGGAGGTGTTCAAGCATAACCAGACAATTTTCCAGGAACGCTGTGTAGAGGAACCAAATGCCAAGAGGGTGTGTATCTGAATGACATTTTAGGTTTCTGCTCTCCCTGAGACTTATGAAATGATGCTTATTTGCTCTCAGGCAAAGACCACTCAATCCAGTTGCCAGAGAAATAAACCCCCATCAAGTGAGAAATGAGCTTTTGCAGATCTATCTACTTGGAAACTTTGACTCTGATTTTCTAAAAGACAACAGATTTCTCAAGAATACGCCCATGATCATGCCCGTTAGCTGTCATGGAAACAACCAGGACAGCACTCACAAGCCCAAGGATTCATGAGTTTTCTACTCCATAAAGGGATATGAAATTTAGAAGATGCGTTTGTGAATGCTCCCTTTGCCTAAAGCTAAGTGGACCATATAGATAAATCTCCAGCTCGATTCTCTCGTAATGGAGTTAGGTTACACAAGTTAGCTGCATTTCATAGTATTCCATATTCTTTAGGAAAGTAATGCTTACATTTCACTCAGATCCTCTCACAACAAACAGACTTAATGAAAATCGTGGATGAAGAGAGCTAATGGTAAGCAAATAAGAATAACCTTATTTGTACCAAATTGATTTTATTAAATAGTAATTTAAAGATATTAGGCTCAGCAAAGCATTACATAATTGAATCTATTTTTTTCCCTTATAAATGCCAGAGTTATAATTTCCACTAACTAGAGACAAAGTTATATCCAGGACATTTTCACAGCTTCCTCCATGGGAGGCAGCGTGAAGACAGTAGAAATTAGGGCTCTAGTCCTCACTTCACTTGTCAAGCTTGGCTAACCAACACATAACCTCTGTGAGCCTCAGTTTCTTCGACTAAAAACCACGACAATCCTCCCTTCCCAGGGAGGATTAAATGAGACAAGAATGGCTGCAAACCATAAAGCAAAAAACAAATATAGATTAATATCAAACTGCTATTTGTTTCTGAAATGCTTAGTAAATTTCAGAGGCAATGAAATCAAAAGCAAAAAATGAAATCGCTGGCAAACCGAGGGAATAGGTTTGACATTAATTTTTATACAAAGATTTTAAAGTCATCATATTTCTTCCTTATATTTTGATGAGGGCTAACAAATGCCCCTTAGAAAATCCAGAAACAAAAGATTTCAACTGCTTTCTTGCGTTTTGCCTGTTGGCTAATATATGCTAGTATCTGTCTATTTAGACCTCTTATTTCTGGATACAGCACTCTGACAATGAACAGAAAAACCATGATCCATCATGTCACAGACAATACCAACAGATACAAAAATCTCTGATTGCAAATCTCTAAGGCCATGACTCAAGGGCTGGTGTGGAAGGGAGGTATGGTCAGTGGAGGAGCTAGAGGAGGGAGAGAGAACAAGTAAATCATTCCTCAAAGGGTCAATATGTGGTCTTTGAGATAATATTAAATGTGAATTCACACCTGTGTTGTCACTGGTGGACCCCTCCAAATTATTATTATTTTTAAAGCAGAGAAACATAAATGCTAACTCTGAGCATCTAATTATGGTTTTTTTAAATTAATAAATATGAAATATATAGGTTAAGGCAGGCTTGATTTCTTATTAATAAACACTGTGAATACTTAGAATCCATGCAGAAAATTTCTATGACAAAGTATTCATAGATTTGTTCAACACAACGGGTTTATTGATCACTAAAATAAGCTGAGAAAATTTTAAGAAAACTCGACTCTACCTCTGCAGACGTAGCTATCTATCTATGTATCTAACCATCCAGTAACTTTTTCTCCCAGTAAACGGTCATTTGTGAATATTATTTTCTTAGGTGCCCCAGAGCAAATTACAAAGTAGCTAGGTGCTACTGCTGATGGTTTGCAATTATCTACTTGCTGACCTCATCCATTTTATTGTGATTCACTTGGCTGGGAGGGAAAGGCTGGGAGAAAAAGGAGTCTAGTAAGAACTATTAATATATTTACTAATATATCTACTAGATAGTAAAAAAAAAAAAAAGCTCTAATATTTAAATCATATATATATATTTAAAGGACTAAGTCTGTTTAGAAATTGTATTATTTTATAACTGGGCAGCATTAAAGAAATTATATGGAACTCAATTCAAATCGAGGGCAAAGTGGTTTACTTATGATGAATTGAAAGTGATGTGATTGAAATATGTAAAATCAAGAGACTGCTCATGAAAATGGTGCTTCTAAAATATTCTCTACTTCATAGAAGGTCCGAGCTCCCTCCTCACCCAGTGGACAAATGGACTCAGAGATCCTCTTTGTCTTTAAAAGAACTGACCTCTCCTTGCCTGCTAAGTACTCTGGGGTCTGAAATAGCCATTTGAGTTTTCTCTTTCCAAGATCCAGCCATCACCCTCTCCCAATCCTACCCATCAAAGGTCATGAAAATGGGGAAAAAAATCCCAGCTAAGGGATACCACTGACACAGTACTTAAGACGAGGGATAAAATTCAAATTTCATTTGGGAAAGAGAAAAGCCAAATTCTTTAAAACTATAAAATCACATTTACTAGAGTTGGAAATACCCCTTATCACCCACATATACAGTATTTTCAAAGCGGTAACATGCTCTGTGTTTGCACATGGATTGTGCTGAGGGAAGAATCTATGATGGGACAGACATTCCCCTTCAGCCTCCCTTCACTCCCTTAACTCCATTTACATGAACGCAGCCTGAGTGCTCCACTCCTAGGAAGCAAAGGGGGTATAATCTACTAAAACTGATGAAGCCCTCGCATTTCCCTTCAGCACTGGCTGCTGCCTGACATTTGGCCAAAGCACTTTTATGATGCGCCTAAACAAGTGCTCCCCTGATTATAAATGTTATCTCTGGCTCTCTCCATTTGCTCAAGAAGCAATCCAAATGGTACTGGAATTCTGTTGTTAATTAAACAAAAACAAAACTGAAGGATGAGACTAGCGTTGCTCAAATGAAGATTTATTACTTCTAAGCATGAGCCCACTTTAAGCCTAAGCTTATTTGACAACTAATGCAGAGGAAGGATTTTCTTCTTTGGTGAGTTCAAAAGGCCTGCTTTAATGATGTTTTAAAAACATCAGTAAATCAGCCAACAAAGAGAATGTTTCTCTTTTATGGTGGCTTGTTCTCTCCTCCCCCGACCACATGCATACACATACCAAAAAACTATACTGTAAAGAGTGTTTCTGTTTTGTATAAAAAACCTAATTACACAAACTCTCTTACATATGGGACCAATTTAACTATTAAAACTGAGAGGCGGTAGGGAAGTATTTAATATGACTCTGGGCCAGCTTTTTTTCCCCTTAAATCTGATACGGAAACATTTACAGCGGTCCTTATTTTCCCACAAACTATTTTTCTTCAGTTTAAATATGCTCCAAAGCAAGATAATCCCATTAAGATACAGGATATTATGATATTGGGAATGAAATATTCTAATTGTCTAGATGCATTTTATTTCTACACCTCCCCCCCCCGCCCCCCCGCAGCTGAGCTTATAGAAAAACTGAATTGCCAGAACATCTGAGCTACTTTTCGCAAAGCACAATACTATGCATCTATTATCTTCTGGCAGCCAGAGGTCACTCCAAGACAAATGTGTGGGCTAGAGCTTTGGGGGGATATAGTGGTGGTGTGATTCCCATGATTATATCACTAAGGGATAGTATGCAACTTCATTTTGTGCTAGAACTACAAAAGCAAAAGCCTATGTACTCAGAAACATCAAAATTAAGTTAAACATTCAAACACACTTTCCTTATTGTTTGGTGGTTACTGCTCATTAGGAGAAATAGTATCAGCTTCTCACCCTTCCCCAATCAACACCAATCATACTAAATAAAATAGATAAGGACTAACACTGACACCTCCCCAAATCTATTTCACGCCTTAAAGAAAAAAAAACGGAAGAAAATGTCTTAACTACAAAGGCTATATGAATCGTTTTACTCTTACAGGATTAATGAACCGCTGGAAATAGCGTAAAAGTTTTTTTGAGGGGGAGGGGAGGAGCATACGTTTCGTCTACATAAGAAGTCGGTAAGAAAATCTTAAAATCATTTTGGGAAGAAAAAAAAAGTTAAGTGCTTAAGAACGTGGAGGTCTCCTACCCTTTCCTTTATCTGTTGCATATTCTATAAATGATTAAATTTCATTTCTCGCAAGCCACCGGGGAAAAGACAAAAATTTGCTCTGGGCACGTCGTATAGAAAGATTTCATCTCAAGCAGCTCATCTTAGCGTCCAGTACGTTTCGGCCTGTTAATAATTAATAAAAGAGATGCCACCCAATCTCTAGTGAAGAAAGGCAAAGCTCGGTGATCCGAAAGTAAACCCAGTGCAGATACCGAACTGGTGTCCTTCGTCTAGGATTGCAACAAAACCTCAACCTTAGCAAACGTTTAACGAGCGCCCCGCGCCCGCACGGATGGGCAGGACCCGCAGGACAGTCTGGGTCTGCAAAACTGCTGCGCATGAGGGGAGCCCTGTCCGCCGCAAACAGATGGGGCTCTAAATCCCCACTCCCAGCGGCCGGGTCTGCGGGCAGATTATCGGCTCCGAAGAACCTGCTGGCGCACGAGCCGGCGGAGGGCTGCGGGCTGAGTTTTCTCTCGGGCTGTTTGCGTGTCTCGGCTTGTCCGGACCGCGCAGGCGAGTTCCTGCGCACCTCCAAACTTTGGTTTTCCAATTAGAAATTTCCCGGACTTGCCATGGTTTCTTTCCTCCTCACCTGAGAAGACCTGAAGCCAGTCCTCTCTGCAACCAGTCCCCGCTGCCATCCCGCCACCAGCCCGGCAAAGGACTTCGGATCAGGGCGGAAGGCCGGGCGTGGAGGTCTGGCCGCGACTAACCCGCGCCCGCCGGCCCTCGCCGCCGTCTAACCTCCACCACTGCCCGCGAATCCTGTGGGGGGGAGAAGTTGCCTCCCCACCTCCATCCACAACCCAAAGTATCAAGTGAGGGTGCGCTGCGGCGGCCGCCCAGGGAGTCTTGGCAAGCTCCAGAAGCCCGTCTCGTTCGGGCCTGCGCGCTTTCGGAAGCGGCCGCGGCGGGCACGCAACGCGAACCGGCCGCACTACCCCTGCAGGCGGCCGCCCTGGCGCTCGGGGCCGCCGGGCGGCGGAGGCGGGCGGGGGGGAGGGTGCAAGGCCCGGGGCGCTGACCAGTCCCCAGGGATGACACCGCGCCCGGGCGCACGCTCGGCCCGGCCCGGCCGCGGCGCCTTCCCTACGTAGGCCGGAGCTGTCCGGGGTGCGGGCCCTGGGGACCCGTCGCGGGAGCCCCTTGGCTTCCTCCGAGCTCCTCAGACCCTCCCCTCCCTGCCAGAAGCGCGGCGACTCCCAGCAAACTTTCTTCCGGGAGCCCCGCCGGGTGCCAGGCGGACCCGGGCGACTGACAGGAGCCGGAGGGGACAGAAGAGGGGGGTGCAGCCCCTGCGCCTTTGCCCCCGACAGGAGGCAGGCAGATCCCGCGGCCGGGCTCAGGGGGCGCCCTGCAGGGGCCCAAAAAGCCCTGGCGGGGCTCCAGCGCCCAGCCCCGGGCAGTACGTGCGCTCGGGCAGGCGCGCCCACCCCTCCCCCTGCGCGCCCGCCTCCCCGCCCCCCGGAGCAGCCAGCCCACCCGGCCCCGGCGGGGCGCCCGGGCTCACCTTTCATCGCTGCGATCACAAAATACATCATTTAAGCCGCGGTGCGGAGAGCGCAGGGAGAGCGGATGGTCCGACCCCGGAGCCCCCTCTGCCGCCGCCGCCGCGCCGCCGCCGCCTGAGCCACAGCAGCAGCTGCCGCAGCTGCCCGTCCGCCGAGAGCCATCCCGAGCCATAAGAGGCTCCATGTGACCGGCTGACATCACGGCCGCCGCTCTGTTTACACCGCGCCCCTCCGCTTCCTCCCCGGGCGGGAGGCGGGCGGCGGGAGGCGGGGGCGCCCCAGCGCCTCGCCCCGCCCCGCCCCGCCCCCCGGGCAGGTGAGTGGTGGCGGCTCCCGGGCGCACCCGCGCTGGCGCTGCCCTCCCGCGCCCCCGGCCCGCACCCGGGCCCCCGGCCTTCTGCTCTCCTCCCTGGGCACCTGTGGCCGCCCGGGCGCTTTCTGCGTGCAGCGCCCGGAAGATCGCGCGTCTACTTTCTCCCGCACCCCTTGGGCTAGAGGGGCGCAACCCGACGCTACTTTCCTGATCTCCCAGGGGTGATAACTGTGCCAACTCGTTGGCGGAAAAGAGGGGTTTGTTCGGTCTGGCGGGGGTGGTGGTGTTGTAGTCACCCTCACTTCCAATTTCCCAGATCGCCCCAGCTTTATTCGGAAGGTAGAGCCCCCTCCGGGGGCCGTGGAGAACGCAGTCATCCGGACTGCTCGGGGAGCGGAGTAAGCGCGTCCTCAGTAAGAGCCTGGGAGGCTCGGCCTGGGAAGGGGGAACTCCGCCCACCCAGACGATGATATTTCTCATCACACCGACACCTAAGGTCCTGGTTTACACCTCTCCCTTCTCCCAGGACCACTGATACCTGGAAGGAGAGCAGAAAACTGTGTGAATCGCCTAAATGAACTCGTCGCTAGCCGATTTGAGCCACTAATTTCCCAGGCTCTTCCATAGCCACCATTCTCTCCAGAGAACCCATCTACAAGTGTACAAGTGGAAAAAGTTCTAGTTTTCATACCCTAAAAATGAGATGTTGTGGCACTTTGGACAGGAAAAACAAAAAACAAAACACCAACAGCAACAAAAATGCAAACAACCTCTAAAGGTCAACTTTGTGAATTTTAACTTGCAGCTAAGACCTAATTCCTTCCAAACTTAATCCTTTTTACTGGTCTTATGGAAACTTAAATCATGATATTATTATCAGATGAATCTCTTTACTATGAATTTCAGATGCTACATACCCATAGTCTGTGTTATTTAAAATTTCAGCAGGCTTGTCAACAGTGTTGAGTGTAGCAGAAAAAATTATCAAAAGCCAAGTTTGTTACCTACTCCAGTTCCTTCACACAATTGCAGCTCTGCTTTCTTTTCTGATGGTCTGTGTCTCCATTTACAACTCAAATATTAGATGGTTATTAGTTGTTGCATTCATGGTAGTTAAACAAGGAGAGTCCTAACATTTTTTCCCGTATAACTGAGTTGTCCTTGACTCTGAGTAGGGCCATAATTTAAAACACATGCAGACAATCAGCACTGGAAAAACTAGGATTCATACACTCCCACCCCCTCATCCCCCTTCAAGGCAAAATTTACAGAGCGCTCTGATATAGAAGGTCAAAAAAAAATTCATTGTACATTAAATCAAGCTGCAGCTTTATAAAAGTTTGATTTCAACTAAAGTCATCCTAACACAGTTTTTTTCTTTAGAGTTTTTCCCAAATAAAACCACAAAAATAAGAAATCCTAAAAGCGTGGAGTCAAGATCTACCCATGTTAACTCAGCTGCGCAGCCAGAGCGAAGTGGACAAGGGTTTCAAATGAATCATCCATACCCACTGTGATGTTTATAATGATGAAATTAAGTCACACCACATTCCCATGATGCAACTGCATCTCCCAGTGAGGCAACACCCCTCAGTTACACTGACACTATCCTTCATATTTGGTTCTTGATTTCCCTCATCCTAACGACTTTAACAAGGATGGGTAATGCCAAGCTGTCCTATTGGTAGGTCCTGGATACGATTTTCTTTCCTTTGTATTGTTAAAGGATGGAAAAATATCAGAGAGTGCGTGCTCATAGGGGTGTTCGTCCATACTCGCTGCAAACGAATCTAGATATACCACTCTGAAAATTCAGTGTTACTTTAAAACAGCATGCTGCTTTAGAAAATAATGCTTTGAAAATGACCAAATCCATTTGGTCTGCCTGTCAGACAGCTGACTCCAAGGTAAATAGTCTTACTTTACTAGTAATTGGTATTTATTTCCAGACCATTTCAAATGAAATCGGTAATCGGGAATGACATGTAACATGACATGTGCTCCTGCAATTACAAGAAGAATTATTCACCCTACAGATATGTCCCCAATAGAAAAATATTCTCACAATACTTATTTGAAATATTTACAAATTTATTCAACAAAGACATTTCCAGGATAATGTAATATTGACCTTGCCCTTTAGAAATGTATTTCATTCTCACCCTGCAACTAATGAGCAACAGAATTTCAGATATTAAGTCGTAACCTTCCTGTGTGGCTAGATGCTATTTGTAATACATGCCTCTAATAAATGTATTCTTTTATTTTCAACACAGCTTTTAACCCAGGGTATATTAGTGTTCTTTATATTAACACAAAGCTCTCATGAAACTTCAAAAGTAAAAACGAGAGGTTTTTTAAAACCTCTTGAAATACAACTTTTCTACAGTTATACGTCCTCAACCAAGTAAACCAGTCAGGAATGAAAGGATCTGTATTTCCCCTCAATACTGCTAAACTGGAGCCAAAAAAGATGCACATTTCAGTGCAAAATTTTACCAGCTAAATATTAAAATGCAGGAATAATTATTTGGATTCCATTAAATACACACTCCTGGAGTGCCTGCTATGGGGGGAAAACAGTGTTAAGCAGTATACTTTTTCCATTTGAAAAATTTTTACCAACTGTTCTGAAAAAAAAAAACCATAAATAGAATATTGCTTACATGAAGATAATTAAACAGGATGGGAACTCTTTACCATGAATGGGATTATATCATACATGCATTCTCAAGTCAAATATTTCTGTTGGCTAATCTCAGAAAAAGAATGCACACACTGCATACTTAAAACACATGTAATTCAACTCAGAGTCCTCTAGAGAAAGCCCCACATGGTGTCCCTATGTACTGGGTTTCACACTGGATCTGTTACTTAGCAAGGAATTGGAGGGACATGACCGATGTCAGGTTGTTCCAAAATGCCTATGAGAAAAGCCTGCTGGATTTCTGCAGGGGTCTAGACTGTAGTATAATCAGTAAATTTGTGTCTATCTTCCCACTTTCAGAGGTTAAATAAAGAAATGATCCTTGACTTTAGGAAAGTACATTTGGTTTTCTACCACACGGAATCTGACCTCACGGTATACCACACCGACTCACACACTGAGTGCTATCGGGGAGCATGGCAAAACGATGGGTTGACAAACTTTTCCAGAATCGGCAAGTGGCTCGCAGTACAAAGATGTTTTCAAAGTTGGCTGATGCACGTGAGAGGAAGCATTTGGGCTCTGAGGTTCTGTCTCGCCTGGGCCCTGATTCTCTTTTTCCAGTGTGTGGCAGCTTGCTAATTCAACTAACTTCTTCCTAGCTGAACAAGAAAGGGATCAGTGAAAGGTTAATGTGGTCCTAGGCAGCTTGATTCAGCTGAATCCTTAGCCTCCATGGCATTGTGATCTGTAGGAGTTGGGCCTTTCAGGCCGACATAAAGCCAGGGGACCGGGTCTCCTACAGACCAAACAGGGTCAGACTTAGAGAGTTCTTATCTTAGAGCAAGACTACTTAGGCAGCTCCAGAGTAGACACAAACTTGCCTACAGTAGATCACAGCCTTGCTTAGTTTGGAGTCTGGAAGGAGCCCATGTCTCATAAAGAAACATTTATAAATGGAATAATATTGGTAAAACCAAGGGGACAGAGGGGTCCCCCTATTTATGTGTGTTAAGGGGGAGGGGATGAACAGATTACTATAACCTGTTTTATTCATGATTTTAAAGCAAATATAGATGCCAGATTTAAATGTACATGTATGTATGCACATACATAGTCCATGAAATATAGTGAAATGAATGATATTTTGATAGCAAGAGACATCTTCAATTTTACACACACTCACACACACATACATATTTCACATTACCAAGCACATTTACTGAATACTTATTATGCTCCTGGCCCTATACTGGAGAATCAAACAAGCACAAGACAATAGCTCTGATCTTGAGAAGCTCCCTAATCAGCTGACCTTGGCTCTGAAAACTCTATATAGAAGTCAGTTCCCTGAGTCTGAAGTTTCCTAAAGAAAGGCAGTGTCTGGTCGGTCACCCATTGAAAAGATGTTTGTACAGCACTTCACCCCTCACAGTTGATAGATGGCTGCAAATCATTAGTGTGGCTGTTAGTGTAATGGGATGTTAGAGGTGAAAGATTTGGCTGCATTGAGACAATGGTGAAGGGATTCTGAGTTTCTGGAACCACATATCTCATACATCTATTAGGAAATTCAAGAACTGGCAGATGTTTTGTAACCATCACAAGGAGGGAAAGGGTAAAGTTCACAGGCATTCAGACCCAAGCAACCCCCATAGAATAGGTAGGTGGGAGGTGCCTCACTACACACACACCTGCCAAGGCGGCAAGGAAGGAGACTCACCTCAGAGGCCAGAGGAGCTGCCCTCCTTGGTGTTCCCATGAGATGTCCTCACCCCACTCCTACAGCTGGCAGTGGAACAGGCATTCAGGAAATGATGTTTATTTATTTTATTGAAGTATAGTTGATTTACAATGTGTTAATCTCTGCCGTACAGCAAAGTGATTCAGTCATATATATATGTATATATATAGAGAGAGATACACAATATATATTCTTTTTCATATTCTTTTCCACTATGGTTTATTACAGGATATTGAATATAGTTCCCTGTGCTATAAAGTAAGGCCTTGTTGTTTATCTATTCTGTGTATAATAATTTGCATCTGCTAATCCCAAACTCCCAATCCTTCCCTCCTCCACCCCTTTGCCCCTTGGCAACTGCGAATCTGTTCTCTATCTGTGTCTGCTTCTATTTTGTAGATAAGTTTATTTGTTTCATATTTTAGATTCCACATGTAAGTGATATCGTATATTTGTCTTTCTCTGTCTGACTTACTTCACTTAGTATGATAATGTCTAGGTCCATCCATGTTGCTGCAAATGACATTATTTCATTCTTTTTTATGGCTGAGTAATAGTCCATCATATATATGTACACCACATCTTCCTTATCCATTCATCTGTTGATGGACATTTAGGTTGTTTCTGTGTCTTGGCTGTTGTAAAAAGCGTAGGAAATGATGTTTCTTTTCTTTTCTTTTCTTTTCTTTCTTAAGTTAAAGGAATATGGGTAGCAGAAGTGAACTTAGAACCTGGAGCCCCGGGTTCAAATTTCACACTTGTCACTACCGTTCTATGTCACCTTGGGCAAGTTATTTCCCGTCTCAGGCCGTCAGGCCCCTGACCTGTAGAATGAAGACATGGGAACAGACCTCAAAGGGTTCCTGCAACTCAAACATCCCGTGACTACTTTCAGGACCATGTCCCAGCCCCTTCTCAGAAACACCTTCATCCCTTCCTCTTTGGGGCACCATGTCCACTTCCTTCTCCAAGGAGCCTTCCTTGTTTCACTGAACCCCACAGTAGAGTACCGTGAGCTCTGGCATTAGACAAAACTGGGCTCCAAACCAACCTTCATCCTACTCACTAGCTGAATGATCTTGAGCAAATCTTTGTTTCCTCATATGTGAAAGAAGGATAGTAGAACCTTGTAGGCACACTGGGAGGATTAAATGAAACAATTTAAAGAAAGGACACAGCGATTATCTCTTAGTAGACTTACAAGTGGAAATACCATCACCATTCCCACATTGTTATACATGCAGATCCTGTGCCTGGCAAAAATTATTGACCTTAATAAAGATATGTTGACATGATTATCAGCACACACTTTTGATAAACTTTCTACAATTTTGAAGTATGTGTGTGTGTGTGTGTGTGTGTGTGTGTAGCAAGCATTTATTAAGTACCTGCTAGGTACTGGGAATACAAAGATGAATAAATATTAAATTACCCCTTGGCATAAGGGGCCTCTTTTTAAAATGTATTATTTTCTATAAGAGTGCAGGCTTTTTTATGTCTTGTTTCCTGTCAGAATGCAAGTTCCCATCCAATTAACAATGATAAACATCTGTGCATTACACTGTGCTGGGACATGGAGAGGAAAGGAAAAAGAGTAAGATGTCAGACCTTCCCTCAAGGAGCTTGCAATCTAGTAGGAAAATGAATTCAAAGCTTATAATGTAAGGCAGAATGTGTGACACATACTCTAAGTAAGGTGCTATGTGAGCCAAGAGTAAGAGAGGTTACTCTGTGCAGGGTTAATCTTATACCTTATGAGTGGAAGGACTTCATGGAGGAGGCACCACTTGAACTAGACCTTGAAAGACAAGTCAAATTTTAGTGGATAGAAAAAGGAATAAAGAGCAAAAGGACATCTTAGAAGGAGGGCAGAACACAGGTAAAAGAACAGAGATAGAAAATGCATTTTTAACTTAAGAAACAACTAGTAGTGATGGTTTAGAGTATCATGAAGTACATATAGATAAGAAGGGGAGAAAGCTCAGAATATAGGTTGTAGCTATTTCTTTCACTTTCCTTCGAAGTGCCCAGTACAGAGCTTTGCAAAGTGTACACAGTCAGAGAATGAGTTTTGAAAAAAGAATTGAGGGCAGAAGAAGGGAACTGTGCTTTAGAAAGTAAATCTCTTTGCCGCTTGCCTATTTCATACTCTTATTCTAAGGATTAATAGTTGGTTTGATAGTCATAAAGTTAAATTACACTTAATAAAACACATAGAGCAAAAGAGTTCCACATCACAGCACACCCAGGAAGAATAAAACTGGAAATGGGTGTTATTTCATAAGAGTGAAAAGCTAAGCAGAACATTTTAAGAGGAACTAGGTAAATTGAATGTTATTTGATTTCGTATCTCATCCATTTCAGTTCTGAAAATGATCTGAGACAGTTCTATTAATACAGATGCTTCATATAGAGGTGATATGTTATTTTTTTAAGAACTCTTAAAATATATATTTTCAAATAATGGGGAGAAGATAAGCAGTTACAGATGGTTTTCCCTATTTTTGTCACGCATGATCAAGGACCACAGTGTAACGTGGGCTTCACTGGGAAATCCGAGTCTTGCAGCTAGGAGCGTCCCAGGAGAAAATGTCGGCATTATTTTGCTTTCGCAGAGAAAATACGCTTCTGTTCAGTCAAGCAAAGTAATCAATTATTATGCATTATGAAATACTCATTTTATAACTATTGACATTTCAGACAGTTGTGCCACACGTCAATAATGGTTTTGAGGCTCACATTTAAGCTCCAGCTCATAGGATGGAATTCACTGGGCTGACAATGTTGGGTCAGAATTCTATTCTCTGCCCTCAGAAGTACATTTATTATTTATGTCCAGTCCTGCACTGAGGAAGTATGCTGTGAGGACTGAAACAAGAACAGACTTGGGTGTGTCTTTCTGTTTTCATAAAAAATGGTAATTTCTTCTAAATATATTAGATTCACATTAAAAAATCAATACTTTTCTCTTGAATTAAAAAAACGATTCCTACATTTTGTAAGATGGAGGTTCATTAAATTAGGCATTCCATTCAGAGGCTGCAAAATTCACATGAGATTTTGAGTATTCCAGTTAAACCTTGTGTTCCACAAAGATGATTTTC
The DNA here is from genome assembly GCF_002837175.3 of Physeter macrocephalus. Classification (NCBI taxonomy): domain Eukaryota; kingdom Metazoa; phylum Chordata; class Mammalia; order Artiodactyla; family Physeteridae; genus Physeter; species Physeter macrocephalus. Next base: position 53,740,941 of record NC_041224.1, read on the forward strand.
TGAAATCAAAATGGCTTTCCAATACTTATATCACACTGCTGCTGTTCTTGCTTTTACCTCACCTATTGCTTCACAATTCCTTGGAACTTACTCTGTGGCAGGTGCTTTTTAACACTGAATTCACTCAAAACTCTCTTTTGTAGGTGAGGAAACTGACGCACAGATAAATTAAGTAACTTGTCCAAGAACACAGGAACCATAAGGAAAACCCAGGTGATCTGAATCTAGGGTATGCACTCTTAACAACTATGTTATGACTCTCAAACATTTTCTGAATTTTCCTTGAATTGTGCACTACTCAGTATTTTGAAAAAGGCAAGCTGACTTCTTCAGGAATCAAAGTTGACTACTCTAATAAAATTTAGGCATGCGTGAAAGAAATTCTTTTATCACTAGCTCTCATAATTGAGCGGGGTTAGCATGTGTCATTATGAATTATTGCACAATTTAGTAAATTATTTAATTACTTACTAATGAAGAAACATACTGTACACCATCGTAATTATCCTGTTTGAAAACAATGTTGTCATTTGTCCATTTAATAAACACTTGCTACACATTAACTCTTGAGGGGAATTCTTTGCACTTCTGGAATAAACAACTCTAAATACTGGCAATAGAATGTGACATAGGAATAGAAGGAAACTAACAACTTACAAAAGCCAAAGCTGGTGTTTCTAAAAGACTCCAAACAAAGTAACAAATCTGTTAGAAACACAAAAAATAATAATTTTATACTTCATCCTCTTCTACAGGAAAAGCACAAGATAGAGATAGTTACTGTTTTTACTTTTCCAAATTGTATCACGGCTGCTCTTTTCATAAATAGTTTTTGTACCATGTCATATAATATAGCATTTCTTTCACCTATTTTAATCACCCAATAAATGGCTTCCATAGTATAATAAGCAGAGCTACTTAATTTTCAATACACTTTGAATAAATCATTGTCTACATTTTCTAAGTGACTATAGTCATGCATGGCCTCGTTATTTATACAAAGACATAGTACATACATAGCCTCAAGATGTTTTGACAACACATCTTAAGTAAAATATAAAGTAATTATTTTTACTTTACCACATCTTTGCTCCTTGAAATATAACAGAGATAATGTGGCAGAGCCATGATAAACAAGAAAAATTTTTTTTTTTTTTTTGCAGTACGCGGGCCTCTCACTGCTGTGGCCTCTTCCGTTGCGGAGCACAGGCTCTGGACCCGCAGGCCCAGCGGCCATGGCTCATGGGCCCAGCCGCTCCGTGGCATGTGGGATCCTCCCGGACCGGGGCACGAACCCGTGTCCCCTGCATCGGCAGGCGGACTCTCAACCACTGCGCCACCAGGGAAGCCCAAGAAAAAATTTTTAAAAGGACATATCAGAATTGCGAGACACTCAGAGAGGTCATGTGGTAGGTCTTCCTGCTTCCAAGGATGTGAGCAGCTAAACCGTCCATGTCTGAGAGTTGCCTATCATTAAATAATCATATATAAGCAAGATAAGTGATATTATATTTTTTCTCTTTTCGTATTTTTTCTATTATCCCAGGGACGATATGCCATTTCACTGGGTAATTCAAGTCAAAGGAAAGTTTTGTTCTCTTATGAGTAATGCATATAGTGAATATTAGAGTCATAGTATAGTTTGCAGATTTCACCGCTTGTCAAAAACCAGTAAGAAAATACTTCCTGTAAACCAGTAAGAATCACATTAAATTTAACCACTACAAAACAGCAGAAAATAAAACATGTTTTTTATGTTCATTGTATCCACTGCTCAATTATGGTGTAACATAAATTACTACATAGCGTTTATTTTACACTAACAGTGTTTTATCAATGAGAACTGTAATAAAATATGTTTTAATAGTATTTTCTGATGTTCTGTGGCAAACTAGAGGAATTGTATTTTGATTCATCCTTCAGACCTCAGTTTTTTTTTCATTTCTTATCAAACTATAATTTACATACAGTAAAACTCACTCTTCTTAGTGAACAGTTCTACGAATTTTGACAAAGGTTTTTAATTTCATAATGACCAACACAATCAAGATATAAAAGAGTTCCATCTCCCTCTCCTCCCAAATTCTTTTGTGTCCTTCTGTAGCCAACTTATTCGCCTTCTCCAAACCCTGGCAACCACAGATCTGTCTCTTCTATCCCTATAGTTTAGCCTTTAAAGAATATCATTTAGGGGCTTCCCTGGTGGCGCAGTGGTTAAGAATCCGCCTGCCAATGCAGGGGCCACGGGTTCGATCCCTGGTCCGGGAAGATCCCACATGCCGTGGAGCAAGTAAGCCCGTGCGCCACAGCTACTGAGCCTGTGCTCTAGAGCCACAACTACTGAGCCCGTGAGCCACAACTACTGAAGCCCGCGTGCCTAGAGCCCGTGCTCCACAACAAGAGAAGCCACCGCAATGAGAAGACCACGCACCGCAACGAAGAGCAGCCCCTGCTCGCCGCAACTAGAGAAAGCCCGCGCACAGCAATGAAGCCCCAGTGCAGCCAAAAATAAATAAATTAAATAAATTAATTTAAAAAAAAGAATATCATTTAAATGGAAAAATATATTAATGTAGCCCTTTGACTCTGGTTTCTTTACTTAGCACAATGCATTTCAGATACACTCCAAGAGCAAATCAATAATTTGTTACTTTCTATAGTTCAGAAGTATTCCAGTCTGCAGTTTACTCATTCCCTGATTGAAGGACATTTAGTTTGTTTCCAATCCTCAGCACTCACGAACCAAGTGGCTATGAACATTCAAGTACAGGTTTTTTGTGTGAACATAAGTTTTTATTTTACTTGGGTAAATATCTAGTAATGGGAACGAAGACCCAATGCAGCCAAAACCAAACAAACAAACAAACAAACAAAACACTGAACCGACAGCCAACAGCAATGAACAAAGCTTATCTTACACGTATTTTCTCTGTAAGGCACATCACACTTAGGGACACTAGCCAGCACTTTAGCACTATGCTTGGGGGCTACTTTAAACAGCAATATAACCAACAAAAAGCACACAAATTAGAAAAATGTGGCACTAAATAGACTGGGAAAAGGACACTTGTTTACAGTATGAGAGCTGATACAAGAAGGCAGAACGTTGCCTCAACCAACCTCAGCTGGGAACATGTGTGTCAGGATGCTTTGCGCTTGCCTAAGTGTGAGAAAGGCAGCCAGTAATTTTTTTTTATAGTTGAAGTACAATCGATTTACATTTTAGTTGATTTACAATATTGTGTCAGTTTCAGGTGTATAGCAAAGTAATTCAGTTATATATTATTTCGGATTATTTTTCCATTATAGATTATTACAAGGTCTTGAATATAGTTCCCTGTGCTATACAGTAAAAACTTGTTGCTTACCTATTTTATGTATAGTAGTTTCTGTTAATCCCATACTCCTAATACCCCCCTCCCATTTCCCTTTGGGAAAGTTTGTTTACTATGTCTGTGAGTCTGTTTATGTTTTGTATATAGTTTCATTTGTTTTATTTAGATTCCACATATAAGTGATATCATAAAGTATTTGTCTTTGCCTGACTTACTTCACTAAGTATAATATTCTCTAGGTCCATTCATGTTGCTGCAAATGGCATTATTTCATTCTTTTCATGGCTGAGTAATGTTAATGGCAGCAAGTATTGATTTGGGGGTTATAAATAAATTTTGGTGAGTAGGTAATGCAAATACAGAATTTGCCAATAATGTGAATCAACTCTACTATCTATCTATCTATCTATCTATCTATCTATCTATCTATCTATCTATCTATCTATCTTGCCATCCTACAGTTTCAGTTTAAATGTCACAGGCTTGAGGATGTCTTGTCCAAACTGCTAGCCTCCATCAGATGAGCTTTGGGCTCCCATTGGCATCCTGTGCTTCCCTTTCTGTAAACCTGATTCTTCACACTGTTTTGTTTTTGTTTTTTGTAATCATTTGCTCTCTTTTCCGTCTTCTTCACTGGACTTTACACTCTAAGAGGCAGGGATTCGCCTTTGTACCTCTTGTAACATGAAGGCTGAGCACACTGCCTGGTATACACTACACGTTGGAGAAATATTTGTTGAATAAACGAATGCTTCTTTGAAAGCAGCATGTATGGTGGAAAGAGCACTAGAATTGGGGTTGGAAAATTTGTCTTACCATCCCAGTTTTAATACCTAGTGGTTGTGTAACTGGTGACAAGTTACTTATACTCCTTGAGCCTCAGTTTTCTCACCTGTAAAATTGGAAAAAGAATGCCCATATTTCAAAAAAAAAAAATTTAAGCCTTCAAAGTCAGACAATAAACCTGAAAACATTAGTATCTGTTGATATCCTGGTCATTGGATTGGAATGGTTTATGAACCACGACTAGACTTTTATAAGTATATGAGCAGTATAAAATATACTGATGAACACTATGAACAGCAAGTATATTTAGCTATCCACATACTACCAACTCTTCATGTATTTGGTCTTATGAACTCAGGGGACTCCAATAGTTAAGATAATTTTTCACTTTAGAAGTTTTGGCACTCCATCAAGCCACACTCTTTAAGATCAAAGGTTATGTACACTATATACTATGGATATATCTTCATAGCAACTGATGATTTATGTATTCCATTTCAAAAATATTTTCTGAACGTTTGAAAGTCACTCTGAAATAACAGAGCTTGTATTCTTTGGAAACAAGATTTTTTTCTCTTTCAAACACTACTGAAAAAACAAAGAATTAAATTTAATTAATAACCATACCATGATTCTGCCTGAAATGTTTTCTTGCAAAGATCTGTTACCTCCCTTAAGATTTCAAGGCAATAAAAATCAATAATTTCTATAAAATCATCACAATCCTTCTGCGTGTAACTAAGCTAACAAAGTAAATGCTCAGGTCCTGTGGAAAAGAAATTGCATAAACAATACAATGGTTACATCACTCAAAATTTATACAGAGGATTGCCTTACAAAATTATGATGATCAGATATGACTAAGTGACACTATTTAAGATTGTTGGTCTTTAGTAGATGCAAAGCATGATGATTCACTGGCAAAGCAAGCTAATGGTAGGGAGGGAGAGATGTTAACTTTGTGTATTTGATTATAAAGCAGAACAGATAGTAAAACCTCAGAATTAATAATCATTATTTTATATGAAACTTTCATTGTTTCCTAAATTAGATTCATATTAACTTTTCTTGAGATGACATTTTTTCAACACATAAATTCTTATAAGGAACCTAACCACAGGCCTAAATTAAACCTAGAGTTTACAACATTATTTGCTGACAGGCATCCTCCAAGTGTTTTCCACAGAGGGACATCACTTCCGATTATTTCCATGCTATTTTAAATGATCTTGGACAGGGCTACTGAATGACTTGTCAGGGAACAGGAAAACATTATGACACCACTTCTCCAGATTTCTTCCCAGAACATGAAATACTTGGGATCGTTCTAATGTAATCAAGGCTAGTTTCATGTTAGGCGTCAGTTTTAACTGGGGGAGATGCTTCTAACATATGGTCGCTGGGCTCTGACTCACAGCAACCTTCAAATTCTGGCCAAAATGTCTGCTTCCTGAGATTGCGTCTGATAGGTCTGCGCATCCCTGGTGGGCCCAGAAGGCATTCAATAAATGCTATTGTTGGAACAAATGAATGAATTAATGAGTTTCTAATTATGAGCTACAAATTCTTCCATCAACAAAATAATCCCATAGGAAAGCCGCAGTGTACTTGGAATTCATATCTATGAAGAGTTCTATTTTCAGCCCCTTTACAATTTTTTCTATCATTTCTCAATGATATGCTCAACTTGGTCTTTCTTGATTTTTTTTTTTTTTTTAAACTAAGGTGTCAAAAGCACTGGAGCATTTTCCAGGACATGACATGAAAGACAAGTACAGTTCTTTGAAAGTTTCATTTGTATGTAGCTTGTGCATGATAATTATTTTTAAATCTCAGATAATCACCAGATATTTTCTGAGAACAGACTGTGGGCGAGGTACTGTGTGAGATATTTGAAAAATAAAGTTAAAAACATCCTACCCATGCTGACGCACCAAGAATTGTCATTAAGAATAGTAGAAGGTGTGCAGGTTCCAGAATATTCACAGGTGAGGCAAATGTTTATCTAAGTGACACTAAGTTAGAACTATTATCAAAGTAGTAAAAATAATTGCTATCACACTTTTTGTAATTAGAGCACTGTCATTCAAAAACCTTATGAAATGGAACATGGAAGAAAACAAAACAGAAAGAAAGATCCACAAAGACACCACTAAAATTCCAATAACTAAAGTTCGTGTCTGAGCTTAAACAAATCCCTCAGGCATTCGCTCAGAGACTATTTACTCTTATGTAAGACAGTTCTGACAACCTTGATATCTGATTTTCCAGTATACAGAATATATTAGAAAAAAAAAAAAAGCCCAGCAGAAAGGAATAGAGAGTTCTGCTCATAGGAGCAAGGAGAAACAATAAATACTGAAGGAAAAGATAAAAAATGATAAAAAGTTAGACATAAGAACTCAAAAAGTATAGCAGCTTGGGACTACTTAGCATAGGGGCAAACAACAAGCCACACCTGCAAAGTCTCCGAGGACATCCTGTATTACAGCATACTGCACACACCATCATAATTAGTGTTTATAATGACTTTGAAACATTAAGAATGGATTAGCCCATGAACTCTAAGAAGCCAGGGACTTACATAATATATTTTGAAAGGCTTCCCTCACCGCCAAACAGAGTGAAGTAGTTTAGGCACTTAGACAGATACATTCCAGAAAATTAATTTACATGGAATATCTCATTTTCTAATAATGTTTGTGAATCTGGCATTGATATACATACTTCAAATAATAACCCTAATTACTTCAGACCTTACAATTAGGGTCTAGGTTATTCCAGTTTCAGTAAGCAATACTCTGAAGCCGGTTGGAAAAATAAAGGGCTTCCATAGCAGGAATAACTGTTTTGTACCCCGGTATTTCATTCAATTTCATTACTAGCCAGATATCAGTAAAATAAAAACTGTTCAAATACCCCCTCAATTTTTAAAGCGACAATGTTTTTGTAAATGTTTACTTGAATTATGAGTGTTCAGGGCTGAGGTTTAAATATATATCATTATTTTAAGATACTTGCTATTTATATAATAGTAAAGGTTATTTATATAATAATGTTTAACCTGCCGGAATTCTGGAGAAGGAAAAGTTAGTACAATAAGTTCAATGGGAAAAAAAAAAAAAAAGAAAAACATCGGCACAACTTGGCATTGTTTTCATTCAGGGCAGGTGAAGGGATAGGTTTTTAAAAGTACACTTTTTACATGCACACTCATGACACCAACACCCTTCTTCATGGCTGCAATAAACCTTTTTCAAAACTGCTAGCCTGTTTCCAGGGCAGCTGCAAAACATCCGTGAACACTAGTTAATTTATTGGAGTCATGGAAACTGCTGCCTCTATACCTGCCAGCTAGATCCACATTGTACAGACTCTATGATGCAGGAGCCGAAGGTCCCGAGATGAATTCTCTCCGCTCCAAGCTAGATGGAGGAAAGGGAAGCCACCTCTCGGAACTGCCTGGACCATACTTTTGGATTTTTGCCTCTTTCACTCCACCTATTGTCCAGGCTCCAGAATAATGCTTTTTTCAATTAAAATCACCATGGCTACCTCTAAATTGCTATTAAATGTATTACTATCTTCATCACTATTGTTGTTGTCCTCATTAGTGAGAACACAGTTTAAAGGCTACCATTCGCCACTCACCAATGCCCAGGAAGGCAGCAGGCAGAGTCAATATCCCCACTTGCAGATGGGGTAAATGAAGCTTGGAGAGGTTTTCCAGCTTAGCCTGGGACATCGAGAAAGGGAGAGCTAGGACTTGAGTGCGGGCTTCTGACTTTCAGTCCAGTGCTCAATAAATGTTGCCACATGCTAGATATTGAAAACTGATTTCCTATTCTTTAAGAACTTATATTCTGAGAAACTCAGATTGGCAAATATAAGGAAAATTTTCCACTGGAGGATTTCTGAAAATGAAACCCGAGTCTGTCATATTTTTTCAGAAGACTTTTGTCACTAATTATATCTTCCTTTCAGTTCATACATGTTTGTGTTATCTATTCATTTCTGCCACAAGAGATAATTTACATGTCTCTTCAACGATATGCCACCAATAAATCACCAATTAAATGTTAATTATTGGATCTCACGACAATCCAAAGAAAACTAGCTCATATGATGCAGGTTACAAACCAAGCCTGGTCATATGATGGTTGTTTCATAGTTTCTGCCCTTTCAGAGTGAAAGAGATACACGGAGTGCTTGCAAGCGGCCCTGGTGCCCATCACTACAATGGCCTCAGAAGTTAAGAATAGTATGCTTTGAAGTTATGTCTCTTCTTTTTTATGGCTCTCTTTCTCATTAATTAATTTAAACTTTTCTGGTACCATTTAATATTTTATCCATTCAGATTGGGGAGGGGTGTCCAGGCAAGCTGTATCACACGTGTTTTCCAATAGCATAACAGAGTGATTCCTATGATTAATTCCAAAACTTCTTCCACATTTAAGGGGTGCTCAGTTGGCATCCTGCCCCCCAATAACTTTGTTCTTACCAACCTTTGCTTGATATAAAATACTGAATTAGTTTATTAAAGAACCATAATAGGTTATATTACCTTTAAAAGTTATATTACTTGATAGTAGGGCTTTTGAAGTAAAATGTGAAAATTTTAATTGTAAAATAACATGCAATATTTATGGCAAGGATTTTAGACAGAACAAAAATGTCGTAGCTCTAGGGGTAAAAGTCTCAGGTAGAGATACTGACAGACCCAGGAATAAAATCCTCAAAGTCTCACTCCTATTCAGTGTTCTGATCATTCAGTCACACACTAGGAAGAGACAATAAATACACATCTGTGGAAAGTCCAGAGATGGAAATGAGGTGGCCTAACTTTCATCATTTGCAATGATTGGAGCTGAAGCCATTTATAAAATACCTGCCATAACAGAAACCGCTGCATCTCGACTAAAACTGGGAAGACACAGAAGAGGTTGATAAAAATGAAATCATGATACATTTATCCTTATCCTATCACCAAAGTGGTTGCCCAAAGAGGGGGCCTCCACAGTTGTGTGATGAAAGGCACCAATCATGGACTACCCACTGGGGCAGCCAGGCCAGAGAGGGGAGAAAATAGCCTTTTCTTCAGAGGGCTGAATGGCTGGACTTGCTCGGTTGAATAGATAACACCATCACGAACAGACAGTAGAGATGAAAGTGGAAACCAATGAAAACAGAAGAACGGAGGAAAACCATCAAAGGTGTGCAAAATAACAAAAGTTCAGGGGCTGGAGTGATCAGCACCCACATGCTAAAACTGCAGCACATAGAGCTGTTTGAAGCTGCTAAAGGGATTTAATACAATCTGGAATGAACAGAATTTGCCATCAAATAGAACAGAAGGGCCACCAAGAGACCTCAAGGAAGGATAACCTAATGGAACATGAGCCCTGCAAAGAGCTCACACGGCAATGTCCTTTTGAACATCTCAATCATTCTAAAGTGCTGTTTAAAACACACACACACACACACACACACACACACACACACGCATGCACACACACGCATGCACGGTCCAGAGTCTGTGGGGAATTTTGATGGGAGTTGCTCATCAAAACTCTTAAATAATGCAAGGCGATGGCAAGCCATCCGATCTTCCACTCTGAGGACCTGGAGCAGAGAACAGACGTGGGTTTTATCAAAGCAGTCTCTAATCTTTCCAGAACATCTGCAATGTCCATCTCACCAGGGGTGACCTTCTGAGTGAACTTGGGGAGAGATATGCTCTTTGGTTTTGTGTGGGTTGCAGTTTAATTCAGCAGGAAGCAGGCCATGGCTGGGAACCACAGCACAAAGAAAATCACGGTAAGGAGGTGAAAAATGCGGGACTGATCAACCATAAGTGAGATAAAATAAGTGACTGGTAGTTTTTTTATGAGACCAGCAGAATTAAAAAAAATACGATGGGTTATCACTTTTATGGCTCATTTCCCATTGCTGTTACTAAGTAGGCAATGATAGAAACAGCACAATTGAGCAAGCACACCCAGATCAGAGAGAAAGGGAGAGAGTGAAAGAGAAAATTAAAGGATCAGAGAGACTCTTTAAGACTGTGTCCAATCCAGGGCAATTATCCGAATAAAAACCAACAATTTCACTCAAATACAATGCAGATAAATTGCACTGTGAAGATATAATATATAGACTTAAAAATTATTCTGTTTTTCATGCAGATAATTGTCTACAACACCTCTGCATTGAGAGTGTATTGGTCCACGTAAGGTACAAGATCTTCAGATGATCAAAAGTGATGTATGTATTTGTAGTAAAGCTAAGAAGTCGCATCGTCAAAAGTTTATGGGGCAGTGGTTTTTCCTGTGCTAACTATTAACCTAATTTTAGACAAAAGGGAGGGAGGAGGTACTCCTTAGTAGGGATAAGTCAAAGGGAGTTTGCATACGAAGGGAAATAAACCATCTCTTCCCACTTGATTATCTTCACTCTGTCCGGCTGAGTATTATTACATAGGCAGCAGGGAACGGAGAATTCTTTACTCTTGAATGGGTTCAATCTCTCAGATCTCAAAAATCCCCAAGCGAGTCTCTAGAACAGGAGTGGCTGGAGCCTGGTTCTGATTTCTTCTGTCTATTACCTTTGGATCTTCATCCCATACCCCACCAGGCGTCCAGCACTGAATCAGCATGAGAATAGGACACAGATGGAGGGAAAAACGGATTCAGTTTACCATAGCTTTAACCTTCCTCAAAGATTTTGGTGCTTGTACACTACTAGATTCCTATCAATGTAAGAATATGCTTTTTTTCGTTATTCCATTCTACATTTTACTTTCTTTGTCCCAGTAGGAAACAAAATCACCACTCGTCTCCATCTCAAACAATCTTAAGCTTGGCAACAACAAAGAAGGATGAAGTCTTCTTTGCACGATGGGTCTAGACTAGTCTGAGCACCTAGTAGGTGCTCAATAAATACCAGCCAATAGGCAGGGCTCATTTCCTCCGCCAGCTGCCCAGAGACACAAACTGCTTTGGGAAACCTGATGAAGAGGCCCGCCTTTCTGGCAGAGCCATCCTCACTCTTTCATCACTGTACTCAAAGATATTACTGATGTTGGTCCTCTGGTTTTGCTGCTTTTTTCCTCTGACTGGACTAACTGAGTCTACTCTGCTCACTAGCTGTCACTTCAGAATCCTGTCACGCAGCGGAAGGCCAAAGGACATTTTCCCCTAAGTCCTTTTAACTTCCTGGCATTCCGTTTTTCAACCCCACATTAAAGGTGCTGATGTTTCATCCTAGTCCTACCAGCCAATGGGTGGCCTCAAGTTAGACTAGGCAGGGCTTCTCTCTGCTCTTTCCCTGTTGGGCACAGGGAGAAGGAACCCAGAAAAATGTTTCCTCAAGCTCATTTTGTAATTTTCCCTTGGATGCTATCACTGAAGTTCTGAGATCATTTACTAAGAAACAGACACATTCAAAACTAACATACAACAGATGTAAACCTAGGGCCACTGTTGGCCAGCAAGATCTCTTTCTTGCAAGTTCTCAAAAAAAAATTTTTTTTTGGCTTGCCTTTATCCCCCCTCTGCTCTCAGCCAATGCTCAATCATCTTATAATCCATTAAAGCTAGTATACCAATTCAGTTTCTTTTCCAAGACAAGACCTGCCAACTTGAAAAACAAAAATGAACCTCCCCTAGTGTTGGCATGTTTCTCCAAGCCTCAGCTAACCCAGGGCAGAGACTGGTGGACGTGAGCCCAGTTGAAGCCTGAGGTGAGAGCCATCATTTTTTACTTGCTTTCGTGAACAATCTCCTGGTATGTTCTTGAATTCTCATCCTTGGTATAGTGCCAGCCCAGGCATTAGCAAACCCAGCAGACTGGCATTCTCTGCAGTGTGGCAGAGCAAGTCATCTGTCCTGAGAAGCCAAGATCTGAGACGCCTCTGCTCCTGTAAGAATCTCTCTGTGTCTCTCTGAGTCTCTCTGATGTACCCTGTTCCCGGTGGTAAAGTATTTTCTGCAAACATGAAATTAGTTTATCATTTAAGGGCTTTGGAATGACTAATTTTGACTAAGTTAAACAGGGCAGAGTAGTGACTCCAAGTGACTTGATCTGTGATTCTTGGGAAGAGTTTAATGGACGTATTTTATTTTCGTTCAGAGTGACCTCACTGATCTTTGTGCAAAATGCCATTTCTTTATTTTTTCCCTTTAAAACAAAGTCACTGCCATTTTCTAGGCATTTCTTAGTGAAGAAAACTCTAATTGCATTTTACTTATCTTTAAGGCCACTGTTCAGGAATTATTATTTTTTTTAAAGACCTCTATTTTAAAATGAAAAGTGTAGGTGAAGGTGATTATGTCTTTCCAAAGTCAGTAAAACAAATGTGTTGCATAAGACATTTCAATTCAATTAAGAGAAACAGGTCAGATGCTAAAATATTAGTAAAATCAATTATGAGTAATAGGTCTCCTGTTAACATGTATCACTACAGCTGCCTCTCTCATAATTTTTGAATAAATTTACATTTGTTTCATATTCTCTGTGTGCCTGTAATATATGTGTGTGTCACCGACTGTAAAACCTTGTCCATTTCCTTTTCTTTGTTACGTTTGCTCTGGTATGTCTTGGAAATGTCACATGGACTAACACTTATTTATTTAGTGAAGGTTTTTCTAAGAGGAAAGTCAGGTGGCAAGTTGAAAAGAGCTTTGAATCTTGTCCTGTCACTTGTCACCGGGGCAGGGAGCTTCATCCTTCTGAACCTTGGTTTCCTTATCTGTAAATGAGAGTAATAGTACCTTCCCCCCAGCATTGCTGTAGGATTGAAATGCGACAACTCACTGTAACGTGCCCACCAGGGTGCCAGGCACGTGGTGTTCAATGAATGTCTCTTTCTGATCTTTGAAAATCCTAAAAATCATTAGTATGTAAGAGAGGATTATTACTTATAACATTTCAAGTCTGATGTCCAGTTTTTGTGGTAGGATCAGGGTCACCAAACTCACCTGAAAAGGGGGTGTCAAAGAGAAGGACTTTCTCCCTTTATCTTTACTGTTTAGTAAAGGGGCACCCTCAAATTCCCATGTTAATAACTCATGAAAAGGCAGCACCAGGGGACAAAAATTTGCTGCTGCCACCTCAGTCAGCCTTTCCTTCAAATAGGTGATGCCTGATATGGAGAAATTATATAGGAAAAAAATAATAGCACTTTGAATCTATACTATAATCACAAAAACATAAAAGTGACCTAGGTGTATGATAAAACATGAAAAAGGAAAACTGGAAACTTTTTTGGTAGGTTATTGAGAAAAATGGGTACATTTTTTCTCCTCTATAATATGCTTTATCATTTGTATAATGAGGTTAGACATTTAGGTGAAAAATAGAGGATCCTATGATTGGCGAGTCACCCATCTGGGCTGGTGGGCTATCTGGTCAAAAGGTAAATATCTCAGAAATGGAATTTAAATCAAGTTGGGCTTCACGGAATACTTTCCTCCTAAGAGCATGGAGTGAATGCAAGTGTTGATGGAGTTGAGGGAGAGGAAGGAAAGACAATTTTGGAGGATGGCCACCTGCTGAGGGGAGCAGACTTCGAGAAAGTGGGCTCTAAATAGGAGCCCGAGTGGATGGAAAATGGAAACGAGAAAGTTATAGAGGTAAGGCAAGTAATACGGGGAGGAACATTAAGGGGTTGATTATTTTGGGGGGTGTGTGTGTATTTTTGAAGAAAAGAGGCATCCATAAAGTGCACTGATGAGCTCAATACCTCTGGAGAAAGCCCCAAGTATTCAAGAATTTAGAATATAGCTCACATTGGGACTTCCCCGGCAGTCCAGTGGTTAGGACTCTGCACTTCCAATGCAGGGGGCGTGGGTTCGATCCCTGGTCAGGAAACTAAGATCCCACATGCTGTGCAGCGTGGGCAAAAAAAAAAAAAAAAAAAAAAAAAGAATATAGCTCACTGACACTCTGGCTTTAGTCCTACAACCCTTGGGAAGCGTAGGGCAGCCTGGCACAGTAGAAAGGACAAGGGCTTCGGCGCTTGACAGAAGTAGCTACCACCTTTGCCACTCACTAGCTACATGGGTTTGGGTTGGGCAAGTTGCTTAACATCTGAAATTCGCTTCCTCAATTAATATTCATAGTTATACTTAATAGTCATAGTTACTATAAGGTTTACATGATAAACACACACACACACACACACACACTTACATACATATAAAATGCCTGGAACATAGTAAGCTCCCAAATTACTTACCTATTCTTGCTACAGGGATGAGGAAAAAAATAAGAACTCCCATCCTGAGATAATAAGAAAATTAATAAGGTTAAAGTTGTGCCTCTATCCAAGCTTCTATGCACAAGGAGGGACCAGGACAGCTTTCTCAGGGAGCCATGGTTTAAGAGCTGCCAGTGAAAAGAGGCAGCACCACACCGCAGGCACCCACTCTGCTTCCGAGAACGTGGTGGTGGATTAGCTGCCATTAACCACAGTCCAAAGTCCTAATACTCTTTCGTGCTTCTTCGTCTTAGGGCTGGAGCACTTGGCTGAGCTGATTGCTCTGATTCCTGTATTTTGAATCCTGTAATACCGTAATACCCCACACTTGGGGTCAGGGGATACAGATAAAGGGGCAGAGGGGGACTTCTGTTCTCTACTGAGCCCCGACACAGACTGTTTCTAAGTTCTGAAGGTTTGCCTGTCTGGGAGGCCGGCAACAGAAAAGAATAACACCCCAGCCGGTATCTCTAACCTGCACCTTGCAACTTGTAGAAAATGAGAAAGGGAGGGAAGATTCTCCCCGAAGTCTCATGGGATGAGGGCTCTGAGGATTTACCGGGAGCTGGCAGGTGACTCTGTACCTGAGCTTCCGTCAGCAGCTGGGGAAGAGAAAGCTAATGGTGGCACGTGAGTTTACCCGGTAAAGCCCACGACAGGCAGCGTCTGGTGGGCATAGGAAGAATGTGAGCGCGCGAGGACCAGGGTCTGGGGAAGTTGCTCCCTTCCAGTCCAGCTCATACGGAAACCGTTTATGTTTTCTGTTTGCCGAAAATCCTTGGTGCGTTGCTGAACCTGTTTGTCCTGAACTCCTAATAATAAACACATGGCAACCAGTTCTCCAGATGACAAGTCCTTTTGTTAATGAGTAAAGAAGGACTGATGAAGCCCTGCTACTGTGAAAAAACCCTTAGCTGCCTGGAGCCTGGTGGACCGAGGGTGAGAGGGCTGCTTTGGAAGGGAGTCTGTTTTCTCACTCTCCATCCGACTCCTCTACGTGGGCAACCCAGAAGCATTTGGTATGACTCTGTCTCATTCGGGTGAGCTGCATTTATTTCATCCCTATATAGTGTCACGGCTCCAGGGAAAGCAAATGCAACTCCATTTGACTGATAAGACTCAGTATGAAGAGGATTAGAAACTACAGAAAGTTCTGTAAATACATACACAATACAGTTTGCATCCTCTTTAATGTATGGGTGCATATATACATAAACACATAGGTATCTGTGGTTTGGGGATCAACAAGAGTGAGGAAAATTCGAGAACATGTGTCTTGATAGTGTTAATTAAGTACAAGTGGTGATCAAACCCCATAAGGGTGTGTGTTTCTCCAGGGTGGTGCGGGGACGTGTCTTCAGTGCATATGAGACGGACGCCAGCACGTGCTCTCTCCTCTCTCTCCCCTTTTTGCCTATTAAAATCTGTCTCCCAAACTTGCCAGGCACCCTCCCAGTTGCACGGGGGCTGTTGCTGGCTGGCGATGATTGAGAAATTTCGACTTCTGTTTGTTGTTTTACCGGTATCTGGTGTTAACCATAAGTTAGAAAATATCCCTTGTAGTCCTTAGAAAGGTTCAGAAAGAAATCAAGAGTCTGGAAGAGCCCCAGAGGAGTGTTTAGGGGAAGTCTCAAGGGATTCCCGTGGTCACAGGGTTTAAGAGATTCTGATCTTGGAAACAAAACAGACCCCAAATATGTCAGAACTACGTTCTAAGAAAAGAGCTTGGGAAAAGGAAGCCTGTCAGGTAAAAATAAACTGATTTTCCCTGAATAATCTTGTACTTTGCACAAATAAAAATGACCACACCTCCATTCTATGGCTGGGACAGATCCAGGGTAAGCCCAGCTAGCTCAAAGGTTTGTTGAGTCCACGGCAAGGCTGTAGGAAACCCCTTGTTCTCAGCCCAGTGTCACACACACACCTCTGGAGCAGTTCTCTGAGAAAACAACTTAAAAGATTTGACGGAAATGCTCTTACTATGACAGACAAGCTTCATTTAAAAAGACAATGCATTTTGGGGAAAACTTCTACAATACAGAAATGCTTCAAAACAAAAAATCAAAAACCAAAAAAACAAAAACCACCAGCAGCCCCATGATCTTTCCTTTCAATCTTACCATGACTTATCAAAGGCAGGGGCTATATAGAGTCTTTGCTGGTGAGCCCATTAGGACAGGGACTATCTCTGGCTCAGTGAGAAGGTCTCAGAGACCACTGCAGTGCTAGGCACACAATGGGTGCCATTTGTTTTTGTAATAATTTTTGCTTTATTCATACATATTCTAAAGAAATTAAGAAAATATCTTTTATGTTTACTCAAATATTTATTATTTATTTATTTATTTATTTATTTATTTATTTTTTTGTGGTATGCGGGCCTCCCTCTGTTGTGGCCTCTCCCGTTGCGGAGCACAGGCTCCGGACGCGCAGGCTCAGCGGCCATGGCTCACGGGCCCAGCCGCTCCGCGGCATGTGGGATCCTCCCAGACCGGAGCGCGAACCCGGTTCCCCTGCATCGGCAGGCAGACGCGCAACCACTGCGCCACCAGGGAAGCCCTCAAATATTTATGATTTTAATGCTCATCATTTCTTCTTGATGATAGGTTTTTTTTCTTAACATCTTTATTGGGGTATAATTGCTTTACAATGGTGTGTTAGAGGGAAGAGATATGCGAACATATGTATATGTATAACTGATTCACTTTGTTGTAAAGCAGAAACTAACACACCATGGGTGCCATTTTTGTTGCTTATAATTGTTGACTTAATCAATCAGTCAGGCAGCGTGGGGAATCCAGTGGCTCCCCAATAAGGGCTTGTCCACTAATTGAAGCAAAAAAATATGATACCTGGTGCCAGTGAAATGTGGGCTCTCTGTTTTTACCTCAGAAATACAGGAGCAAAAGTTGAACTCGCTATGGAGTCTTGAATGGCAGCAAGGTCTGAGGTAGCAACTCGGCAAGAAGCACAGCAGTGACAGTGAGACGCCCTCTCAGAGAACACCCTGTTCACAGGCTCCCTCAGAGGGACTGGCAGTAGAGCTGTCATGCACCAATTTCAATGCCTGTTACAGTTTCATAACACAGTGGGTGACGAGCCCTATTAATCAGGAAGAAAGAATACAGCAAAAAAATATATATACACTCACACAGAAAAAGCCGTTAACTGTGAGCTTCTCCACAGCCCAGTCTTCATACCTGGTGATGGGCAGATGGGCCCCATGGAGGGCAGAAAGCCTGGCTTCCTCTGGTCCTTGACAACAGTTGCTAAGCCTAACTTGGGACGGAGCTGTTTCAGAGGTAGCGCCCTATTGTGTTAGGGACTGGGGTGGCCCTGTGTGCATGGGGGAAAGAGGGAGGCAGTTGGGAATGAGAGATCCCTGGAAAGGGTGTTGCGCTCTTAAGAGTGATGACGGTAAGTCAAACTCTGCTTCTTAAAACTACTAAGTCATAGAGAAGTGACTGGGGTTTTTATTGGAGTGCAGTTTTTAATAATCCAATTGGGACATGACAATTATAGGCCACAGATAAGTTGTGAAACATCCTTCTAATTATTATCACGTGTTTTTCTTTTCTTGGCCATTAACACTTAGCTTGGCTGGATTTTCCCTCTTGTGTTCCTGGAGGTGAGGCAGGTGTAAATGAGAACTCCAAGAATGTGAAGGCAACACCATGCTCAGGAATAGCGATGGAGCAATGCCTGGGTAGCAGCACTCAAGCCTCTCCCAACTCTGACCAAGGCCAAGGGATGACCTCTGCTACCTTCCTCCCTTTGCTGCCCCCCACCTACCCACACAGCCCCCCACAAACACTCCGAGTACAGGCTGACACAGAGCCCTCACACACACACACACATACAGATACACATCCTGAAGCATGTCATGTTTTGTGTACTTCAGGCACCTGGCACACAGCAGTGCCCAATAAGTACAGGTGTTCCTCAGCATCTGTGGGGGATTGGTTCAAGGACCCCCAAGATACCAAAATCCAAGGATGCTCAAGTCCCTTATACGATATGGCATAGTATTTGCATATAATGTATGCACATCGTCCCATATACCTTAAATCATCTCTAAGTCACTTATAATACTTAATACGATATAAATGCCATGTAAATAGTTGCTGGGTCCAAGGCAAATTCAAGTTTTCCTTTTTGGAACTTTCTGGAATTTTTTTTTCCCCAAATATTTTCAATCCATGGTTGGTTGAATCCGTGCAGGTGGAAACTGCAGATACGGAGGGCCAACTGTATGTCAAATGTTGAATGACTGGATTAAAATATTAGGAGGGAGGGTACCCACTCATGCTATATTTGACCCTACCAAGCTTTAATTCACTATAAAATTATGTGGACAAAACTTTTTTCACGTATTTTTTGTCCATAAAGGAGCTTTATGAAAGTCAGGATACATAGGTAATATGTTCTTCGTACTCTGGTGATAAAAATAAAAATAATTTACTTTCTCATTTCAGAAAGTCATCCTTCTTGTGAATTTTATTTTTTAAACACAATCCCTTCCTCACTGCCCCTGTAATAACTCTCCAAATATCACTTCCCAAAATTTACATATATGAGATTGGAATGGACAATATCTTTGGATTTTTTTTCTGTCTTGCCATTTCCCCAAGTCTTGCTAATCTGCTGGGTTTGAAGCTCGTGCAATTTTTTTTTTCTTTCCCAACACCTCCTGCTGACACACACCCAAAGGCGCTCAGCTTAAGAAGGGAGTGGTCTTTGAAAATATAAACTAGGTGTTCCCTGTTCAAATGAAAACTTGACAGATATTCTCACAGGGAAAACTTTTCCTCAACAGCTGTACGAAGGTTAAAACTTGTTCCTGGCAAAGAAGTTTACACGGATGTATCCTACATGGATCGTCCCTTCTTGTGGTTCACTAAACTCTAATTGCAATCATGTCGGACATATGCTGCTTACCGTAACGTTTCATAATGAAAACTGCACTCTCCAGAATTTAATACACAGTAATGGCTTCTTTGATTTAAAGCATGATTATGGTAATAAAACCACTACAAGAATTGACACATCTTCTTCAGTAGATTATCTTTCTTTGGAGACAAAGGTAAGTTCTGAGTCCTCTGATTCTAGAGGATCGAATTTAGTGTTTTGCATTGTCAGCAGTCATTTCAGCTTCTTTTGACCAATTCTGGTGTAAGATATCTTGGGGCTACCAATATGGCCACCCCATATCACAAATGATGTATCATGATGATTCCTTTTGGGTGCATTTGTAATTAGCGGGTTTGAAAAATATTTGTTTTTGCTTTTTTTTTTTTTTTTGTGGTACGCGGGCCTCTCACTGTTGTGGCCTCTCCCGTTGCGGAGCACAGGCTCCGGACGCGCAGGCTCAGCGGCCA
>NC_041224.1:53760780-53765094 GCF_002837175.3 Physeter macrocephalus
GCGTCCCCTGCATCGGCAGGCGGACTCTCAACCACTGCGCCACCAGGGAAGCCCTTGTTTTTGCTTTAATTGCTAAAAAATTTAAATTTTACTGAATAAGAATACCATAACGTATAAAGAAACTGAGAAAGTCACAATCCTGGAAACTTAAACACATTAACTGCTTTCCTACTTCACGGGTCTCATAGCATTGAAATCTGTCTACATTCAAGCTGGAGGTCTGCTCTCACCCACACTTCTCTGTATCATCACCTCATCATATGAATCGCCATGGACTGTAGCACAAGAATCAGCCATCTTCAACACTTCACTAGGGCTCGGGAGCTGGCAGAACAAGCAAACTATCCAAGATTTTAGGGCTTTATGATTTTCAGGTGTAGAACCACAGACATTACTTGAGACACTTTCTGCAGACGGTACATAGCATCTTTGCCTGTATTTTCAGGTCTCAAAGCCCAGGAAGCCATTGTCCACACAAGGCTGATCCTCTCGGTTCCAATTAGCCAAGGCTGATCTGATTTCAAAGGGTTCCATCCACCTTCTCAAAGGCCTTTCCCAACCATTCCTGCCTATAGGAGGACTCTCCCCTTCCTTTCAGCTCCTTGAAGCTCCCACGGTCAGCATCTCTCACCCTCTCCCTTTGTTGCTAAAGTGTAGATGTTTCACCTCCCTAACCAGATTCTGTTGCATTTAAAGTGAGGAATATCCTTTAGACTTCTCTGGAGTGCATGAGAAGTATTAACGCATATTTATAGATTGATTCAAACAACAAGGTTGATGAGATCATCGTCAGATGGAAAAGGAGGTAAGTGAAAACAGTGTAGAAAATGTGACAGAGAAAAAGACATCACAGTATTAGTTTAAACAAGGGCAGGAACCCAGTCCTATCCTCTTATGTTACTGAACCTCTCTGTGTGCCCCCAAATTGAAACAATAATAGTACCAACTTCATAGACCGTCATGAGGATTAAATGAGTTCATATTTGTAAAACAAGTGCCAGGCATGCAGCAAACGCCGCAGAGGCATTTGTTAACATGAAAATGAAAATGAAATACCATCACAATGCCAAAACCTACCACAGTGCCTGCTCAATAAAGGCTGAACTCAACCAAGGTATTTGCTTTGCGACACTTGAACCAGCATGGGCCTGGGATGGAGCGGCTGCCAGGACCAATGGGCTGGTTGGTGACAGCACCTTCCAGAAGGAGCAGCTCTTGCGGACACAGCAAGCTCCACGCTCCAGTTCAAGGGCCCTGGAAGTTCCCAGGTTTTGCCACAAACTCGGCTGGAGCGCTCCCTGGATGGGGACATGTGGTTTTTCGGGATAGCCCGAGGAGGAGGGGTTGCCGGGTACCCTGGCGCCCGCTGATGGTGGCTCCCGCGGCGAGGGGGACAGCCCGGAGCCCCGCCCCCCCGTCTCCCGGGCCCAGAGCCGGCACGGAAAGTTACTGCGTGCTAACGTGGCAGGAACGATGGAAAGCCCAGGGCTGCCAAGTGCTGAAATCCTGGGCTGCGTTTCTTATGCTCACAGGCACGGCTCTTCGGAGAGTCTAGTCTATACACGTCCCCGGCACATAACTGTATTCTTTTCAACAGATACTATATTTTGGAGGAGAGGGAGGAGGAAAAAGTTTGAGGGAGTGGCAGTAAGGCATGAGCCAAGATCCCATGTATGCTTTCTTCTGCTTTGCCCTAAGCTGTTCCTAAGATCAGTGAATAATCTCACCCACTGCATCGTGTACAGCTGCATGTTCAGCTCATAGGTTTAAAGACATAATCTAACTCTTTTATCAAGTTCAACTCACCGGAGGCTTCCATTTTGTCTATTTGCTCATTCATTTTTTATTTTATTTTTAAATATTTATTTATTTATTTTTATTGGAGTATAATTGCTTTACAATGTTGTGTTAGTTTCTGCTGTACAAAAAAAGTGAATCAGCTGTATGTATACATATATCCCCTAAACAAACATTTCCTAAGCATCGATTATCTGTCAGTTACACAAGGGGGGGGCCCTGGGAACCCTGAGAAGCTCATAGTCTGGTGTGGAGACAGACAGTATAAATGGTAGCTATATGTTACGAAGGGCTATCACTGTGGCTGCACAGAGGGCTCCCCAGCAGAGAAGTTTTTTCTGCCAGGTGGGAGAGAAGCCACAAAGGCTTGCTGGGGAGTCTTGTTAGAGCTGGGCTTTGAAGAATGACTCCAGCGAGAAGGTCACCAGCTGAGCAAGTGGCCTATTTAGGCTGTGATGTACATTTACCATCTTTGTCCCGTACCTGCTTTTTCAAGTGAGGTTTTAAAAATACAAAAACAGACTGTGGGTTGGAGAACAGTATTGTATGAACATTACACTCCCTGATTATGATCACTGTACTGTGGTCATGGAAGAGAAAGACCATGTTCTTAGGAAATCTACTCTGAGAAAGCATAAAGAGGAATACCACCTCTCTCTCTTTCTCTCTCTCTCTCTAGATATACACACACACACACACATATGCATATATATATATATATTTGTATATATATATATACACACACACACACACTTGTATATGAGGGGGCAGAGAGAGAGAGAGAGAGAGAGAGAATGATAAAGCAAAGAAGACAAAATGTTAACAACTGGTGAATCTGGATAAAGGGCACTTGTGCTATACTTGCAAGTTTCTATAACTTTGAAATTAAACCAACACAAAAAGTTTTTAAAAAATTTAAAGTACAAAAAATACTAAATTAGTTTTAAAACTACCAGAATGACAAAGCCTTTTATTACCATCATTCCGAAAAGCAATATTCAGAACACAATTTGGTCAGATTGATGCAGCGACCCACCTAGGCCTTGGGAACTCTGAGAAGTGCAGTGTCTTCTTTTTTTTTTTTTCTAAATTTACTTTAATTAATTTATTTTTTATACAGCAGGTTCTTATTGGTTATCTATTTTATACTTATTAGTGTATATATGTCAATCCCAATCTCCCAATTCCTCCCTCCCCCCCATTTTCCCCCCTTGGTGTCCATACGTTTGTTCTCTACATCTGTGTCTCTATTTCTGCCTTGTAAACTGGTTCATCTGTACCATTTTTCTAGATTCCATATATATGTGTCAGTATACGATATTTGTTTTTCTCTTTCTGACTTACTTCACTCTGTATGACAGTCTCTAGGTCCATCCACATCTTTACAAATGACCCAATTTTGTACCTTTTTATGGCTGAGTAATATTCCATTGTATATCTGTACCACACATCTTCTTTATCCATTCGTCTGTCGATGGGCATTTAGGTTGCTTCCATGACCTGGCTATTGTAAATAGTGCTGCAATGAACATTAGGGTGCATGTGTCTTTTTGAATTATGGTTTTCTCTGGGTATATGCCCAGTAGTAGGATTGCTGGGTCATATGGTAATTCTATTTTTAGTTTTTTAAGGAAAATCTACAAACAACAAATGCTGGAGAGGATGTGGAGAAAAGGGAACCCTCTTGCACTGTTGGTGGGAATGTAAATTGATACAGCCACTATGGAGAACAGTATGGAGGAGTACAGTGTATTCTGTGGTTCCTTCTTCACTTCCCCACCCTGTTCTTTTTTAAAATTGATGTATAGTTGATGTACAATATCCGTACCCTATTCATTTTTCTTAAAAACTTGAGATTTGTAGGGTGAGAGGGTCAGGATAGCAGTGAAGCTCATAGCAGGTGCGGTCTGCACAGGATCTGAAAGGAAAGGGGCTAAAAGATGCTGCCTGTCCCTCTGCAGTGGAAGGGCCCACCCCCAGGAACCTAGAGGAAGCAGTGCCACCAGGAGTGGGCAGTCAGCTTAGTAAGGGTTTGTGATCTATCAAACAATTTTGTTGTACTTGTTTTTAATACATTTTAAAAAGCAGAAAGCAAAATTTAATACTAACAGAAGCAGCAGTGGCAGCTAAGATTTACCAGGTGCAGATGAAATTCTAGGCACTTTGCTAACTACTCAACATGAGCATCTCATAGATTCCCCATAACAGGTCCATGAGGTGGGTACTATTAAAATTCCCATTTTACAGACAGGGGAACTAAGGCCCAGCGACTCAACAGTGGAGTTGGATATAAGCACAAGTAGCGTGGCTCCAGTGCCTGGGCTCTTGCCCACAACTTTATACTCTCTAGGTTCTGGTTACTACTTTATGTGCATATGGGGACTAAGAATTTCAAAGGACATGGAGGGGGGATGAAAGCGGTATGATTGGTTGGAGGTGGTGAGATTGCAGTGATGTTTACTTTCATTTCAATGTTCAGTGTTATTTGTGTACTAATTTTTTTTTTTTTTTTTTTTT
>NC_041224.1:53765293-53826267 GCF_002837175.3 Physeter macrocephalus
AGGCTCCGGACGCGCAGGCTCAGCGGCCACAGCTCACGGGCCCAGCCGCTCCGCGGCACGCGGGATCCTCCCAGACCGGGGCGCGAACCCGGTCCCCCCGCGTCGGCAGGCGGATGCGCAACCACTGCGCCACCAGGGAAGCCCCTGTGTACTAATTTTTAAAAAGTCAACCCTATCGATGGATAATTCCTGACTCAGTAGATGCAGTTTGGGATGTGTGTGCCTAACGTAGAATCTTTGTCACTAAATAAATTACAGCTTCTCTGTGCCTTGGTTTCTATATCTGAAATATGAGATGATATTTGCTAACATTTTCCCACTAAAATACTTGCTCTATGATTGATATTCTGTGTGTGATGTGTGTAGGATATGGAGATTGCGGAGACTAGGGGGTGGGAAAAGGTGGGGAGGGGTACGGTGGGGTGACGGCAAATCTCTTTCTGAGGACGATTACTCACTGGTGGGATCCGATGTAATGCATGAGGCCGGGCTGGGCTTTCTGTTCATAAGGGACAGTCCAACATTCAATGAAAACATCATACCTGAATTAGGCCCTCACCTCACCTTGCCTGACTCCTCTTTTCCCCCCTCCGTCTCTCTCTTCTTTCTTTTTCTGGGCCAGTGGAAGTTGTGTTCTGTCATATTTACACATTTTCTCAGATAGAAAAGACAAGCAGAGGCTCGGACCAGAGGGAATGTGAGTGGCTTGAAGGCCTGAGCACATCTCTCTTTGCATCCAGGGACTCACCCCCTCAGATATCATTTAACCCCTTTACCACATGCATGGAAGACAGACTTTTCTATTTGCTGCTTATACACAGGCGATTCACTGAAAAAGCATCCACAAAAGGCAAAAAAATTAGAGTAACCAAAATCACATGCTGCTATGGTAGAAACTATACTGGTTCATTTGTATTCTCTTCCTGGTCACCTGTCAGACAATCTGACTAGAAAGCAGAGTTGTCATTGCTGTGCATCATCCATTTAGGTTCAAAGATGCTTTTGAGAGAGCCAAGGGAATGATGATTTAATGCTGTCAAGTGCTTTGAGATCTCAGACAAAGAAGCTCTGTAAATACTGAGAATTACTGGGCATTATCGGCCCCAGTATCTGTCTTCTCAGTATTATCAGGGCTTTGGAAAAATTAATGAAGAAATGGGTCCTGGCATACTGGCAGCAGCAGTCGCTTCTGGAAAAATTAAGAGACCCTCTGCATTGGGGAATGTAGGACTCAGTGAAAACACTCACCCAAGAATTACTTTTCTCTTTTTTTTTTTTGCAAATGGAAACCACCAAAGGTGAAAACCCGCTGCAATATGAACAAGAAAGAATTAAAGCTTTTAAAATCAAACTGCAGCAGGGGGAGGGCAAGGTATTGTGTGAGTGCACATACCTGCACAGGAGATGAGAACAGAGAGACAGACATTCAGAGAGGTAGACTGGGCTTCAGAAAAAAAATGGGGAAAAGGCTTCTGCCCATATGTTTATATTTGCTGCAAAACCAAATCTTCTTTTTTTTTCTGAATAAAAAACTTATGCATTCTGGGTTGGTGAGGATGCAGGGCAACAGGCACTCACATACATTCTTGGTGGGCACGTAACCTGGTAAAATCTCCATGGAGGACCACTTTGCAGTATCCGTTGACATTACAAATGCATCTTTCCCATTATCTTAACAATTCCATATCCAGGAATTTATCCTGTACATCTATTTGCATATGTACAAAATGGTATATGCTCGAGGCTATTCACTGCAACACTGTATCAGTCAAGTCTGAAAACAACTTAAAAGTTGATTAGTAGGGGATTACATAACTGCTAGCGTATCCATAAAATGGAGTATCACAGAGTTGTTAAAAAAGAATAAGGCAGCTCTGTATGCACTGTACAGAATTAGCTCTAAAGATACAGTGTTAATTGAAAAGGACCAATACACAGAACAGTGTGTGTGTGTATATATGTATGAATATATTTGAATATGTATGTTTGGATTCATCACGCTCATATATTCATAGAATGGATGATTTCTTTTTTTAAAAAAATTAATTAATTATTTTTATTTTTGGCTGTGTTGGGTCTTCATTGCTGTGTGCAGGCTTTTTCTAGTTGCAGTGAGCAGGGGCTACTCTTCGCTGCGGTGCGTGGGCTTCTCATTGCGGTGGCTTCTCTTGTTGCACAGCACAGGCTCTAGGCTCTCCGGCTTCAGTAGTTGTGGCGCACGGGCTTAGTTGCTCCGCGGCATGTGGGATCTTCCCAGCCCAGGGCTCGAACCCGTGTCCCCTGCATTGGCAGGCGGATTCTTAACCACTGCACCACCAGGGAAGTCCCATAGAATGGATGATTTCTAGAAGGCTGCATAAGAAACTGGTGACTGGCCAAAGGATAGGGTTTACCTCTACTTTATATCCTTTTGAATGCTGTATCATGTACCCATGGGACCTTTTCAAAAAGAACTAAACAAATAATGTTAATGTGTGTGAAACCACTGATCAAATGCCAAAGTAAAATAATGAACCTTTTACCATTTTTGGGTGGTGGGGCTGGATGAGGTGTGTCTTCAGAGCTCTCCCATGTTCCTCTCAACACCTGGCTTCCCAGTCTCTGACTTTCCTGGTTGCCCACAGCTCAATTCAGGGTGGGTCAGCCTGGCACCTGTTTGAGCTAACAGTCCCCAAACCAGGAAGTACCTGACCTGCACCAGATCCATCAAACACAGATCTGAGGCTGCAGGGACCCTCCCTGTAGGACTGACAGGGGAAATGATCCCTAGGGATTAGGACCCCCACTGGGCTATGCCAAACATTTGCTGCAAGTCTGACCAGTGATAGTTTCGGAATTAGGTTTTGTGTTTTTGGGGGGTTGCAAGGAACAAAGACTCACCAAGCTGGGGGGTGCTCATCACAAGGCTATATGTGGAGTGATAAGACTATTTCTCATGAGAGTCTAATAATAATAATAAAACAACAATCTCAAAAATAACAACATGGAGCACTTAGGTGCTAAGCATTGTGCTAAGTGCTTTGTTCGGATAATGTCACTTCGATCCCACCACAAACCCATGATGCTGTCACTGTTATTAGTCCCATTTTACAGAACACTGTAGAGGCCCCGGGGGCCACGGAGCGACGGGGCCCTTGGAAATGGAAAACATGCCTCTCCCTTGGTCTCACTCCCCTGGGTAACACGGTATCTCTCAGGGCTGCAGCTTCTCCCTGTATGTTTGCTTCTCTGATACCAGTTGGCTTATTCACTGCCCACTGCGCTCACTCATTGATTTTGCTTGCTCAAGTCCTTCAAGGATGGTCCTTGGAGACCCTCCTCCATCTCAAGTTCTCCTCTGGGCTTCAGCTGCCTCCTAACGGCCTCCTCCTCTTCGGACCTCCCGTCTATTCCCATGAGAGGGAACGTGAGAGGTCATCCCTACTGGTGGCCAGCCACTTCCGGACCCGAGGGTGGCCTGTCCCAGGTCAGGTTCCCGTTCTGTTTCATTTCCCTGTGGCTGAGGGCTACCAGCCCTCTTGGGGTTAAGTCTTCTCCTTCACTCATAGAAACTTGTTTTTGAGAACTGACCTCAAACCAGGCACTGGCACACTGGGGGTGCAGCACCAACAGAGCACAAAGCCCTTGCTCTCCATGGATTCACCTTCTACCTCCTTGACCTGCAGTGATGGGGGTGGCAGACATTCTGGCCTGTCCACTTTGGAGACAATGACCATGACTGACCACTGAGCTCTTGTCTCAGTCCCTACATCACTGCACCTGTGGTTCCCTGCACTCATGCCTTTTCCTGGTTTTCTAGCCACCTCCAGAAACTTGGCCCGGTGTACTACAGAGTCCAAGGTGACCAAGCAGGTGGCCTTCACAGTAGGGTGGAGACTGATGGGAGGGAATTCTGGTGGACAGTGCTCAAGCCCCAGCCACAAATAATGAGCTTACCAACCATTTTACCAAATCTGGTCAGCAAATACCCAAGTGGTGCTCTTCTCTTTTCTTCCTTATTTCTCTTCTGTCAATGCCAAAGTGCTTGACAGGATTCCATGCCTTGTCAAGTAGTTGACCTGAACAAACCCTTCCAGGCTTGTCTTCCACATTCTTCAAACTCCTAATAACCCTTTAAAACCCAGCTCCAGGCATTTCCCTCCTCAGTGAAACCTTCCTTAAATTCTTAGTGACAATCATGGCCTCATTTGGGCTACTTCTGTACTTGGTACATAATTTTTATTGTTGCTCTTATCATGCTGTATTGCAAATGTTTATTTAGATGTGTGTTTTCTTGACGGGAGTGCAAACTCACAGAAGGCAGGTTCTATGTCTTAATTATTTATTTATTTTGAATTTAAATAAGCTACTTTAGAATAGTTTTAGATTTATAAAAAAAGATACAAAGATAATACAGAGAGTTGTTCTATACCCCTTGCCTAGTTGTAACATCTGGCTTTACAATGGTATATTTGTTACAACTAAGGAATCAACACTAGGTTGTTACTATTAACTAATTTTCACAGTTTATTCAGATTTCACTAGTTTTTCCCTAACGTCCTTCCCTATTCTAGATGTCATCCAAGTACCACATTATGTTTAGTCATTATGTCTCCTTAGCCTCCTCTGGTCTGTGACAGTTCCTTTAACTTTCCTTGTTTTTGATGACCTTGACAGTTTTGAGGCATACTGGTAAGGCATGTTGTAGAATGTTGTTCAATTTGGGGTTTCTATCATGTTAGACTGGGGTTTCTTCATTTTTAAACACCAGCACTGAGCAAAATACCTAGCATGTACCACCTGGCATAGACCAGGCTTTTGATTTAATGGTTAATTAACTGACTAGAATTCAAGTGTTTCTTTAGCACCTAAGTAGAACCCTGATCGATGCTCTTGGAGAGATGAGGTATGGAACCCAAGCCTTGTAAAGATCTTCCACATTGTTAAATAACAAAAGACAGCATGTGTCAAATAAGGGGAGCCAGGAGAATGACCTGTGGCAGCTTAGGAGATGGATTAATTAGCGGGAGTGGGTGAACTCAGCAACGTCTATGTGAAAGAAAGGACTGGAAAAGCAGGGAGGATTTAGAGAGGCCCTTTTCAGTTCTCAAACTCACCCAGCTCCTTCCTGCCTTAGGGTCTGCTTACCTGCTGAGCCCAAGGTCTGGAAGGCATTTCCAACCCCCCTCTTCTCACGACTGGCTTCTCCCTGCAGACCACATTATCAAAAATAGCCTCCACCGGTCACTCTCAGCAACCTTGTTTGTTTTCTTCATAGCCTTTGTCAGTGTTTAGACTGATTGTTTATTTCTGTATTGTCTGCCTCTCTCACTAGAGTCTCAGCTCCTTGAGGACAAGGACTGTATCTTTTAATTCACCCTGGCAGAGCACATGACCCACACATAATGGTACTCAAGTTATCTTGCTGAATAAATAAAAGGGTTGATGTTGGATGAGCCTGACAAGACATGAGACAGCGAGAAAATCCATGAGCCCTGGAAGAGGCCCTGGGATGGAGCAATGGTCTGGGTAGGCAGTGGAATGCTGCCAGGTCATGAGACTGATCGCAATGGTGTCAGCTGATCCCAAACAGGGTGGCATAATTTGGGCAAATGCCAGCATTGTACTAGGTGTGGGCTGCACAGAGGTAGAGGCGATTCAGTAGTTTTCCATCTTGGGAAGGCCAACAAGGGTTCATAGTCAAAAAGTGGGGGATAAGGAATAACTGGGGTCAAGGAAGGGCTGGGGGCCATAGGAATGTCTTTTTAAGTTGAGAATGTACCCCATGAATGAGAATAACACAAAAGCTCCTGGAAGTAAAGGGGGTTCCTGGTTTAACTTCCCTGGTGTTGGCATAAACCCAAGGAGAAAAAAGGGCACTCAAGCCAATGCTCCTCAGTGAGAAATATAAAATGGAAGATGAAGACATGTGATTTTTGCTCTAGGATTTAGTACTAGGAAAGGACAGCGATCTTTGGAAGCAGGAAGAAAAATGAGCTTCTGGGCTCAGAATGGAAAGGACCCCACTGAAATCTTGGATAATTTCCACCATGTTTTCTACATGGTTACAAAGGACAGAATTGTAGTATATGCTGATTACCTCCAAAAGTATATATATATATATATATATATATTGATGTTGGATGAGCCTGACAAGACATGAGACAGCGAGAAAATCCATGAGCCCTGGAAGAGGCCCTGGGATGGAGCAATGGTCTGGGTAGGCAGTGGAATGCTGCCAGGTCATGAGACTGATCGCAATGGTGTCAGCTGATCCCAAACAGGGTGGCATAATTTGGGCAAATGCCAGCATTGTACTAGGTGTGGGCTGCACAGAGGTAGAGGCGATTCAGTAGTTTTCCATCTTGGGAAGGCCAACAAGGGTTCATAGTCAAAAAGTGGGGGATAAGGAATAACTGGGGTCAAGGAAGGGCTGGGGGCCATAGGAATGTCTTTTTAAGTTGAGAATGTACCCCATGAATGAGAATAACACAAAAGCTCCTGGAAGTAAAGGGGGTTCCTGGTTTAACTTCCCTGGTGTTGGCATAAACCCAAGGAGAAAAAAGGGCACTCAAGCCAATGCTCCTCAGTGAGAAATATAAAATGGAAGATGAAGACATGTGATTTTTGCTCTAGGATTTAGTACTAGGAAAGGACAGCGATCTTTGGAAGCAGGAAGAAAAATGAGCTTCTGGGCTCAGAATGGAAAGGACCCCACTGAAATCTTGGATATCCATTTCCACCATGTTTTCTACATGGTTACAAAGGACAGAATTGTAGTATATGCTGATTACCTCCAAATATATATATATATATATATATATATATATATATTCCCATCTGAGTCCAGTTTAAAAATGCTGACCAAAGGGCAGTGCTTCATAGATTCTGACTGGAACAAGCCCAGTGGGAAAAGGTCTGGAAAGCACATGGCAAAGAAACTCTGAGTCTTACTTCAGTGCCAATCTCCAGCTCATATCAATTCATTTCCCTAACAGAAAATAGGAGTCAACTTTGCAGATGGAAAGTAATTTCCCTGCAAATATTAGCAGACAGGTTACTAGCACTACTGGACAGTTTTATTATTACTTTTGTTTCAGGCTAAGGTGTGGAACTCTACATTTGCCAGGTAGTCTGGTGAAAAAAGGTAGAGTTTAATTTTTTTTATTTTATTTTTTTATCGAAGTATAGTGGATTTACAACGTTGTGTTAGTTTCAGGCATACAGCAAAGAAATATATATATTTCTTTTTCAGATTCTTTTCCCTTATAGGTTATTACAGAATATAGAGTATAGTTCCCTGTGCTATACAGTAGGTCTTTGTTGCTTATCTATTTTATATATTGTATTGTGTATGTGTTAATCCCAAATTCCTAATTTATCCCTCCCCTCCCATTCCCCTTTGCTAACAATAAGTTTGTTTTCTATATCTGTGGGTCTATTTCTGTTTTGTATATAAGTTCATTTGTATCCGTTTTTTTTTTTTTTTTTTTAGATTCCACATATACGTGATATCATACGGTATTCTTCTTTCTTGGTCTGATTTACTGCACTTAGTATGATAATCTCTAGGTCTGTCCATGTTGCTGCAAATGGCATTATTTCAAAAGGCAGAGTTTTAAACTCTGTATTAGTTTTAACATCAGAGGGCAAAACAAAGAACAAGTGTGTTGGCTGCATGCTGAGTACTTGGAAGAGCACCTCACAGGATCCTGGCTTTCCACCTCACTTCCCACACACAAACTTTCAGATCCTGAAACATCGCATGGGTTGAAGGGAATTACTCAGCAGCACCTGCCTGTAAACACTGGTTATCAGCTCATTTGCAAGGTAAGCCAGTTGAGGGCAAGTTAATGTGTTTTACTCTTCTCTGGATTTAACAGAAGGCTGTTATTTTTTTTGTTTTTTTAAATTTTGGGCTGTGGTTGGGTCTTCGTTGCTGCCCGCGGGCTTTCTCTAGTTGCAGCGAGCGGGGGCTACTCTTCATTGCGGTGCACAGGCTTCTCATTGTGGTGGCTTCTTTTGTTGCAGAGCACAGGCTCTAGGTGCGTGGGCTTCAGTAGTTGTGGCACGTGGGCTCAGTAGTTGTGGCTCACGGGCTCTAGAGCACAGGCTCAGTAGTTGTGGCACACAGGCTTAGCTGCTCCACTGTATGTGGGATCTTTCCGGACCAGGGCTTGAACCCGTGTCCCCTGCACTGGCAGGCAAATTCTTAACCACTGTACCACCAGGGAAGCCCTGAAGGTTGTTATGTTTTATGAGAACCCAATCATCTAAATATTTCACATACAGATGAGAAAACTAGACAACATAAAGATAACCAAAAGAGTATGTCATTAATAGCCACTTAGGTGTATTTCATTAATAGCCATTTATATGTACGGTCTACTTGAAGTCATGTTTTACTATCTTTGTATTTTCTAAAGGGTCAAAGTGTTGGGTGTAGGGCTGCCAGATAATATACAGAATATTCAGTTAGATCTGAATTAAAAATAAAGTGAATAAATTTTAGTGTAAGTATGTTCCAAACATTGCATAGGACATATTTTTATTCATTTTAAATCAACACTGGGTCTGTTACTAAGCCGGTTTATTTATTATTCAGATAATTTTTGCCTCTGCTTCCTTCTTTTTTGACCTTTTGGTGGGTTAATTTTAGGAACCCTATTAGAGGGTGCAGGGAGAAATACAATTCAAGCACAATGCGTGTCCTACTTACCATAAGCTGAGGCTCATGTTTTAGTAGAGGAAGAATTTGATACTTTGGATTGAAAATGGTGATTATCCACATTCTCCCTATTACCATATAGACAGAATTAGCCACACACTGATGTTTTCCAGAGTTTGGATTTTGCAGAGCAGTAAAATATAAAAAGAAAAGGAAATTGTGAAATTGTGAGAAGATCAATATATGGTTGCCAAGTTTAAATTCGATCAAATAAGAATGTTACAAATACCACAACTGCCATCTTCAATGATCATTAATTCATAAAAGAAAATAACATTTGAATATCCCCAAAGTAGGAAGGACACAGTCTTAGAAAAAAGAATACTTCTTAAATAAAGTTGGCAGCCTTCCAATATACCACTCTCAGTTTTGTGGAAACTGTCAAAGTGTGGTGCTGGCCCTGGGACCTGAGCACGCCCGGCCGGGGTATGCCATAGCAGCATAAGCCCTGCAGCAACGCTGCACATCATACAGGTTTGTGCTGGTAAGAGATAACCACAGAGCAACTTCTAGTAAAGGGAAGAGAAGGTGAACACCACCAGTTTGAATTTCGATGACCTTAAATTAATAGCTAATTTAAGGATTTAATTTCCGACAAGCATCTTATTTGTGTGGGAGTCTATTGTGACTTTTCTCAAACCAGGAAGCATTTCTTCAACTTAAAACTTATAGAAAACCTTTTCCTAAATTTCCTTTGGAGCACAGCACGATCTCTGTACTCTTCCTCTCTCTCTCTCTCTAAAATGAATGCTTCAGGAACTGGATAATATGACACTGAATTTCAACAGCCCCCTTCCTAAGAGAGTTCAGAGGTCTTTGAAACCACGGGTAATGAAGCCTCCTAGCTCCTGCGAGCTGGCAGGACGTGTGACCCCAGCTGAGAAGAGCTGGCCAAAAGACAGGTGTAGCTTGTAGCGGTGCTGGGAGACCAAGTCCCCAAGTTCAGAGTTTCTATCACCCTTCCCATTACACAAGGGAAAACGATGGTGTGAAAGTGGAGAATTGCCTGAAATTCCTGAGTAATTAATAGAAATCACGATTAAAATCAATTGCCTAACCCAAGTCTTGTGGGTAGTTTCTTCTGTCCTTCTCTGCCTGAGAAACACACACAAAGACTTTTTACCACAGGAACTCTCCTTTAAATAGGACTAAAATTCAATTTCATAAGCCACAGAGAGATTCAAAGTATTATTTACCAATGATCTTCAGATATTCTTTCCTTCTCCCCATGGCTAGGAAGTTGGAAACTTTTAAGGGCTCTTAGAGGCAAAGAAGTAGTCACTGAACACACCACACACACACACACACACACACACACACACACACACACTGAAATATATGTTAGCATATGTTTAAAAACATGAAAAATACCCCTAACTTTTAAAAAATTTTGATATAATTTTATTTTTTTCTAGTCATAGGGTTATTTGGTGTCTTTTGATTCTATTCTATTCTATTTATACATTTATAAAAGTATATATGTTATTTTTGAAATAACTGTAATTGTTTATTACTTTCATAATAAGTAAAAAACAAAGATACAAAACACATACTCTCCCATTAAAACTCACTTCAACCTGAATTTTAAGGAGACCATTTAGCATCACCTCATAATCACACCCTATTGACAGTCCTCGCCCTGACTCACCTGAGAAACTCAATACCCCTTCTGTATTTGAGACATCTGTCTTTCTGCAAGAAGCAGTGCAACCAATTTTTTTTTTTAACCTCTCAGAATCTCAGCTCTTCTGTAATTACTGTAGCTCAGGTATTTTCCCCGCAACCCTTTTCAATATCAGCTGTTTTCATTCCCTTCTCTTTGTTGTTTGCCTTACTAATTCTGACACGATGTTTTCTTTCAGGCTCAACTGAACAGAAGAGAGAGATTTTGGCTTGGATTCCACAATGATGTTTCACAGAAAGTCAGCTCTGGTTCCAGGTACTTGATAAGCATCTCACTAACTAATTTCTCGCTGTTTCTAAGCGATGAACATTTTGGTTAGCAAGTCCAGAGCCCTTCAGACATCGTTTGCATCCTACACAACAAGTGAGCTAATGAAACCCATGGAGCACAGCCTGGCCCTCTGCTTCTCTGTAATGGTGTAATGGTTTCTGTCATGCCAGCCAAGCGGCCGCGTCCAGGACTCTGCGCATGGGATGCTGCCTCAGGGCAGGTGGAGGGATGCAAATGAGTGTGGCCCTCAAATTGTAATTTAAGGGTAGCTGTTAGGTTATACTCTTCCCATATTTTTCTCTTCCTAACCACCAAGCTTGAGGATAATGTGCTATTTTTACTTATTTTCAGGGGCGAGAACATTAAACTTAGGGTAATGGTGGCATATTGCTGAATTATGTCTTTTAGTCCAACTTGAATAAATCAGATTTTTGTTGCTGTTGTTGGAGAGAGGGCAGAAAAGAGAGTTTTGAATCCAAAGAAATTAGATGAAAAAGCTAGGTTTTCCTAATTCCTGGGTTCTAGACATAAAGAAAACATGATGAATAATATAATCAAACTGTAGGAAGTTGTGATCATTGACAAGGTGTTTCTGGCCAGACACCCAAAATCTGTGTACTCAGATTTTAATTACATTTGCCCCTACCGATTTAAAATATGCTTCTGCAACCTGAATGCAACGACAAGATTTAGAGGGAAAAGAACAGGTTCAAAGGCTTTCCAAAAGCCTTCAAGGCTTCTTGGACAGCGATGCTTTCATTCAAGGATGTGGCGTGGCATCACAGAAATGAATCAGCGACTCGGCCCTCCATTTCCTTAGAAACAGAAACAATCTGCATTTTGCTTTTAATTTCAACTAAAGAAAACACCCCGGGCTTCCCTGGTGGCGCAGTTGTTAAGAATCCGCCTGCCAGTGCAGGGGACATGGGTTCGAGCCCTGGTCCAGGAACAACTAAACCCGTGCGCCACAACTACTGAGCCTGTGCTCTAGAGCCCGCAAGCCACAACTGCTGAGCCCGCGTGACACAACTACTGAAGCCCACGCGCCTAGAGCCCGTGCTCCGCAACAAGAGAAGCCACCGCAATGAGAAGCCCGCGCACCGCAGCAAAGAGTAGACCCTGCTCGCGGCAACTAGAGAAAGCCTGCGCAGCAACGAAGACCCAGTGCAGCCAAAGATAAATAATCAATAAATAAATTTATTAAAAAAAAAACAAACCCAATTCACTTTGGATTTGTCTGGAGAAAAATCCTGAGCCTCTTCATCTCCCTTCCTCTACCCAAGTCAACTCTGGTATGCCTGACTGCATTTTCAGTTTCTTTATTTTCAGATCTGGCTCTCACTGTGGTTGTAATGCTGTTAATAGCGGTAGTGATCATCGGGTTTATCACTTTTAAAGTCACCATTTTGGGCTTCCCTGGTGGCACAGTGCTTGAGAGTCCGCCTGCCGAGGCAGGGGACACGGGTTCGTGCCCGAGTCACCATTTTAAAACACCAAAATATATATTTTTTAGGTTAAACATTCCCTGTGCCTGTTTCTCAAATAAACTCCCTGAGGAAGCATGTTCCTGCATATTTAGAAGTGGTCTACAAGAAGGAGGGCAGGGAAGCTCGCGCAGCTCGTTACAGAGACCACTCCTTTTCACTTTTCTCTTCTCAGGCTGGGAAGGACAGATGGAAACAACCCTAACTCACCACTCTTGGAAACGGGGAGGGGGTGTGGTGCTCATATTCCCTGGCTTTTACTTGGATCAAGTGTGGGTAAAAGAGAAGAGGAAACTAAACCTGGACGAAGCAGAAGAAGGGAAAGTAGCCCCACCCCCCACAAATCACCTAGCAATCTGCCCTTCGCAGTAAACTGACTCACAGTAGGTAGGAGTACCTTTGTGGGCTTGAAAGTATCCAGTTATCTCTACTCTCAAGCAGAACGCAATCTAAGATTGCTGGAGAAGGGTGCCGACCATCGGTTCCTCTTTTTTTATTATTGTGGTAATTTGTAGGGGAAGAAAAAATTTCTTTTTCCTCTACCCATCTTGGGTTCGTTACTGGGGTCCTGCAAATTAGACTGATAAAAGGCAGATTAATGAGCGAAAAACAATTTATGAACTCAACACGTAGAATACTCAGTGATGAGTAACTCAAAGGAATGCTTACAACTTGGGCTTCTATGGCATCTTAGCAAAGAACAATAAATTTATGGAGAAGTGACAATACAAAGGAGAAGGGTTTTAGGCTTCCAAGGGTGGTAAATATATGGGGAAAACCAATGGAAAATAAGGATTGTTTTAGCAAAGTTTATTACGTAGAGTCCTTTGGTGCAGTTTCTGGCCTGGTTAAGGGTCTAGAGCTGTCACCGGTGGTTAAGAATTGGCCTGCCCTTCCTGGTAGTGAGGGGGAGGCCATAGAGTTTGTCTTGTGTCTGCTTTTTCTCAATTGTGTTTTAAGCTCAAAATAAGCCTTATGCCAGAGTGGCATATTTTGGGGTGGCATACTCTGAATCCCATTCAAGTTTAATTTTTCCTTCCTAAAAATAATATACTTGGTAGAAAATTTGGAATTTATATAGAAGTTACAAGAAGCATGCAAAAACATGACTAAATCTTATTAGTAACATGCAACCACATCTAGGAATGGTTCCAGTATTTTTTCCTATGCTCTTTTTTTCTTCACATAATTAAGATCATTCTTTACACAGAATTTCACATACCATGTTTTTGTTCAATCAACCAAAAATATTTTCTCATACTATTATTAATTCTTTAAATATTATTTTAATGGTAGTATCATTTTCCATATGACTATACCATAATTTATTAATAATTTTCCTAATATTAGACATCTAGGGTATACTTAAATAAATACTTTGTGTATGTGAATAAATCTTAGCATTTCAAATTATCTCCTTAGGATAATCTACTAGAAGCAGAAGAATATGGGATCAAAGGATATCATCATTTTTCAGGTCTTTAGTACATATTACCAGGAAGGTTGTATCAATTTACATTAACACAGTACATGAATATCTTCCTGAAGCTCTGACTGCATTGATTGATGTCATTTAAAAATCTTTGCTATTCTGTCAGGTCCCTGTTACTTAACTTTGTATTCACTGGTGAGGCTGAAAAATTGTTTAGTATATAAGAAGCTATTTGTATTTTCTCATCTATGAATGATCAGTTCATGACCTTCATCCATTTCCTCATTGATTTATAGTAACACTTTATAAACTACAGTCATTAGCTTTCTTTGTGCCCCAGTTTCTGAAAAAAATATATCTTCTTGCCCGTTTGCTTTTGTCCTCTGATTTTTTTACGATTATTTTTGAGGTATAAAAATTTTATATTTCTCTATATTTCAAGTTATTGGCATTTTACCCTGATATTTCTTCCATTGCTTTAATGTATAGAAAATCTTTACCCATCTAGACTAGATAAATATACAGAAATACATTCTTCTAGTTATTTAATCGATTTTTCAAAAATAATATTTCTTGAATCTACCTAGAACTTAATTTGTTCCATGGTATGAGAAAAAATATATCTTTTCCTAATAAACTATCAATTATCCTGGCACCGCTTGTCAACTGTTTTCTGCACAGTTTTTATACGTATTCTGTATATACATATTCAAGACTATTCTTAAAAATGCAAGATTATGTTTCCGGGTTTTCTACTGATTTCTTTGCCTATTCTTTAACCAGTAGTTTCTCCACCCCTAATTTTTGGTTTTAGACGTTCTTTTATCTCTTATATTGCATTCTTTCCACTTAAAAGGTGGCCAAGATCATGTACAAAGAAGATCATTTAAAATGATTGGAGAAAGAGAATCTCTGCCTTTATAGTTTTGGGTCTTAGGTGAACAAGATACAGTTCACCTAAGGCTTCACCTAAGATGAGTTTTTCTTGTGTTCCCGCTATGACACAGAAAAGCAGAAAAGGACTTTCTTAGTTTCTTGATAGTCATAGTAACAGTAATATAAAGAATTTTTTATTCACCTCAAGAAAAGAAAATTTCCAGTGAGGACATTAAGATGTTTAATGTTGGGCTTCCCTGGTGGCGCAGTGGTTGCGAGTCCGCCTGCCGATGTAGGGGACGCGGGCTCGTGCCCCGGTCCGGAAGGATCCCGCGTGCCGCGGAGCGGCTGAGCCCGTGAGCCATGGCCGCTGAGCCCGTACCGCAAAAAAAAAAAAAAAAAAAAAAAAAATGTTTAATGTTGAAAGATCATCTCCCCTTCTAGGGCACCAGTAAAGATTTCAACCCATGTATCTGTAGAAAATTTCCAGAAACTGTCACAAAATGAAAAATGAGAGGAAGCCTCATGGTCCTGCTAGGGTTCTATATGGTGTGTGCCGAATACTTTTCTGATTTTAAGGCTTGTTAACAGTGAGTATCTTAGGATGATGGGGTTATAGTTGACTTTTTTCTTTTTAAATTTCATTACATTTGCATTTTACCCCCAAATTGCATAAAAGTTGTTTTCTTCATAATGTTCTGTTAATTAACTTCTGAAAATACAGTACTGGAAGCCTTAGTCCCAAGAAGTGCAACGGTACCAAAAGTGGATTTTCTATTTCTTCCCCTCTTTTCTTAATAGACACAGCAACACTAAAATTCATCTCATTAGAAGAGATTTTGAGAAAATGAGAAAGGACATTTCTAAACCAAGTGCTTTTCCCCTGAATAAGATTTAACTCAAATGAGGTTGGGGACTGGAAGAAGGTATGAAAAACTACCTCTTAAAATTTCTGTTTCTAAAGCTAATAGGAATTCTTTT
Source organism: Physeter macrocephalus (assembly GCF_002837175.3). Taxonomy (NCBI): domain Eukaryota; kingdom Metazoa; phylum Chordata; class Mammalia; order Artiodactyla; family Physeteridae; genus Physeter; species Physeter macrocephalus. The sequence continues at coordinate 53,780,728 of NC_041224.1, forward strand.
GCAACAGCGTTTTTCTTTTTTTCCTTGACAACCAAGGATTGATACATCTTGCATGTTAAAAAGTAGAGGACTATGAATAAGTATTCACTGACTACAATTTTTTTTCCTTGTAAATTCCCTTTTTGGGATACAACTGGTGCTCTTTTACTGTCTTAAATTTTTCCATTTTTCTTTAATGATCTCTCCTTTCCTCTTGTCTTAGTTCTTAATTGTTCTGCTTTTCATCAGTAGATAATTCTCTCTGGTTGACGAACAGTGATGGGGGTCAGAGTCACGGACAATATACGATATCTGGTTTTGTCTGGCTGGAGGAAAGTTAAACGGTGCTTCGGCCTCAAATTAGTCACTTTAAGTACAAGCGACAGTCAGCCTCCATGGTTGCAATCATTTTGTTGCTGTAAGCACTTGAGAATACCTGGTGTAATTTTTTCACAACCCCCGGCCGCAAAGCAAGTTTATCTTTGTTCTTAAACCCTAAGCCACACTCTGTATTTGCTTTCCACGCCACATTGAAAAGAAATAAAAACCAAGTGCCGTACATATCACTTCAACACGTAAACAATTAGGTAAGAGTCCATTTCTCCCTTAAACCTTTCATGGAAAGGAAAAGGAAAACCTTGTCTTCCTATCTTAGAATAAGACTTAAAAGCCATCAAAGCACCCACAGAACAAGTAGCTCCTCATTCCAGGGGCAGGGGTAGTGTCAGGCATGTGTAATCTTTGCTCTACCACGGATGTCCACGTAATTTCTTGGAATAAGGCTTGCACTGGATAACCCAGTGAGATGCAGGAAGCTTCTTTCCACTCAGATCCTGTCAGGGCCAATGTGCCTTTCAGGAGACTGTCTGTGAGATTCTGAACATTGGAAGTGTAAAAAAAATTGAGCTGGACAGATCCTTGCCACCGCTTTTTCTGCTAAATATAGATAAGTTGTCATCAGGTTGCACAAGCAATTTCCAGCTACAGCTCCTCAGGAAGAGAAGCAGGCACTGGGGCTCATGTCTCTGGCAGGTAAAATGCGTAGAGAGGATCTGACTCAGACCTGGGGATTGTGGGGAGCTAGGGAAGAGGGTAGAATGAAACGGGAGAAAGGAGTCTAGGTTTTGGTTAAATATATAATGACACACTGGGGGGTATATAGCAAAGGATGGTATTGGCTTAAAATCTCATTAAGCATCGATAACTTGTTAGAGAAGAGATATAGAAGGGGCGCTCCCCCAGGAGTCTGTGTTAAGTTCCTTCTCTACTACCGCTTTGGAAGCAATGTAGTAACAGTGGGAAGAGACTATGAGACATGGTGTCAGATGGTCCTGAGTTTGAATCCTGGCTTCGTCTGACCCTACGTTTGATGTGGAGTTAATTACTTAAGTTATCTGAGGCTCAGAGTCCTACTATATAAAATATAGGTAAAATAATATCTCTCACAGTGTTATTAGGATGAACGTACATGGCACTACTAAGTGCTCAACTTCTTTTGGTGCCCATCTCCCTCTCCCCTTTGAGGCAAACCATTTAAGCTTCCCTGGACTCTACTTGTTTTTCTCTTATCAAGTCCTTTGGGTTCTACCTCCAAAGTATATCCAGAATTTGTCCCCTTCTCTCCAACTCCACTGCTACCACACCAGTACAAGCCACTGGATGTCTTGCCTAGGCCACTGCAACAGCTTTCTAACTACCTTCTCTCTTTCTGTTTCTAAACCCTGTACAATCCATCTCTACACAGCAGGCAGAGAGAACTTTAAAAAAATGCATATTAAATCATGCCATTCTTCCACCTGAAACCCTCCAGTGGCTTCTTACTGAGACTAATAACCAAACCTCATCACAACCTTCGAGGCTCCTTGCGATCCGGCCCCTGCCTACCTCTTTACTCCTTGACTTCATCTGTATCACTTCCTTCTTCTATTAATATTTTCCAGCTGTACTGGCCTAATTTAACTCCCCAGAACACATCAAGTTTATTTCTACCTCGGGGGCTTTGCATGTGCTTGGAAGAAGTCCCTTCTATATTTTGTTGTGGTTGAAACCTTCTCAACAGTTAGGTCCAATGTTCCCTCGTAAAATCTGTCTTCCCTGACCTAGTCTCTGTCATAGCCCTATACCATTTTTTTTTTCATAGCACTTATTACTGCATGAAATTATTTAAATTTTGCTTCCCTGATTCCCCACTGGGGATGTAAACTTCATCAAAGAAGGGGACTATACTTTTTACCCCTGAATAATCCCAGAACACTCGGGCAGCATGTGGTGAACGAATTCTGGTTAAATATGTAAAATGGGGTAATGCTAACTTCCTGAAAGTTTGTGACTGGATTTGGCAGTCTTTCTACGTCTTTCCATTTCTAAAGATTCTATGATGCCTTGAACAGCAAGACTGAATCCCAGAATAATTTAAAAGAAATGTAGTTAGGAAATTTTCAAATACTCATCATATACTAATTCATATTAGGTTTACCCCGTTGAAACACTGTCTATCTGCTTTAATGAAAAAAAATAAGAAGGACTTATAATTTGCATGTCAAGGGATCCTTTTAAACTACTATTTAAAAATTGTGTTCCTTTCAGTAGCATTAAGGTTTTCCCAACAATCTTATTTACAGGTGGCTTAGCACATCCTTAGTTCACAGATCTTGAAAAGGAATGTGATTCCACAGCATAACACATCTGCTAAAAGAAATGGCTCAGGTGAGCAGAGACTGCGTGAATGGCATGTTATTCACCTCAGGGAGTCATTCATTCCACTTCTGGGGCTGGGCTGTGAGAGGGACACCGTACAAAATGGATCAATCTTAGGGAAGGAACTGGAAGCCCTGTTAGGAGAAAACGGGAAGGCTTAATTGAAGCCAGGCCTAGCTGAACCGAAGCCTGATAACTGTCAAATATCTGGAGGTTTCTCATGAAAAGATGCTGCCCCACACATGCCCTGGGACAAATCTAGAGCTGATGAGTAGAAGCTACTGGGAGGCAGATTTTGGTGCCATAAATGGAGGGCATTTCTAGCAGTCAGTCCTGCCCTCATATATCAGCAAAGGTCTGCTTGGAAATACAATAAGCAGGTGCCATCACTGGATGTTTCAACTTCAGACAGGCAGACCACTAATCAGCAATGTCCTACAAGAATTCTTCCCATTATAGGTGGGCAAGTTCTCACAGAGCTCCTTTCACGAATTCCAGGCTGACTAGTGGGGTCTAATATTGTGTGATTTGCATCACACAGCGTTCTTTCTGGTATGTAATGTGCAGAATACGATGAGTCTCTTATTGCTAATGATTCAGGCCCAGGAGATTTTGAATTTCAAAAGTTAAGCTAGAATCTCATAGATCCACGATTTTACTTTCTGACCCGGAAGGAAGTTACTGGCTATTTCCTACCCGAGAGATTTCTTATCTGGAAGGCTGAAGCAGGCTACTTCTTCTCTTGGTGAATAATAGTTTGTGTTCCAAAAATAACCCTGGGTTTAGGGATAGAAGATAAGGCTGGAGAGTTTAAGAGCTGAATTAGCTCGCCTTTTAATTTGTGGTCTAAGAACTCTCTGTTACCCTTTACCTCTCCCTTCTGGCAGGGTGGCTGGTAACTCCGGGCAGAAGCTGACCCACTGCTCAGCGACATCCCCCAGCCTGACCTCTCTTTTCACCTTCTTTCTTTCCGTCCTTCGCCTTTCATTAGAATCCCTGTGAGCCTTTGCAAGCTTAGCATGAAAATGAGCCCATTTTATTTTTGGAACCCACAGAGGCAGCCCCGAGGGGAGTTATTGTGTTGCTTTTAGCAGCTAAACAAAAAGGTGTGAAATCATTTGCTGGCTGTTCTAGAATGGGAAAAAAATACATAAATAAACTGCGCAGGAAGGTTCAGGACAGTGTGTGGTCACTTGGACAGAACCTCGTGACGCGGCTTCTCTGAGACTTATTAGTAATAAAAGTGGCTGTGGGAATGTCTGTACATCTCTCTCACCTTCCCGGGAAGTTACTAGAATAACATGGGAAGCCACTGGGATTTTTTTTTTTTCTTAAATGATTCACTTTGAAAAACTAGTTCCACGTTGCTTTGAAAATGACTTGGGGACGGGACTAGTTTGAGAAAATTCCTTAGAGCCCTTTGCAACGTTCCCTGTACAGGGAGGGTGAGGGAGGGAAGAGAGGACCATTTCACCAAGGGTTTTTTAAGAGCTGGGAACACCCAGCAAATGCCTCTGTGGACAAGTACGGGAGTCTTTACCACGGGCCTATAACGATTTAATCACATTACAGTGGTAAGAGACAAAGACTGCCAGCAACAAAGACTTCTCGTGAAACTTGAGGTTTTTGCCTCATGCTGATAACATTCACTGGGAGCCATCTCCTGTTTTGGGGGGCTGTGGGCCTCTCTTTTTGGAAGAGCATCATATTTTGAAATGTCTCTTCATTAGCAAAGGCAACTCCATTTTCAATTGGCATCTTGGATATGGGATTTTTTTTCCCTTTTACAATGATGTAATCTTTTCTAAACTACAAAATATCTAAAACATGCAAAAATGCAGAGACTTGGTAAATGCATATCCTATTCCCAAGATGTCACAATTGCTACTTGAGCTCTCCTTAAAAGAAATAAAATGCTATGGTTGTGCTTTCCTATTCCCATGCTTCTTTCTTCCTCTTTCCCAAGAGGCAAACCCTGTTCAACTGGTGTGCGTCCTTCCACCCTTGGCCCTTCTGCAGGCCTGACCAAATAGCCATTTGGTTTAAAGAACTTGGCCTTTGGAGTATTTAGGCAGCCAGGCTTCCGTGATGGATGGGCATCACCATGCAGTGGGCAGTCACTGGGCCTGTCTTACTAAATGGCAAGACTTCTTTTCATCCAGCATTCAGGGCAGAATTACAGTAGAGTCAAACACTAGGATAAGACAAACCTTTAAAAAGTACTATTTAATTGATTAATCAATTCATAGAACAAATGATATTGCTGCCCACTTATTGCCAGGGACCATGCTATGTAAGTCACAGACAAATGGAAATTATAACCACTGTAATATCAAAGCTTCTCTTAGGAAAGGAACTGTCTTTGCTTAGGAAAATTCCACGATAAGCCGTGACCATGATGAGGTGGGCAATAAGAACCGAGAGACAACTTCACTGAGCTGAGAAGGATTGTGGAGCAAAGGAGGAGAAAGGAGAAGGAGAGGGAGGAAAGAAATATCTAGGAATCTCAGGATGAGAGAGAGAGGGAGAGATGAGACATGTGAGTGGGAAAAAGGACAAACGGGGAAGACAAAAGGACCTGTGGCAAAGTGGTTAAAGTGAAAATAAAAATTATGGTGTTTCAGGTGCCGGAGGGCTTCAACAACAAGGTCTCTAAAGATCAATTTGAGGTTGTGTGTGTTTCTGAGAAAGAAATCCATTGTTTGGTACCCACCCTCCTCTCTACACCCCAGTAAAATGTTAAGTGAAATAGATTTTTTTAATCAATTAAGGGATGAATTTTATATACGGGTACACATATGTATACGAATATATATGTGCACGTGATACATATATATGTGTGTGTATAGATACATGTACATGTACCTAAAAGACACTAGATAAACTGAAATGGATCAGTGAAAAGCAGAAATTCAGCACCAGAGGTGACCATGAAAACCGAGCCCTGGTGCCTCCCCCTTTACGCTCTCAAACCTTAGAATTCTCAGAAATCCGGCAAAGTCTTGGCTTTCCATGCAGCCTGGGGAAAGTGCATTGAGAGATGTCTCAAAGAGCAGAGAGAGCTTATTTGACATCAGAGCTGGGAGCAGAGCTTACTGTTTCAGTTTTACACTGTAGGTAATAGGGGACATGATTTGAATACGGGGGTGCATTCTGAAGTCATGATTTATCGAACCTCTACCTCGGTTGCGCAAATGCTCTTTTCCCTTGTTTCCACCTAGCAAACACCTACTCATCTTTTTGGATTGTATTTAAATGTCACTTTATTTGTGGAGTTTTCCCTGACCCCCGGGGAGGGTAATTTTCTTCTGAACTTCTGTATCTCTCCATATATATCTTTCTCTAATACACCACGTATGACATGATACCACATGTGATTGAACCTGCACACAACAAAGTAGACCTCAGGGTACCACTTTTGAATCCCCACTGCCCAGCAAGACATACGGGTCCTTTATAGAATAAAACCTGGGGATGTGAGTAATAAAGGGAAACTTACAAGTGGACACACAGCTTCAGAAAGAGCAGAACTCCACGCCCCTAAATGGCGGTACCACTCTCCCCCAATAATTTTGCTATTGGATGCCATTTGTCTTGCCCCTTGTTCCTATTTAGAAATAAGAACCCCTTGCTCCCCAGAAGTAAAAGCAATGTAATAGTCGTTTGTTTGTTTATTCCCTGAGCCAAGACCCAGGGTGATGAGGCTGGATTGCACACGGGGCGTGGGCATCAGAAACTGGGAAGTCTCACCTTGCCCGGCCTGTCTGGCTCGTATGCTTGGGCAAGTCACATAGCTCCCATGGGACTCCTCACCCAGTGGTAATGACCGGCTTCACAGGGTGGCTGCAAAGCTTAATTAAGGATTGAGAAGGAGGCAGAAAATACAAAGTGCTTCATACACGCCAAGGATTTTCTTCCCATATTTATCTTTGGGCTCAGTAGCCTGTGGTAGGAAATGTTTATAAGCTGGAAGAAGAGTCTAGCAAAAACTATAATTACTATTCTCATCCTAAAATGGCTCACTTGTATTGATTGGGGCAAGGACCATATTTTTATTTCTTTTATTCCAGTACATTCTGTGGCCCTTGCTGCTAACTTCATGGGGACAGCTTGCTACCTCTTGGCCTCAGTCTCCCTGACTCCAAGGACTTTCTCTATGGCTCTTTTATGCTCAGATGTATTGTGACGCCTGAAACTTTTATCTCAGTCCCCAGACCCTCAGATCACACTCAGAAACAAGGTTCAGGGACTTCCCTGGTGGTCCAGTGGTTAGGAATCCGCCTTCTAATGCAGGGGACGCAGGTTCGACCCCTGGTCGGGGAACTAAGATCCCACATGGCCCGAGACAATTAAGCCCGCGCGCCACAACTAGAGAGAAACACGAGTGCCGCAACGAAGATCCCACGTGCCGCAACTAAGACCCAACTCAGCCAAAAATAAATTAAAAAAAAGAAAAGAAAAGAAAAGAAACAAGGTTCACAGATGGTACACAAAAGTTTGTGAGTGAACGCATAGGCGTTGGTCCCTGAGCCAGAAGGCACAGGGACTTGTGAAGCCTTGCACAAGTGACCCCCGCCGACTCTGCCTGGCTTCGTAGACACCCATCTCTCTTCTGAGCACTTGGAGACCTCAGCAGATTCACTGTTTCCATCACTGCCAGAGCCTGCAGCCTCATTGCCAATTTTTTTGCTGAACGATTGAGCAAAAGAACAACTGATCCCGAGGTAACAGTGAGAAGGTAGGAGAGAGACAGAAAAACAAACCAAAACAGTGGGTTGAGTTACTACTTTGAAAAACCTTCCTATTCCTTACTGCATTTTGTTTGCTTGTTTGTTTTGTAATCACAGAGGCCACTGGTGTACTAGGGATATTCAAAGACCAAAACTGTTCAGAAGGAGAAAAAGATTCTTAAGCTTTATACCCCCAAACAAACTTCACATGCAGTGTTTGTTGTCAAGAGAGGAATACAGGCCAGAAGATGGCTCTTATTTCCATGGCGCCTCCTCTGTACCCTCATCCTGCCTCGCCGTCTTCAGAATCCCTGGCATCGTACCCCAGGAGGCAGATGGGTCAGCCACGGGGATCAGATGAGGAGGTGGAAGAGTGGGACAGCTATTGCAGGTGCCCAGCCAGGTGTGGCGGTAGCTGTGGAAATGCATGGGACCACCAAGGCTTATGTAAGAAGGAGGCCAAAGGGGAAGATGGAAGGTTGATTCTGATTGGCTAACTCAACATGAGGCCGACTGAGGGAGGAGGGGGAGAGCGGGAGAGAAGACACTTTTGAAAGCATGACAGTGTCTCATTTGTGTGCAAGAGAATATGAAGGTGTCTTCCAAATACAGTCCTGAAGAAGGTGGGGATAAACAGGAAGTTTAATATGCAGTAAACCACATGCTACCTTAAATATAGACACACAAATTAAAGAAGGTTGCTATCAGTAGAATATGCTATATATCCTAATTACATCAATATTGGATGCATTGTTAATACAATTTCTCAAATGTATTTAAAAATGACTTGAAGAAAATTAAAAAAAAAAAGAATGAAATAATGCCATTTGTAGCAACATGGATGGTCCTAGAGATTACCATACTGAGTAAGTCAGACTGAGAAAGACAAATATCACATGCTATAGCTTATATGTAGAATCTAAAAAAATGGTACAAATGAACTATTCACAGAACAGAAATAGAGTCACAGATGTATAAAACAAACTTATGATCACCAGGGGGGAAAGGGGGGAGGGAGGGATAAATTGGGAGATTGGGATTGACATATATACTATACTAATATAAAATAGATAACTAATAAGGACCTATTGTGTAGCACAGGGAACTCTACTCAATGCTCTGTAATGGCCTATATGGGAAAAGAAGCTAAAAAAGAGTGCATATATGTATAACTATTCACTTTGCTGTACACCTGAAACTAACAACATTGTAAATCGACTACACTGAAATAAAAATTAAAAAAAATAAAATGCAAAAATAATTTTTGGAACTTTAACCTTGAGTGCCCATAGATCATTTTCTTAGGAAAATGTGACTATTGGAAATGTTAGATCTTTTTCAAGCCAAAGCATTATAACTGGTCTCCCATACGCCTAGAGTAAAATTTTCTACTGAAGCACTGTTATAGAAAAATACCACATGCTATAGATTAAACACAGAAATCAGCTAATCACAACACATGAAAGGAAATGTAGCGTGTTCTGAGAAGTGCAAATATGTTGAAACATGTCTTCCGTGAAATACAGTCTTAACAATCCTCTGAAAAATAGCCCTTCTGCAAGGAGCACTTACTCTTATACTTCACTGAGGGATCTCAGTTTCAAATAAGGTTCATTTTATGTAGTTGGGTGATGGAAACAAAAGATACTCTGGAAACATCCTTTTAGTTCTGAGCACCTCCTCTCTTTTTTGGGAGGAGGGGAGCTTTCAGTGATTCCATGTATATCTTACCTTCAATAAATTGAGGATGGAAAGCAGTGCCAGGTAATTCCAACACTTAAACTGCTACTTAAGCATCTAGCTGTTAAAGGAGTTCAAATGAATTGTTAGCTACAAAAGGGAGGTTTCTCAATCTACATCCCACTCCAAGGTCAACTCTCGTCACAGGTGCACTTGGCCAGGAGGCACTCGTAATCTCAGAAGCAGATATGGCTGCCAAGTTCAAGTTGCCATGACTCTGAACATAGTATAACATTCCGCTCCAAGCCACAGTCCATAACTCTTGCGGCTGTTCAGATGAGGGCCCTTCTTGGTACCGCTTAGGCTCACACCCACTGGCTACAGTAATGCAGCAGGTGAAGGACTTAAGTGTCACTCAGTTGGTTTCTAGTTGCTTCCAGGAAAAAAAAAACCATGGCGTATAAGATTCTTGCATCTGACACCTGGCAAATTTCCCCTGTGTTCACAGGCCACAGACAGGATATCTGACCATTGCTGTCACAGCCTGAAGTGCTGTCTCCCACACTTTGAGGGGCCCTGCGACATCCAGAGAGCTGGGGATGTTAGCATTTTGGAGACAAGGTATAGAAAAAGACTCTACATGTATCTGAAAACTCTGCCAAGCACCTTATCCCTGACATGCCACTTGTGAGCTCTTCCAGCTTCAGAACATTCTGTCTCAGGAGTTGTCAGCTCGACCTCATATTCTGGTTTTATGGTGTTGATTCACATCTACCAGAAAGGAGGCCAAAAGGAAGGACTCACCTCCATCGCTATCTTCTGCAAATGAGCCCCCTGCTTTGCCCCTGGGCCGTTTCCCCATGTACTGTTCTTGGGCTGTCTGTCTAAATTGGACTGGGCATCTGTGGCCCTGAGGTTCCACGAATATTCAAATAATAAACAATAGTGCTATAATTACCAGTAAGTTCCTCAAAAAGCAAGAGAATAGCAAACTCACCTCAACTTGGCCTTTGTTTCTCTGGCAAATGAAAGGGTCAAAATGCTATTTTGTCATTTTTGCATAGTCATTTACGTTGATATTTTCCCCATGTGGGATCCAATCTTCAATGTGAAAATAAATCTAGAAACTTTCTGTTCACACGGTTTTAGGTGTGTGCCCCGAATGACACACTCGGGAGGTAAGCACAAGTCATGGTAACTGGCCACATCCTTTATCTGTTGGGACCTGAGAGTTAGCAGAACTTTATCTTTATGATGAAGTGGCCTTTAGAAGTGGGTATCGCCGAGTTCAGAATGCGAGCATCGTTACTGAGAAAAAGCACTTTCCTTTTAAACAGAGAAACCAACAGCCGTGCACTACAAGGCCTGGAAAAAAAAGTTGAGCTACCACAAAACAAACAAATATTCAGCTCGGTTTCAGGAAGTTCAGAGAGGATCAAACAAACCTTTCTCTATTGAAGCTGTCTGAGAACATTCGTGCTCACTTCAGCCTCAGTTCCTATTTATGCTGCTGGCTTTTATACACCGACCTCAGGAGGGCATTCCAACTTCAGGTTACTCACAAAGTATCTTCAGAAAAGAAGGTCTGAGCATCCCAAACCCCACTGTGAGGGAGGGGAAGCACATAGATTTGAATTTGTTTCCAAACTACTGCTCTGTCCTTGAGGCGAAGACATCTCAAAAACCGGAGGGAGAAATTCCACAGAGAGAGAGAGGGGGAGGAAGCTTTCCCATGGTGTGAACATGCCTGTGAGGAGAATGACTCTTCTTGTGAGACGAAACCAGGAGATGAGAGAGGCTATCTGTGGGACCCTTGTGAAGGTTTCCACACAGAAGGAGCTTGCAATTTTCTCATGGTCCCTGGGGAGGAGGATTTGGTAGACAGTTGAATTTTCAAGCAAACTGTCTTCCAGAATAAAAGAGGAACGATGCCAACCCCTTGCAAACAATATTCTTGTTTCATAAACCTATTACTTTTTAGTTCTTAGGGTCATTCATGCTCAGAACAATGTTTTGGGTGGTGTTTTTAATCCCCATTTGATGAATTAGAAAATTGAGGCTCAGAGATTAAGTCCAAAGTTACACAACAAATACGTAGAAAAGCTAAGATTCACACCTGGGTCTTTCTGCCTCTAATGCCTGACGTCTTTCTAACATGCCACATCAGCTCCTTACTACATCCTTCCTAACAAAGCATATTATTACCAGTGGGAAGAGAGAGAAACTTTTGGAGAAGAATAGGAAAGAGTTTTGACTGGGGAGTGGGCACGACGCGGAGGGAAATACTGGTACTTCAGTCATTGTTACTATGTCTGCATCTTTTCGTGGAAATATACAGAGATTTCTTCTTAAAATCTGCATGTTGGAACTTGGTGGTAAAACTTAAGTCCCGTCCTGCATATGGTGCAAATTCACATCAGAGAAGCAAGAGATGAGAAAGCTGCTGTCTCCAGAAGGGTCAAGTCTGAAGGACGCACACACCTAAAAATCACATAAATACCCACACTGCTTGCCTCTGGAGAAGGTCTCGGTAAGGTTTACCCATACGTCAGCAAGAATGAGTCCTCTATAGACATACAGATGGCCAACAGGCACGTGAAAAGATGCTGAAGATCGCTAAGTATTAGAGAAATGCAAATCAAAATTACAATGAAGTATCACCTCACACCGGTCAGACCATCATTAAAAAATCTACAAATAACAAATGCTGCAGAGGGTGTGGAGAAGAGGGAACCCTCCTACCTTGTTGGTGGGAATATAAATTGGTGCAGCCACTATGGAAAACAGTATGGATGTTCTTCAAAAAACTAAAAATAGAGTTGTCCTATGATCCAGCAATCCTACTCCTGGGCATATATCCAGACAAAGCTATAATTTGAGGAGATACATGCCTATGTTTATAGAAGCGCTATTCACAATAGCCAAGACATGAAAACAACCTACATGTTCATGGACAGATGAATACATAAAGAAGATATAGTACATATACACAATGGAATACTACTCAGCCATAAAAAATGAAATAATGCCATTTGCAGCAACATGGATGGACCTGGAGATTATTATACTAGGTGAAGTTAAGTCAGACAAAGACAAATACCATATGATGTCACTTACATGTGGAATCTAAAATATGACACAAATGAGCTTGTCTATGAAACAGAAACAGACTCACAGACATAGAGAACAGACTTGTGGTTGCCAAGGGGGAGGTGGGGTGGGGTAGGGTGTACTGGGAGTTTGCGATTAGCAGATGCAAACTATTATATAGACAATGGATAAAGAAAAAGGTCCTACTGTATAGCACAGGGAACTATATTCAATATTCCGTGATAAACCATAATGGGAAGAATGTGAAAAAGAACGTATATATGTACAACTGAATCACTTTGCTGTAGAGCAGAAATTAACATAACATTGTAAATCAACTATACTTCAATAAAATAAAGTAAAAAATAAAGAACGAGTCTTCCACAAGCAGAGTGTTTTTCTTTAGGTATCTCCCACCACATACACGCCTTGCTATACAATTAGTTGGCTTACTCTGGAGCTTAGAAAAAGCTTCCTACCTATGCTGAACAACTTCCCTCTTTTTCATTATGAAAGAATATATTTTGGTGATACAAACTCTGCATCTCTTCTACAGTACAAAATTGATGTGTATTCCCTACGTGGCCTCCGTTCTGCCATGACATCAATACCCTCAAGTACAAAAGAAGGCTTCCACTCCAGGAGGTACCCTCCTCCCACCCTAATCTTTTTTAAAGTTGGTACAACATGTCTATAAAGTCGACTATCCCTTCCAGAATTTCCAACAGCCATTTTAGTCACCTAAATCTGAGAGAGATAAATTTACAATCCACTTTAGGTTTATGTGGGGAACCATAAATATCAGGCTTGAGCCCTGAGGGCTAGAATTTCATGGGCCATTAAGTGTGTCACCAGGTGGAGAGCTGTCAATAGCTGGAAGTGAGTTACATGGAGATAAGCACAGTCAGCCCCGCTTAAGAAAGTGTAGCCCCCGATCAGAGACGGGTACCCTTTCCCCCCTGGCTCCATGGTTCCACTCACTGGTTCATCTCTCCCTCCTCAGAACTCAGTTCTCGTTCGGTCTTTAGGATTTGTCCCCTGTGCCGGACAGCAGGCTGCCTTTCTCTTACCTAGATTGAAAAGTCTAGGTGACATATGGAAAGAACAGGAGATTGGCGGTGAGGCAGAGCTGGATTTAAGTCCTTGTTCTGTCATTGGTAGCCATGAAATAATGCACAAGTTACTTAACCTGTCTTAGCTCTAGTTTTTCCAACTGTAAAATTATTAAAGATAATTAATAGTATAAGAAAGGTATAGCTAGGGCCAACAGGGAGAGGTTGTAGGGAGATAGATTTCCTGCTCAGCAAACAAAAGAACCTTCTAAAGACGAGGTTGGCTCAAAAATAGAATGGGCTGCTGTGAAAAGACATGAAGAAGTAAATACCAGCTACTGCAGGCTTTGTGCCTATCCTGGATGCTGGGTGGAGGATTCTGGGTACAGGTGGGAGTTGGAAGTGGCTACTGCAATTCTCCCTGCTGCTCTTGAAATTCGACGATTCTACGATTTACATATGTGTCCTTCCAGAAAAGCCAAGATAAATCCTCTCAAAATCCACAGTGGAGAATAAAAGTAAAATGACATTATTTTTTTCTCCTTTTCATTTTCCTTCTAGAAAACTAATCCCTCCCATGTTTTTTTCCCCTCCACTCAGTTGGTAGAGAAACGCATTTCTACCGAGTGCACAGAACACATTTAACCATTTGGAAACACTTAACATTTAACACAAAGCAAGGGGCCATATGTTTTAATTACTTCCCACTACACAAATAGTGCCATTTTTAGAAAAGTCAAAACTCTGTACGCTGCCTCTTGCTCTCCTTCTCTCCACCGTGTCTCTGTTGGACTAGCCCAGTGGTGCTCTCCCATCCTGCCCTCGTGCCGGCGGAGCCCATGGCACCTGCCAATAAAAGTGATGACAGACTTGGACGCTTGTGCAGGTTTCCAACAACAGAGTTCACTCCGTAATCACCTGGGTTCAGCCAGTGAACCCGATCTGAGTGACACTGGATTTTTTATGAGATGTTACACCATGGGCTTTCATTTCTACAGGTGATGAACCGCTTTGAAAGTGAATTTTTTAGCTTGCTAGGAGAAATGACCTGTGAGTCTGCAGACAAATCCCACCCGATTGGGCAAAGCCCAACCCTTGGCCTGGTGCTTGAGTTTGCTTGGAAAATTGGCTGTCATGTATGAGTCATAGACACAGGGTCATCCTCTGGGAGAGTGTGAACCTGTGCTTGTGTGTGTATTTGAACATGCCCAGGACAGGAAGTGAATCATAAGTGTACCTTACAAACAGTGGCCAAAGGGAATGTCAAGAGCAGTCTTAAACTGAAGGAGGGCCACAGAAGATGAAGGATATCGTGCAATAGGGAATGAGACGAGGGCTAATAAGACTAGGGCTGCCAGCCTAACCCTCATCACAAAATGATGGTTACACATTGATTACACATTGATCAGCCAGGCACTGGGGAAGCAGGTGCTTGTACCCACATGACCTTATTTATTCAGCTAGATACCGTCATCCCCATTTTACAGATGAAGCTCAGACAGGTTACGCAGCCTGCCCACAGCCTCGTTACTCCAGGTGGTGGTAGAGATGGAAGTTTGCCCTATGATGATGCCTCTGGGGCGTCATGACACTGTCCAGCTTTTGGTGCAGAGTCTGACTGTATCTGCTTCTCGGGCCCTGCCTTAGCCACCTTGTCTCATGTTTGTCTCTGACATTATATTTCTTGCTATTTGTGGTCAGATTCCTCCCTCTCCAAGTCATTTCTCTTATTTGCCTAATGTTATAATTTATGCTTCAGATACCCAAGGGCATCTTTTCACGTTCAAACTTTCAAAGCTACAAAGCACGTTAGGGACAATTAAAATCCCATCAAGAGCATCGATTCTGCCAGGAGACCCCGACCTGTGCAGCTGACACTGAAGATGCAGAAGAGGCTTCTCAGACTTCCCTGGTGGCACAGTGGTTAAGAATCCATCTGCCAATGCAGGGGACATGGGTTCGAGCCCTGGTCCAGGAAGATCCCACATGCCGCGGAGCAACTAAGCCCATGCGCCACAACTACTGAGCCTGCACTCTAGAGCCCGCGAGCCACAAAAACTGAGCCCGTGTGCCACAACTACTGAAGCCCACGCGCCTAGAGCCCGTCCTCTGCAACAAGAGAAGCCACCGCAATGAGAAGCCCGCGCACCGCAAGGAAGAGTAGCCCCCACTCGCTGCAACTAGAGAAAGCCCGCGTGCAGCAACGAATACCCGATGCAGCCAAAAATAAATAAATAAATAAATAAATTTAAAAAAGAAAAAGAAGTGGCTTCTCTTCCTTTGCCATGAACGCTGCCTCTTTGGATAGGGGGGATTTAGAATATCTATCATCTTAATCAAAGAAGCTATGGAATAAAGACTCATTGACCGAAGTTTCTCACAGGCTAAGTAAGGATGGAGGAATCTTATTTCTTCCCTTTGTAAATCAAGATTCAAATCTTTTCATTCGGAAATATGGATAATGTGACAGTTAAGATTTATACTCTAAAGTTCTTGATCGTACCATTAATGTTTGGTTTTCAAGGTAGAGTTCTGTAAGAGGAAGATTTATTTTTAAACTTGACACAATTTGAATTTAACAGACATATTTTCTCCACATTTTATTTTCCACATTTACTCCACTGAAACTATATTGGCTGGAATAAAGCATCAAAAACAAACAAGCAGACAAGTAAGCAAACAAACAAAAAACCTACTCCATTTCCCCCTTGCTAGGCAACCAGAACCTAAGCTCTTTGAGGTTAGAAATGTTGCATGTTTTGTTGCACTAGGCTGAAAATGGCCCTCCCTCCCCAAAAGATGCCCATATATCCTAATCCCTGGAACCTGTGACTGTGTTATTTCAGATGGCAAACGGGACTTTGCAGATGTGATTAAGTTAAGGATCTTGAGATGGGGAAACTATTCTGGATTATCCTGGTGGGCTCAATGTAATCACAAGGGTCCTTCTAAGAGGTAGGCAAGAGGGTAAGAGACACAGAAGGTGAAGTGACCGTGGAAGCAGAGCGACAGAGAGAAAGACACCAGAAGATGCTATGTTGCTGGTCTTGAAGATGGAGAAAGGGGGCATTCGGCCAGGAATAAAGGTGGCTCTAAAGCTGGAAAAGTCAGGAAGTAGACTTCCCCTAGAGCCTCAAGAAGGACCTAGCCCTATCGACACCCTGACTTTAGCCCAGTGAAATTGATTTCAGACTTCTGAACTCCAGAACTTTAAGATAATGAATGTATGTTGTTTTAAGTCCCATGCTTGTAGTAATTTGCTATAGAAGCAATAGGAAACTAATAAACTCGTTTATCATTTATTGCCTCTTATATCTAGCATAGTGCTTGGAACATATATGGACTCATAAATTAAGATTTACTGAATAAATTGAAAATGTAAATGAAGGAAATCATGAGAATGGAATGTACACAACTCAGGCAACATTTTTTGGTTTAAAAAATTCCCTATTTCTAAGGATGAGAAGAACAGTTCTTTAAAGCTCAGTTGGGTGGACGGTTACTCAGTTATCCATGACAAGACCCCAGAGTTTATGCAGCTTTGCATTAGCTCTTCAGGGCTAGCAAGCTCTTTCCTGGGAGCAGGTTCAGGAGGTCATGGAGCATGATAAACAGCCTTTAGAGGCTGACTGCTTTAAGAATAACTATTTTGTGTTTCCAAGGACTCAAAGCCCCAGGAAGACAGGGAGGAAGAAGAGGCAGTGTCCATACTGTACAATGCAAAATACCAGCACCTTGAAGAAAGTCTAGTATATAGTAGGCACTCAAGAAGAAAATGGTAGAGGGTACTTCCCTGGCGATCCAGTGGTTGAGACTTCGCCTGCCAATGCAGGGGGTGTGGGTTCGATCCCTGGTCTGGGAGTTAAGATCCCACATGCCTCGTGGCCAAAAAACCAAAACATAAAACAGAAGCAATATTGTAACAAATTCAATAAAGACTTTAAAAATGGTCCACATCAAAAAAAAAAAATCTTAAAAAAAGAGAAGAAAATGGTAGAATGAATGACATTAGAGCCAGTGTATAATCGTGACCTTGCACCCCTGCCCCGACCCCCTTCCCAAACCCTTCTACCAGAGATGTCAATCTCCCCCCACTTCTGCCTGCTCTGCCTCCCTGGATGTCATTTCCATCAGATTTTACTCATATAAACTAAAGAAGAGCAAAGGAGAGCACCCTCTAACCTCAGACACACACACACACACACACACACACACACACACACACACACACACACACCCACACCCAACAAGCCACAGGTATTTTGCCCACAGGGCTGCAGACCACAGTAATATACCACACCTTTTCTGAGACCCTCTCGCTTGTTCAATTTCTGCAAGTCTTACAATTGAAAGAAAAATAAACTAAGCCATTCTGGCTGATTGAAGAATAGTTCTCCTAAGGAACTTAACAGCTAACGATCATATTAGTGATTTACAGTAACTTCTCATTCAGGATTCTTTTAGATTTATCATAGAGGTAAAATCAATACCTTCTACCAAACTGGAGAGATTTAGATGATTCATTTTTGAAATATAGGAACGGAAAAAAATTAATGATAATGACTAAAAATAACTCTAGTTCTCCCAATTTAAGATGTGGCTGTCTCTTAAGGTCATAATTTAGAAAGGAAGAGGCCTTGGGGATCATCTAGTCCTGCTTCTTTACTTCACAGATAAGGAAAACTGAGGCCCATGGGGCATTTCTCAGATCACACTGGCTAGGAAATAACAACATTTCTCTGGCAATGGGGCCCAGGCCTTCTGAGTCCTGAAACCGATATGCATATCCACCTGCCTTGCGTCATCAGATGATGGTACAAGTTTGAAGCACATAAAAATAGACACCAATCTTGCTTTCAAGGCGTCTATAGTCTAGCAGGGGCGATAACACGTATACATATAAATTATGACACAAAGTAAACAGAGATAGGCTCTACTAAAGTGGTATAGATTAAAAAGGAATCTTTAAGTCACTGACCCCCTGAACATTTTTTTCAGTTTTTTTTATTATAGTAATCAAACTTGTGAAATAGTGAAATTCTTCCTTTTTCCAAGATTCCTTGAAACCAAGTATTTGGACTATAACTTAGTTAAGGATTTTACAACACACCGTATTTGGGTATGTGATTTGAAAAAACAAACAACCAAGCCAGACCACACAATGCACATTGGATGAGATCTTCTGGGCAGGTATCTCCTGTCTATCTAGGAAAGCCAAACCAAAGAAGGCACTGGGTCAAAAAGGAAGCACGAGTAAAGGATAAATCCACTGACCACCACCTGAGGAGGCCAAGACACTCTCTCCTCCCTATTAGTCGTGGCTGGCTCTAAAATAAAAATAACACACTCAAGCTGTGATAGAGGAAAACTCTTGGTTTGGAACCCAACTACAAAGTATTAGCAAAGAGAGATTATTACCCACTAGAGACTCTCTTTTGGGTATAATTAGAAGAAAAGAAAGACCATTGAATAGTGGGATTTGTGAGAAATATGGGTCATGTGTCTGCAGCACTAGTTGCTTGCAGAACTGGCTATGTGGGTTGGCACACAGCACCATGAATATTAGAAACCACAAATCTCCAGAGTTTCCTGAACAAAGTTAAAAGGCCTTGTCTACGGATTGCCTGGTGGGAGGTCAGCTCATGAAACAAGTCCCTGGATGAGCTCAAATCCTACCTGTGCGTTTCCTACTTCTCCTTCTCTCCCCCCTCACTCCCCCTCCTCCTCCTCCACTCCCTCCTCTTCATCTTCCCCTCCTTCTCTTTTCATTTTGGATATGGGCATCTCAGTGGGTCTAACTGTAGCTAACGATGCTTCTGCCAACCCCAGAGAAGAAACAGGCCCTCTCCATTAAACAACCAGCTAGGAATCCACAAGCAGCTTTGGACGATGGGATAAACCATATTTCCATGAATAAAACCAAGGGAAGCTGATTCTTTTGCCCCTCAAGGACTAGAGGAGTTATTCCCCTGTCAGATTCTGTGGCATTCAAAGGCCTGAAAAAGGAACAAACCTCCCTGTATTGACAACAAAACCAATTCTTGAAAAGCTGAGCCAGAGCGGGGACCCTTCAAAAACTTCTTGGGAGCCTGTTATTGAAACCAAGCACTTCCCTGTTTTCATTTGTCCAAAGATAGACTCCTCTACAGGATCGTTATCTCGAGTTCTAGAAAGTTAAGTAGATGTCTTTTAGTAGGTATAATTTGAGAGAAAAAAGGAAAAGTTGAAATGAATTTTTCAATTCCTCGGGATTAAGTATACCTTGGACAAGACAAAGAGCCACGTTTGTGCACCGTACTCCCATCTACCTCTGCCTGGAATGTTCTCTCAGCTCTTCCTTCACCTTCCTTCATGCTCTGAAATATTACTTAGCTACATCTTCACTCCAGGTGAATTTCCAGGAGCCCCCAGTTTGCAGGGGGGTGTCCTAGGTCATCTGTTTCCTTATTACTTGCCTCCAAAGCACTTAGATTCTGCATTTGTGTACTTTTCTGTCTCTGTACCCCTGCCTCCTCCAAAAAATAGGGGGTGGTGGTAGTGATAGAGATTCTCTGTCCCCAGTGCTTTCTACACATTAGGAGGTCAGTAAGTGCAGGGCAATTCCTGAATGAACACACAAACCCAGTGGCTGGTTTCCTCACAGACCACACCAACAGGGCAGTCCTTCTGTCTCTATTTCTATTTTCCTATCTACTCGTATAACCATGTTTTTAGGAATCAGAGGTTGCTCTTTGTAAAACTCTTGAAAAGACAGGGTAAAAATTATTTTATAAATGCCAGTCTGATCCTCTACTTTATCCCAATGAGCTGCTATCATGTACTATGCAAAGAAGAGAAAATTTAGCAGGGAAGTTTGTGCTTAAAAGATTTTGGCCACAAATGTTAAACAGGATCAATGTTTCCATTTAGAGAAAAACACCCTTATTTCAATTGTGATGTTTGGAATTTCAGCTTACATTACAAAAGGCCTTGGGAAAGGCTTTATAGCAGAGGCTGACGGTTCTTGTGGAATCACTAGGCCAAGTGTATCTTCCTGTCAGCCTGGACTGTCATTTGAGTATATTGACCCGTCCCTGATGGAAAGTCTATGAAAAGCCAGAGGGGGAAGAACAGGCTGCAAACCTGCTGCAGAGCATTAACAAGAACAGAATTAAACATTAGCACTTCTGGGACTTACCACACAACTTGGAAATGGTATTCAATAAAAGAAAAGATAATTTGGGGCCACACTACCCGGCATGAACATCTGACTCACAGTCACTGGTCTGGATTTAGAAAACTGCTTTGATCCCCAGAGAGCAGATTGTTAATGAGTATTTTAAAGGACAAGATTGAGGTAGCATGATAAGAGTAGAAAAGAGTACTAGTTTCCAAGGGTTCCAGTCTTGCTTCCACTTCCGTAAAAGCAACTGGAACTGACTTTGAACAGGACAACTGACTCTGAACATGACACTTTCTACTTCCCTGAGAAACTGTCCTCATCTCAAATATTGGAGGTGGGGACCACCAAATGAACTCTCTGATCCATTCAACTCTCAAATCTGGGCCTCTGTGACCATAACATTGAAAAGATTTAAAAACAGAGCAAATAACACTCATACCTTTTTCCGACCTGAAGTGAAGACGAGGGAACCTTAATATAAAAGGTAACTTTTCTTACATGCCTGCTAACAGTTCATGCATAATTTTTATAGCAAAGCATGGATTTTAAGAGATTATTATCAGCTTCCTGAATTTGATAAGCTCATCAGTGTCACCTCATTCTCCTTAAAGAATAATTATCCAAGGTGGTCAAACCCCCAATGTAAAAGTAATCATCTTATAAATCACAGACAAGAAGGTGAAAAAAAGTTAATCTATTAAAAAAATTTCAAGCTTATTAAAAAATTGAATAGTATAATACATCTCTATGTACTCCTCCTCTCCTCCCTGGTAAAACATTTGGTCACTCTCGTTTCACCTGTCCCCAATTTACTTTTTTTCTGGAGCATTTTCAAGTAAATCTCAGACATCTTGTCATTTTACCCCCTAATGATTTCAGTACTCATCTCTAACTGATAGAGATTAAAACAAAAACAAAAACAAACAAACAAAAACAACTGCCAGGCCATTATTATGCCTGACAATATTGTAAAAAAAATTCCTTAACATCATCTAAAATACCAGTTCATATTCAAACTTCATCAACCACCTAAAAAAATTCTTTTTCAGTTTTAGCTTGAAGCAGCAACTAAACAAGGGCAGAGGTGAAACTGATTTCACCCAGGTCACAATTCTTTGTCTTTTAAATATTTCTTTTAGACGCTACCATTACTTAGACACAGTGTATCTGGACACAGATAATGTGAAGGCCACTTTCATTGCTACTAAATATTTCATTATGTGAAATGTCCTATTCTATGAAGCAGATACAAATGTAGTTAAAGACTCACAACTGGAAAGATATCAAGTAATTCTCATAGTTTTCTCAAACGTGTAAACAATTCGGGCAACTTTAACTGCATGCTTTAAAGACATTTTGTTAAACTTTATAACGTTCCCAGGAAGAATCCCATGTGACAAACCCTAGTGGCCTGTATTTTACCCATATAAAAGCTGAATGTCCTAAACTGCAAAGCGGCCCAATAGCAAATGTAGCATTTTCATCTGTAGCTCATCTCTACTTTGAAAAAGACACATCTGAAGGAACACAGCAACAAAGACGCCAGCTTTGTAAATAGGGCTAGGAGCCCTAAACTGTCATAGACTCTGACTTTTGGGAAGGAGGAAGGTGAACAATTTCTCTATTCAGGCCTCTCTGGTAATACACAGGAGCTGCTGTGATTCATAACTAGAAACACTGTTTTATAACACGAGTCTGTGTTTTATAACACACACTGAAACAAACAAGCAAACAAGACTATTTAGAAACCAAAACCAAGCCCTGCAGTGGGGCACTGCTATCAATATCTCAAGATGTCAGAGTGGCTATTTAATCCAGGTGAAGTAGGCAAGGCCTTATCCCTTTCCTTGGCAAGAAAGTGGAAGCTTCCTGCCTGCTGTACATGCCCACACGAGGAGCAACCATGAATTTAATTTTCTTAAAACAGAAGCATTTTCAGACTTGTGTTTTCCTGGACAGCTGCCTGGTGGCTGTACTATGTAATAAGGGCGTGTAATTGACAGTAATGTGAATCACTCACAAATTCTGGCAAAAAAAAATTACGGAGCTATTTTTTTTCCAGGAAAAAGTTAAGGAGCAGATTCATCCTGTCCATTGAAAACAGCAATTACTTTACATGTCAGCTCATTAGCTACCTTTATATATAAAAAAAAAAAAAAATCACTGTGATTTGCACTAACTATCAGCATGTATTGTAAAGAAGTAGTGTGGATTCACAGCTCATGCAATGGAATGGTTTGGGTCAGACATAATCTGTGAAATGGCAAATTTAGATGGGTTACTTGATATATATATGGGATTCCTCTCCCAAGAGCCAGTTGTAGGAGACTATCCTCCCAATGATTTCGCCACTTGAAAAGCTGCCATCTGTGAGGACTTTGTAATTATTATGGTAATACCCAGGGCAGACTGATCAGGCTGCCATTGACATTCACAGGCAGCTTCAGAATTCCTTTCACAAGGCCTCAGACACAGGGATCTCCAAAATAATGGCTGGGGATTTTCCCAGGTAGGAGCTTTTGGAACCATGGAAGCTTTTAGACAAGGTAAAGTGTTGCTTAAATCTATTAATTCTCTTTGAATAAGGGAAAGAATAATCTGAATTAACTTCACTATCAACCTGAAAGGGGCCCTCTTTTCCAAGGCAGAGGCACAGAAACTAAACCGTGGAAATCCATGAAGATTGAATTCCACTGAGATAAACCCTGACTCCATCTGAACTCGACAGGTTCAGAAATGTATACCTTCAGCATCTGTGAAACTGGAAAGCTCCTGTTCAGATCTGCAAGGTGCCTTGAGCTTCTGGTTCTGGAGGGAATAGGGGTATTCTGAACTGTGGAAACCTCAGAAACACATGAAGAAAAAGCTGGGGCTTTAGAATGTCAGGGTTCGTGTTGGGGGGATTATTTTGAAGCAAGGTGAAAAGAGTGGAAACACTTAGGTCTTTCCTTCCATTTATAATACTCCGTGGAGACAGTTTGGATTTTCTCAGAATGGGATCTCTCATTCTTAGAAGTAAAATTGAAGTCAAAATTTGCTAAATCAGAGGTTATGTTGAGATTTTAAGGAATGAAACTAAAATTCATTAGGTACTCCATCACTAATTACTTTTGAGAAGCTTTTCTTCCCTGACAGCAGTTGGGGGCTGGGATTATTGGCTCAGGATGGTCCTTATCACTGACAGCCACCACTAATCTCCAACTTAATTCTGAGTTTATTTGGCAAGTAGCTGCTAACAGGCAAAATGGGGGTGGAGTCCCATAAACCACTAAAAAGAGAGACATTATGTACATAAATCAGCCCTGCAAATTATTTCAGATAGTGTATCTCAATTATGAAACAGTAGCAGACTGTTAAAATCTGAAAAGTAACACATAGTATGTATAACTAGTTCTTTTCAGGCATGTTCTTTGTTCCTATATGAATACATTTCACATGAGCCCAAAGAGATGGAAATGTCTTATTTATTTTTATAATTGAGAAAAATGTGTTAACTCTCTGGAATGTCCATGTGTGGAAAAATAATACATTATATGGAATTGCACACACATGATTTATAATGCACATATCCAGGACCAGAAATTCTAACGAAGAACCTTATTCAACAGAAAAAAAACTTTGTTTTTCTTTAGCATTTGCAATTCCGGTATACCATAATGCTGAGGCCAAGCATATATTTTATTAGTTTAAATCCTAGCTAAGCAATAAAATGTGTGTCATTTTAAATAAAGAAAACATGTTTTTCACAAAAGTTAAATTTAATGTCCATTTTGGCTCCCCTGCAGTGATGCTATGGTGTGCCACCCAGATCCCTCCCTTCGGGATTGAAGCCCTTATTTCCCCTCTGGCCCAAAGTGTTGACTGCCAGTGGCTCACAGTTGAGTCATTTTCTGAGCCTCATCTTTAGCTAAAGGGAGCTGCCTTGCCCAAGATGAGGCCCTTCCCTGGGGGCAGCTGGCATCCAGTGGCTGGTTTGATGCAGGGTAAAATATCCAGTCCCTTTGCCTCAATCTGGGACATCTCTCAAAGGCTGTATTCCTGCTTCTGATCTCTCTGTGGCATCTGGCAAACTGTGGTCGCAACTGTACGACAGTTCAATTTCTCCTGTCCAATCCAGCTTCCTTCACTCCTTAGAGGTGTTGTTCCTAAGTGTACTCCCCAATCAACTTTCTGTACATAAATCTCAGCGTCTCTGCGTCTATTTTCTGGGGAACCCAATCTAAGATATCCACTTATTTAAGAATACTTTAATGGAGCGACAAGTTGGGAATAATGATGAATTTTTAGATGAGAATATGGTAGAACTTCACTTTCTTCAGTGTGAGGTAGTCCCAGCCTAGCCTTGATGCCAAGAGGGTTGGTTCCAGAAGTTTCCTAAGTTTGGCATTGCTAGGTGAGCTCACTTAATGGTGATCATACCATATAGGAAATTTCATGATGAGGTTTTACTATTGTATTAATACAGACAAATCATGGACAGTATGTGGATGCTTTGGCCATATGCAGAATGTTAGAAGTTGGCTCTTCTCTCTTGGGTTAGAAGTTAACCCAACCCTTTAGAATTCTTCCCTATAAGTGAGACTCTGGGATAGATTGACCATTAAAGAGTAGCTTAAGCACTAGGAGAATCTGTGAGAATGGGACCCATTTGGTCATTTTATTCATTAGAAACCTAACTTAAGAGAAACACATCAATAGAATCTCAGGTAAAGCGATTTAGGGCAATAAAAACATAATCTTTAAATGATACTGTCCCCCAGTGGCTCCCATAATGAAAATGAGAACATTTTCCCATCTCTCAAATCACCCCAATTATACACAGGATTAGGTAACTTCCACAAATCAGGCCATGGAAAGTTCTTTGATTTAGAGATATCAGTCAGAACTCTTTTTTTTGGGGGGGGGAGGGGAGGGATGGTGGTGTGTATGTATGTGTGATGGCATAACAGCTTTTCCTTTTCCAACCTGGAAAACCATAGGTTCAGCTGCCTCTTAGGACCGTTTCTACCTTGATTGCACTTTGCTGTGTGAAACTGCAGCACGAAATGAAGATAGCTCCTCTCCCTGCGTTATTGAAAACTCCCATCTGAGAAAGGAAAGGGATGAAAGAGACTACCAGAGATGGTGTTTCTATGAAAAAGCAACTTCCGAGTCCCTAAAGATCTTATAAGTTCATCCTATTGTCATTGAACTTGTTAATAGATGCATAATGACAGAAGAATTATTGTGAAGCTGAGATAACTAGGATTTAGATTTCATATGAAGAGACGGACTTTACATTAGAGGCAAAGGACTTTTATTCTCTGATTATAATCATTCTAAAGTGCTTTTTGACCTTGGAAGAAAAAAAATCAGTGTTAAGTTGGAATTGGTTAGGTTATCGCCTAAGGAGGCATAAAAGGCCATCAGGAAATAAATTAAAATTAAAATAGATTCTTTTATTGGGTCACATCTCATCCTCTCATTTGTAAGCAAGCTTTCCACTCAAGGAATTGCTTCTGCAGGGGATAATTTCGCTCCTCATGTTTTGACTCAAGTAAAAGTTACAAACAAAAGTGGGGAGGAAGCTGCACATAAAGCTTAAAAGACAGAGAGTTCTAAGGAATAGCAGACAGAAACCATGGTTGTGTGCAGCTACTTATGAAGTGGACAATGGTTTTGAAATCAATGGTCCCTGCTAAGTTAAGGAAACATACTTACATTCCAGACCAGACAAACATAGCAATGTCACATGTTCTGACCTTGAATAAATAAATGTCATTTCTTTTCAGGATTTACTTTAAGATTCAGTAAGTAATCTTGGATTATCAGAACATCTACTTCCCAGATTCTTTAACATATCAGGATCACCTTTTCCTCTAGAGACCAGACAAATACAGGATATTTCCCTTGACAGAATATACCCTCCATTCTTGGAAAGATCAGCCAATTCTCTTCTCTAGTAGGTGGTTTTCTTCTTTGCATTTACATAGATGCCAATGGTAACTGAAAATGTCTCTTTCCTTTTTACTCTATAGATTTGATGATCTGGTTTATAAAATCTTGTATGGATAATGCAAACAAATGGTATCGAAGAGGGCACACATTCTTCATCTTTAGATGATATAAAAATATTTTTAAATTTTCTGGATGAGATTCTGATTTAAATCTTATAAACTGCTAACAGAAACTTTAAAGCAAGCAGTTCTATAAATCAACTCTACCTCAATTAAAAAAATTTTAAAACATGAAACAGAGCAATTTGATCAACTTAAAAAAAAAGAGCAAGCAGTCCTAAAACTGAGACTCAAAATACGTACGGTAAATTGTCAGACATCAAGAAGCCCTTTGAGTTGTAGCATTGGTTTCCAAAGTAATATAGTACAAATCTCATGATATAGTTTCACATAATAAATATCTGTTCTTCCTTATAGCTGTTAACAAGGAAAAGATGATTATTTTCCTCCATATTCAAATGTGCAAGAAGAGTGGTCATAAAATTGTGTATGTACACACACACATGCACACGCACACACACACACACATCAAGTCTACAGAAATTAATTGAGCACATAGTAGATACCAATCACTCTGCTAAGTCCAAGATATACCAAGATAATTCAAGCATATCTAGTGGGACAAAGCTACAGAACAACAACTATTCTATAGTATATTTTCTGTACTGTCACCTTAACAATGTCCTGTGGGAGCAAAGGAACTGCAGCAATTAATTTAACAAGGTAGGGTTGGAGAAGGCTTTGCATGGAAGTTGCTATTTGTGTTGGCCTTTGGTGGAGCAGCAAGACTTCCACGGGTGCAGAAGTTGGCAAAAGACATTCCTGGACAGACAAGGTAATACAGTAGAACCAAAGGCGCTGAGACATACCCACACACAGAGTCTTCTAGGAACTAGTCATTCAGGGTGGCAAAAACTGCTGGCATAGAAGTCAGGGAAAGAGCAATGGAAAGATTAAGACCAGGTTGTGAAGGGCCTTGTTTGCCATATTAAGTAGTTTAGACTCCTCAGGCAATGGAGAGCCCTAGAAGGTCATTAAGAAGGTAGAATAAGAAGATCCTGCTGACACTGGAATCCCAAAGCAGGCCATAGTTTTTCTTTTCCTTTTCTTTTTATCTGGGGGAGGAGGGAGTAGGAACTGCTGAATGTAAAGGTAGTATTTTCTAATATACCTGGTCTCAGAGAACAGAATTTAGCCAAGGCATGTTCTTAGCACACAACCCTAGCACCATGAGACAAGACTGATCTCTCCACTAAGAGAGTCACAACAGTCCTTCTTATTATTGGAGTTCTACTATATTCACACAGCAAAGCAAGAGGAGTGCCAAGCTGCATCTTGAGTACTCTGCTGCAGATTTACTGCCTGACAAGCCTTAAAGTCAGAAAAATATTCCAAGCTGAATCTGTCACTAACAGCTTTACACAGTTCGTTGTTTCCTGAGTCCTCTGGCCACTGGGAGACCAAGTCTTGAAGAACACGTTTCCAATGGTGAGCCTTACTGACAACTGCTTTATCATTCTTCATGTTAAATAGACCAGCACATCGAAGCTCTTTCAAGCCAGGAAGCCAAGCTGATGATGTGAACAATCAGAAAGTGATTTTTCTCCTAACTGCCCACACTTATCAGAAGTCTGAATTTATACAGTACATGGGTAGCAAAGAATGCAACACTAATTTTTTATTACTGTTTGATTCCCCTTCACGACAGTCCCGTGTGGCAGGAAAGTGGTTAGTTTGCAGATAGGAGACACCTAGGACCAAAGAAATAAAATAATTGGAAATCATTGTTTTGATGGAGTTGGGGCAGAGTTAGCAATCGCGTTCCTGGGCTGCTGCTTTCCCAGGGAAGCCCGACAGCCTTGTTCCCACCGCAGACTTAAATGTCCTGAATCCATGTACATCAGTTCGATTCCTGAGCCCGAATGACAAGCTAAACTAGCAATAATGCCTTGCACAGGATTTTAAGCGACATAATCAACCGGAGAGGGACTTGTGTCAGTTAGACTTTGTCTCCTTAAAAATCAAGAGTAACAGTGGTAAGAGAGAAGTTTTTAACAAGGAGGAAAACCCTAGACAGTTGTCTCTAAGATTCTTCACCACAGCTTCAAGGACAACCAGGAAAAGAGCTGCTATTTGAGGCAACTTCATTATAAAATCATTTTTAATAAGCAATCTTAACAAAGAAAGGGAATACTCTGGTGGAGAAAGCCTCCAGGGACCCAGAGGCTGCCCAGTTAAGTTATTAGGAAGTTTCACACAAGGGACCAAACAGCTATTTCATTGGCCTCAGGGGACAGAGTTTAGTTTTCACCTGTTCTCTAGAGGCACTGGTGTTATCCTGTCTAAGAACAGCAGAGACTGGTAACAATCAATTATCCTGACACCCCAACTTGGTGAGGGAAAGTGAACATTCAGTTTTGTCAACACAAAAAGACATGGTGGAGAGAGACAGATAAATTAACGTGATTCGGTTCATTACATACGGAAGACTTTTCTGAATATGCAGCCAACAGAAAGCCTCATCTGAACCTTGGTGTTCTTTAAGGGCAACAATAGAAACTCATTCTTGGAAAATGAAGAAAGACCAACAAAGAGAAAAGGGAGTATCATTATCTTCTAACTGTACTGTCCAGCTATGTAAGGGAAATAGTTCTTTGTGCTTATGAAAAAATAATAACGCAGTTTACTTTATGTAAGGAGGGAGCAAGATTGGGCATGCGGGGTTCAAATTTTTGGAAAGCTAGGTGTGGCTGAGTCCCGGTATATTACAGTCGCCTCCAGCCAATTAGCAGCACGAAGGAAAAAAAGCAAAAAGAACCATTAGCCACGCAATTCAAAGTGCACGTGTAGTTGTCAAGTTTCACTGCTTGTTTCATTCCTCTGATTTTAATGAAATGGCAAAAAGCACTGGTCTTTACAATTAGACCTTCCAAGTGGGAAGATGGAGGAAAAAAAATGAAACGCTTTCGCTTTAATAATTAGAACAGCCTTCTCTTTTCGGACTGGATCTTACCTGCTCAAGAAGCACTTTCTACACAGGTGATCAGAGGAAAGACCAGAAAAGAACCTCGATCTGAGGATAAGAATTTTGTCTGAGTTCAGAGAAGGGAATGAAGTATGGAACATGTGCTTCCTATGAGGCTCACTAAATGACAGCAATAAAAACACTGTTTACAGATCACTGTATTTTTTCACACCCATTCTGTGGCTCCCCGCTGGTTATGAGATAAAGCCAAAACCTTATCTCTGTTGTCCACGTCCTCTTTTTTTCTTATTAATACTCTACTGTAGTCAGACAGGTGTATCCAACGCCCCTCCCCCCCCAGTCCTCCATCAATCTACCTGATCACACCTAAGCCTCGTTACCCTTCCAGATCCAGCTCAGCTCCCCACCCGTGTTCTCCACGCAGACAGACAATCCAACTGAATCACAGGCCTGCAGTCTCCTGCAGTTCTTTCATTACTAAAAGTTCCTCAAGTGGGTCTATCCTTTCTCCTCAGATGTAAACTACTGGAGTCTGAGGATTGAGTTAAACTTTCTGTTTTACACTGTGCCTAACACACTGCCAGACACAGAGAAGGGGTTAGAAATATTAAGCTAATAAAATCTGTCTGACTCCCAGCTGCCTGTCCTTTGTACAGGGATTGGCTGTGGTCTGCTTTCCAGCCTTCCTTCCTTAGATTCCACTATAACAGGTATCTGGATCATCCACCATATAGTCCGCTCCTTCTCTCCTCTAAAACAAAAAAATTATAATAAAAGATGTATGGATTAAGTCTCTTTCACTAAATCCAAACCTGAATCTTGCACATTCTTGCATTTTTTGCTCTTCTCTTCAACATGCCCTCTAATCATTATGCTCAGCTGTTAACTATTTAAGACATTAGGAGCTAAAGTCCATGCCTAAGAGTTCAACAAAGTCGAACAATGTAAAGAGCTATCACTCCTACATAAGAAAAAATGTTTACCCAGAGGTGGAGGTGAAGTGGGTGGAGAACATTTCACTGTGAGGAATCTCGGGCAGTCACAGGAAAAAGGGTAACTGAATGCGTGGAAATGAAAAAGTCACCGTTTGCACAGATATGGACATCAATTATAATCAAAAGGACCATGTGACTACAGATACACCAACTTCCTGGAAGTGTAGCTGATAGACCTAGTGTAAAATTTTTTGTATAATTCATAAAGCAAGTTAACGTAGACCAATAACTTTCTTCATATTTCAAACACGTTGACATCTCTGCTTCTCCTCAGTTTTCAGTTCTTTGGACGCAGATCTCAATAAACAGAGAAGCTGGTGTAACTGTAAATCCAATCCTAAATTCAGGTACTCTCAAGCATACTTGAAACCTAGATGCTTAATTCTCTTATGCATCCTTTTGATATATATTTCAGTTCCCTAAGGAACTTGTAGCTTTCATGGTTGTGTTTGTTTGTTTTTGGTTAGGTTTCAGGGAAACCACAGTATCCTGAATCATACTACCTCTTAGTGGCAGTGAAAGTTACACATGGATTATCAAGTTGATCTGACAAAAGAATGCTAATGGACAATTTTCTTATAAATGTCATTAATGTCTGTTAACGGCTTTGTTGCAGTGGAAAACAAGTTCATGCTGTAAGAAATACATGTTACTACTAGTGTGGGGGGCATAACTATCTTAGAAGCAAAAATAACCATTTTGAACTCTTGTTTTATTATGGAATCAGTTGAGGTGAATGAATAGTGATGGTAAATGGATGTCAGTTCTTTGATGAATGAGGTTAGGTTGTCAAAAAGATAAGTAATGGTCATTTTAGGCCAACTGATTTAAATGAACTTTTTCATATAGTGGGAATAGCATACCTCCTTCCCATAATCAGTTGGTTCACCAAGCTTAGACGCCTTTATAGGTAAAATAGTTCTAATCTAAGGTAAAAGATAACCTGAGTGAATTGTAGGAATGACTGCTCGCTTGGCTTTCTTCTTATATTTTCAAGTGGAAGGACCACTCTAAGGAATGAAGTTCTTTATCGTAGGCTCTGTGAGTTGGCTTTAAACCCTGGCTCAACCACACACCAGCTAGCTGTAGAACCCTGGGCCTCAGTTTTCACCTGTAGAATGGGGATGGTAGCAACATCTCCCTCACAAGATTGTGGTAAAGATGAAATAAATGAACACGTACAAAGTGCTTAGAGAAGCATCTAGCACTTAGTAAGTGCTCCACAACGATTACCTAATGCTGGTATTGGAGATAACAGTGTGGTACTCGTGTGCATGCAAGGAGTCAATCTACTCTGAGTCCTGGCTCTGCCCACTTCCAGCTGGATGAGTTTGCAAGTTTTCTCTCTTCTCTAAGTTAAGTTACTGACCCCCTCAGATGAGTTTTCTCATCTAAACTGGGGGTACAAGTAGGACAAAGCTCATGGGGCTGAAGAGAAGATTAAATGAGATAATGCATGTAAAGCGCTCAACATAATGCCTGGAATATGAGAACTGTGCATTAGGTGGTAGCTCCTGCTCTTGCTGCTGCTACAGCACCTACTCGTACCTGGACCTTTCCTATCGCCACTTTGATTATTATTACACTATTATTATTATTATTATTGTTATTATTGAACTCGAAGTAACACAAAATCCTGAAAAGACATCGGCCTTTCTTTAAAGATCAACTCAATCATGTACAAGAGTTTCATTAAATATACAATAAATCCATCAAGTAGACACCAGTACTTGGTAGGCTAGGCATTTTTATTTTCTAGCGGTGATGGTGGATTTTAAAGAGCCATTCCCCATCTCAATACACCCTTTTGAACCTATGTTCTGAAATGAGAACACAAATACTTTTTGTCCAAATTCAATTCACAGATCTGAGGTATATGAACAGCAAACTTGAACCAACTGGATGCTCTGATGGAAACACATTCAGATTTTTAATCAATTAATTTTTTATAATTTTTATTGGGGTACAGTTGATTTACAATGCTGTGTTAATTTCAGGTATACAGCAAAGTGAATCAGTTATACATATACATATATCCACTCTTTTTTGGGTTATTTTCCCATATAGACTATTACAGAGTATTGAGTAGACTTCCCTGTGCTATACAGTAGGTCCTTATTAGTGATCTATTTTATATATAGTAGTGTGTACATGTCAATCCCAATCTTCCAATTTATCCCTCCCCCACCTCCAACTTTTCTACTACTATTGACAAGGAAGGGCCTTTCAAACAATTAGGAAAATTGCAGATGGCTCTCTGTGGATGTGAATATGAATCTGCTCAACAATCTGCTGGGATCCAGATGACTATTCTGACCCTACTGTAGCCTCAGTTGCCTCTAAAACACCAATATCTATGTATATATATGTATATACTTGTAAAGTATATACCTGTGCTGTTACATCAGTAGAGTATGCACATCACAAATCCTATTCAAAAACCTTATGAATCAGAGCAAACTCACTCCAAGCCTGTAAATATTCAGATTTGTAAATGGAATTCACAGATCCCCACCATGAGCTGTGGATTTTAAGACTATGCAAATCTTCTACCTTGGAAGAACTGACTTGGCAGGGCCAAGTGCTATCCATTTATAACCTAATATGATGAGACAGAGAAATCCTGTTAAGTTCAGAGGCTTGGCTCTAGACATACAGGCCAAGTCTAAACAAGGCAAACGTCTCCAGACAGCACAGGGCATTTTTACTTCCTTGGACTGACTGATCTTGAAGGAATGACACAGGTGTTCCTCTGGGTGAGAATAGGGGGAGAGGAGGAGCAAAGGTACTTTTCAGCACCTAGAGTGAAATATTTACCTTTCCCTTCATTGCTCTTGTATACTTGGATCACAGTGTCAGAACCCTGGAGGTCTCTCTAATTCTTCTCTCCTCTCCCATATTTCCGGCTTAGTCTGCTTTCCAGTTTATGAGCCAAATCTTCTGAAAAGGGTACACTTAGCATTTGTATTTTCAGATTATTTTCTGTGACTATGTGTCCCCACTTTCCCGCAGTCCCAACCTTGAACCTAGTCTGTAAGCTCCTTGAGGGCAAAGAATCTGTCAGTACATAGTAGGTCCTCAATAAACAATTGTCCACTGATTAGCTCTAGAAGAGGCCAGCACTTGTATTTTGGTCATGTGCCATCGGCAGCAAGCTCAGTGTCTGCAAGCTAAGAAATGAATCTTCTGGCAACTTTGTGAGCACTAGTTTGTGACTGTTTGTCAATGGGTGGACAGGAGCTGGATGAAAGCCTCCTGAAAGAACTTGAGTGTGGCTATTTCTCAGGTCTGTCCTAATGAAACATCCAGCCAGCAACTGAAATTATAATTGCCGTGAGTCACACCATGAGTCACATGGGTTGCCACAGCAACCTACTAACTATATAACCAAAGCACCTTCCATTAGCTTTGCCAAAAATGGTTCTTGAGTTTTCCTGGACTGTGAAAATAATGTGGGTGAGCCCCAAGTTTGGGGTTGCTAAGAGTCTGCAACCAAAAGGAATAGCCTCAAGGAAAGGAAAAGAACACGAGAAAATAAGGCGACTGTACTTCTTGGGCCTCCTGAGTAAATGGCAACAACTGTGACGAACTGTTGGGTTGGTTTTGTGATATCAGCAAATACCCAAGGAGAGGTGGTCGAGGTCTCAAAACTCATTTTCTCTAAGTCAAACTTAAAGCCAGGCCTCTAGGGGTAAGAAGTGAATACATTAACCTAGTCCACTTTAAAAGATTGCAATAAATACTTTTTTTTTTTTTTTTTTTTTTTTTGCGCTACGAGGGCCTCTCACTGTTGTGGCCTCTCCCGTTGCGGAGCACAGGCTCCGGACGCGCAGGCTCAGCGGCCATGGCTCACGGGCCCAGCCGCTCCGCGGCATGCGGGATCCTCCCGGACCGGGGCACGAACCCACGACCCCTGCATCGGCAGGCGGACTCTCAACCACTGCGCCACCAGGGAAAACCTAAATACTTTTTTTTCTTTAAAAATACAAAGGATTAGTTCTCAAAGAAATATTCTGATTTGTACTAAAATATTTTTACTCTAGAGAACTAAAATCTATTTATAAATAATACAGTGCTTTAATTTTACATCTTAGGTATGAGCCTGCTGCAACCAAACATTTGCAAATGTACTAAATTCACTTTTAATGGTTATTTGGGTTAAAATTAAAAATTCCAGAAGCTTCAGAAGCATATTTGATTTTGTTATTTACTAGGGAAAACTGACATTCAGTTGGATTAAACTGACATATTTTCCTAATTGCTTACAGAGTAACTTGTAATTTTTACATGTTTGGAAGTTCCCGAGTGTGGAAGAAAGCAAGCAGAAGAGCCTTAAACAGGAAGAATAAGGAATATAATTTAGGATTACAAGTTAGGTGGTTGGGATTAACATACACACACTACTACATATAAAAGAGATAACCAACAAGAACCTACTTTAGAGCACAGGAAACTATACTCGATATTTTATAATAACCTATAAGGGATAAGAATCTGAAAAAGATATATATAGATAGATAGATATAGATATCTATATCTATCTATCTATATCTGAATCACTGTGCTGTACACCTGAAACTAACATGACATTGTAAATCAACCATATTCAATAAAAAACAAACACTAAAAAAAAGAATAAGAAGTACAAACAAGAATGAGAACAGGAGGAAGTGACAATGGTCTGTTGACTCTGGAAGCAATCGAGGGGCCGACCAGGTATCTTTCGGGTCTGCGCTCTGGTGGCCGGCTGATAGATTCCCTAAGGTGATGAGCTATGATGCCAAACTTCCCAGTAGCTGGAAATAGCTAAGATTACTACCTGTTGTATTTTTCACTTTTTCATCTCCATATATGTCATCTTCTAACGTTTTAGTGAATGCAGAACTACCCATGCAGAATTAGATGAAGAAGTCAGGAGGAAACGAACAGATTTGGCAAATAATAAAATGTGGCAACTAATAAAAACCAAGACAACAGTTGATTCCAAGAGAAAGATACTTATGCACATAGTACTATTACGGCAGGAATGAGACCAGAACAAACTTGTGAATCACAAAGCAAAAGCAGTCTTGAAAGTGTCCAATCAAATACAGGTGCTATATAATCAACCAGAAAAATTAAATTAAAATTCTACACCACGGTGTAAAATTTCTCGAGTATATCCCTATCCCACAAGTAAAAACTCTCTTTTATGTTCACACAGCAAAACCCAGCAGCAATATTTCCTGTCAACAACTGAAGAACATCACAAATGTAAGAATTCCTTGACCAACTGGTCATGATGACTTCGTACAAGAAGCCCCAAGCTTTGCCTTCCCCCACCTGCCAAGGGAAGTTAATGACAAACACTGACGGTCCTATCCCAGGAACTCAGGAGAATCCGTGTTCTCCAAAGACCATGCTTGTGGATTTCTCTGAAGCTAACAATCAGATTTCCTTTCCTGGGAATTTCTTGCTTAACTCACCCAAAGCATTTTTTTAAAGAAGCAATACCTATACTTTCCAGATAACAAGGTGGCCTAAAATATTATCAAGTGTCACAACTATTCAGGTTCATTTTGTAGTTCTTGCGCCTCTGACTGGTGTACCTGTGAGCTGACACTTGGGTCTGATAATATATTCTGCAACTGTACATGTTCATTTGTAAGTGAAACAATCTCTCTGTGCCGGCAGTTAGGAAACCCAGATTGAAACTGCTAATGTGAGCTGACTTCAGCTGTTGATGATTATGTAGTCAAGCCTTGACCAAGGTTTCCTGAACCCTGGCTAAAATAGGAAGTCTTGAGACGGCCCAAAAATGAATTCGCACACTTCCCTGATAGTGAAACTTTTTAAAGAGCAGATGTCAAGATGATTTAAGAGGAGCTGAAATTTAACATCTTAAGAAAACTTATCAGCAAATTAGGACAGTTCAGTTTTCAAGAAAAATCCGACAGATGCTAAAGAAGAAGTCATTTGGGTGATAGTTATTAGAGAAAGAACTGATTGGTTTTCTTCCTCCTCACCAGTTGTGGGGCCTATAGAGATGCTAAGATCAGAAATATGATGGGCTGTCTGCTGAGTTGAGTGACAAAAACAATCTCCATGTTTACGTGGCATAGAAGACTAACATGCAACTGGGACAATTCAATTTCTCCTTGGCACGGGCAAAGCTTTGTGTCAACTGTCTTTTCAGGAGCTTTCTCCCCAACTTGTCATTGGGCCATTTTATTTTGGGCCCTCTCCCCCATATCATGAAAGTAAACATCAGCCAAAAAAACCAAGATGACTTCTGATCTAAATCTTTCTATCAATTTAATATTTGAACTACATAAAGGAAGCTTTAAATCTTTCTACATTTACATTATGCTTAATCCCTAAGAATTTCCCTGCTGATTTTCACAGTTGGAAAGGCACTCAAAATCTAACCACTCTGGCT
The DNA here is from genome assembly GCF_002837175.3 of Physeter macrocephalus. Classification (NCBI taxonomy): domain Eukaryota; kingdom Metazoa; phylum Chordata; class Mammalia; order Artiodactyla; family Physeteridae; genus Physeter; species Physeter macrocephalus. The sequence continues at coordinate 53,817,513 of NC_041224.1, forward strand.
GTATCTTGATTTTGTTTTAAAGCAGGTATAGCTGAGAGAGTTCATTAAGCCTCTGCGGAAAGACCAACCTGTTCTATTGCCTGTTACTGGAGGGCTGCTTTTTTTCACTAGCTACCACACTCATGCTGTCACCCACATCCTCCTTCCATGAATTTAAATCCAACCACGGGGTATTATTTCTGCAAGAGGCCAATGAAATTATCCTTAGGGATGACAATTCCTTAAAGGTCCTTATGGATGGATGGTCTATATATTAAGTAACATCTATAGTCTCTGTCCTATTCGTTGAGGGGTATTCTTTGTATCCAGTGGAGTTGAACTAGTGGGTTTTGTCCACTTATCCAGGAGCCAAGTCATAATGCAAACAGTCAGCGGCTTTCTGTATGTTGCCAGGTGGCCAGGAGTCCATACCCCAAACCGCCATAAACCGTAGGCACAATCATCCGCCCCTGTTCAGGAGAGGCCCAGGACTGAGCTAGCAGAAAGACTGAATTACTTACCACCTCTAGAGTGGGTCCCACCAGGCCAGGGACGAGCTCATGGGCAAGGCTGTGCAAGGAAGCGCTCTGTACCATGCCTGCCCTGCGGATATACAGAGGACTTCAGTCTCCTGCACTGTCAATCTCTCAGTCATCATGAGCTCAATTATGCACCGACAACAGCAAGAACAACAACAACGACGACAACAAAACAACCCCCAAAAAGCTAAAGGGCCACAGATTACCCTGGTGGAGGGACAGCCAACTGGAACCGTGTGTTGAGAGATGACGTGCTGTCCTGAGCATGTGTCCATTACGGGCCTGAGCTTTGCCTCTTTCCTCAAACATTCCACTGAAGCCCACAGGAGAGCCACGTGGAGAGACAGCAGGACTGGGCCCTAAAAGTCAGGCAACCATCAAATTGGGTGGGGTTGCTTTTGGTTTTTCTTTGTTTGTTTTTTGTCTTTTTTTTGCTTTTTATGTTTGTTTTCTACAAATACAGATAGACAGACAGACAAACCCAAGAGCAGATTTCAAGAATCAACTGAGGCACAAGATAAACTACTTTGATGGTACACAGATTTTTTTTTTCCCTCCAAATTGTTCACATGAAATCAAAAATTTTCAAAGCATAAATAGGAAAAATTGGGGGACACGTCTTTGTCGGCCCTAAATTGTGCCGTAAATATCTCCATTGCTTGCCTTAGAAGGATGCCCAAACACATCTCGTAGGTAGCACATATCTGTGGTCTGAAATAGTTATCAAATTCTAATGACACTCTTAATTGAAAGTCTAAATAATATGCTGGTCAAGTACAGTGAAAGTTGACTGCCTGCCATCAATGACGTATTGGTTTCATCCTGAGGATCAAGGCACAGTCAAACATCATTGCTCAGAATGCAGATCACAACACTTTACATTGACGTGAGTTTGTAAACTTATGGTGGAGTTCAAATGAAGGCAATTGATGAAAGCAGTTGAACCTGAGAGGTGGGAATGAATACAGAGGATAAATCCAGCGCACATTTCCACATCAAACTACCCATGCCATTTACCAGGGCCCCCAAAGGCCACACGAGCGGCAGCGCCTAGATTCCCGGTCAGTATCTCTGCTCCACAGACACAAGTACAAAACGGCCTAAATCGTGAACTAGTGGTGAGGAAAAGGAGACCAACGTTTAAAAGAAATCAAGGTGATGTTTCCTAGAAACATACCAACTCGTCTAAGAAGGATCCAGAGTAAGGGTGATCAGTAAGTAATTAATTGATCCTCCTGGCTAGATTTTATGGTTTTTCTAAAGATGAGTGGCTTGCATCGCTAGAATTTATCACACTATGTCTAGACTCTCTTTAACACACACTCAGTACAAACAGGTGGAGATGTACCACTTCCGACCACTACAGGTAGAGAAGTATGACCTCTGTTGACCATGGATCACAGCTGAAACATTAGTTTATACTTGAAAGGCCACAGCAGCCAGACATATGCGAATTCCAACTCTTCAGAAAACTTTGGACAAAAAAAAAAAATGCATTACTTACATGTATGTGTCTTCTTTGTTACTGAGATACCTAGAAGAGAAGAAACAATGACAAAGGTAAGAAAGGAGCCTGTGTGTACTTCTTAGAATGTACACCATCTCCAGTGTACTCAGAAATGCATTTTGTTCAGATGGGGATGGAGAGGCAAGATTTATCTTCATCTCACATACAGCATCGCTGGATCTACCCCAGTGTAACGAAACCATTAACGATGGGCCCAGCAAGCATTGCCTACTGGCTTAAGAGGTTCTGTGGTAAAAAGTAGCAGCACGGACAGTAATTAAACAGAGTGAGAGAAGACTTATTTTTGATTTTAAATAGGGGAGACGATCATGTTTATAGGCAGAGTGGGGAAGATTTAAGGCACAAGAGAGTGAAGCCAACTTACTCAGACAAGAGTGAACTGAGCCACAGAGCAATTAATTTGCTCTGGCCCTTGATTTTGTGTTTACTTTTTAATGAAAATGATTCTTTGTGCTCACAGGAAGCATCACTTTTAATGGTGGGGGAAAATACATCCACAAACTGTACCTCTCTGTCTATACTTGTTAAAGTCAGAAGGGGAATGACAGCTACTTCTTGGCAAATGGCAGCACAATGAACAAAAACTATATGAAAACATAAGGCGTTAATGAGTCAGCACCCTTGATACTTCTAAGATGCTTTATAGAGAGCAGGTGAAGAATGGAACTGGGCAAGATTCTGCACATAAGCCCGCAGAAAGATAACGTGAACGCACACTTCAATGCAAACAGTGCTATCGCCACTTCAGAAGCGCTCCATTTTGAATTCTCTATGCTTCATTCTTCTTGGGGGATATTCTTGAGACCAAATAGGCTCAAAGTCATAAAGCTCTTGAAAACATCTAGCCTGTGACTAAGAAGTGTGGTAAACCTTGCATGTCTTTTTTTCTTTCAAGTTATTAAGAGAACTATTTAACCCTCCTCTGGAAAGTAACACTGTTGAAAAATTTGGCACTCAGATCAGACCTATTACTTAGCTCTGGAATGTATCAGACAGGGAAGAAATCCATTATGAAAATCCATGGTATAGCACAGGGAGAACAGCTCGGTGCTTTGTGACCACCTAGAGGGGTGGGATAGGGAGGGTGGGAGGGAGGGAGACGCAAGAGGGAAGAGATATGGGGACATATGTATATCTGATTCACTTTGTTATAAAGCAGAAACTAACACCATCGTAAAGCAATTATACTCCAATAAAGATGTTAAAAAAAAAATCCATGGTAGACATAAAAAAAAAAAGCTAGTGCCAAAATTGTGCACCAACACCAAAATCACACACTTGTTCCCCCACAAATTTCCACAGGACTTATTTAGGGAAGCTGAAATTACATAGCCCAACTCAAATTCTTTCCCCCCGCCCTTTCTACGGAGAAAAACAGAACTATTGTTTTTCATCGTGTTTGACTTGGCTTCGCACAGTGAAGTTAGAAGCTTCTGCAGAGTCTTGAAGGCTCTCTCACACGGGAACTAACCAAAGGGTTTGAGGAGTTTCTGAAATAAGCTTTTTCATGGGAAGGGAACTGCCCCCAACAGCAGCAGTGAATCAAGTTGAAAATCTGAATACCACTTGCAACTCCAGCTCATGACACCAGCACCAATAAATGGATACTTTAGTGCTCTTTCAGCATTATGAGAGCTATATGTGTACTTTCCTTAGGAAATGATGCTTTCGGTAAAATCACTTTGAAGAGAAAGTGCTTATGCTGTCACTCCTGATTATTCAGAACCTTCACACAATTGGATTTAACACAGCCCCAAACAGACCTATCTATATTCGCTGAGTGTGGAGCTATTTTCTCCTGACATCCAAAGGCCTGATGAAAATACCACTGCTTTGACTTTTCTACTTAAATTTATTATACAGTGTGATGCAGTGTTCTCATCAAATATTTTCATGACGATTATAATGATAATAGATTTTGAAAATCTTTCCAGGAAAGCTGCCTGATCCTTGAGATCACAGCAGCACGGAGCTAAAACTTCTCATTTCTGTCTCCAGGAGACAGCATGACTTCTGTAACAGCACAAACTCGGCCCCTCAGTTTCGTTTAACTGCCAATTAGCGATCAGTACAAGTAATTGGGAGATATACCTACACAAGAGTTGCCAGATTTAGCAGAAACAATACAGGATCCCCAGTTACACTTAAATTTCAGACACTAGCAATTTGTTGTTTATCTGAAATTCAAATGTAACTGAGCATCCTGTATTTTATCTGGCAACCCTAACCTATACAAATAAAATGTAAATTATATCTATCACATGCAAGGAAAAACATACCGATAAATTAATAGATACACTTTTATGGAGAAAGGCTTAAAAAACACATCCCTCTCACAAAAGCAATATTTTTTAAAGTGCATTACAACTCTTAATTATGGAGACATAACTGTGCATAATATTTTCTTTTTTTCGATGTTTTTACTTAATAGCCATTATGAAAACAAAATTCTATTTCTCTAGGAAAAGCAAACGAACTGAAACAATGTGAACACACAAAAGACAAATTTAATGAAACAATCAGAAAATTTATTGGAATTCCCTTCCTTCTCCTCTCCTGAAAAATAACTGTGCTCACACTAATGTCTTGTGTCTCTCCTTTCTCTATAGAAGCTCCAGTTCTTCATATTAACTGACTCCACAGAAGTGAAAAAAAAAAAAAAAAAAAAGCAGCAAAAAAAAAAAAAAGAAAATGTCCTTCTCATTTCACAGATGGGTCAACTAAGGACAATTTAATCATCACAATAAAAAGTTTTCTGTAGAAAGTTAATATCTGATGGGAAGTGAGTCCATGGTATGTATTTAAAGCTACCTAAGGAGGTAAAAGAACTGTACTCAAAAACTATAAGTCGCTGATGAAAGAAATTAAAGATGACACAAAGAGAAAGATACATGGTGTTCTTGGATTGGAAGAATTAATATTGTTAAAATGATCATACTACCCAAGGCAATCTACAGATTCAATGCATTCCCTATCAATATACCAATGGCATTTTTCACAGAACTAGAACAAATAATTTTAAAATTTATATGGAAACACAAAAGACCCTAAATAGCCAAAACAATCTTGGGAAAGAATAATGGAACTGGAGGAACCACGCACCCTGACTTCAGAATATACTACAAAGCTACAGTAATCAAAACATTATGGTACTGGCACATAAACTGATACATAGATCAATGGAACAGAAGAGAGAGCCCAGAAATAAACCCATGCACTTATGGTCAATTCTTCTACGACAAAGGAGGTAAGAATATACAGTGGAGAAAAGATAGCCTCTTCAGTAAGTAATGCTGGGAAAGCTGGATAGCTACATATAAAAGAATGAAATAGAACATTCTCTAACACCATATACTAAAGTAAACTCAAAATGGATTAAAGGCCTAAATGTAAGACTGGAAACCATAAAACTTCTAGAGGAAAACATAAGCAGGACATTCTTTGACATAAATTGTAGCAATATTTCTTTTGGCTCTGTCTCCTAAAGCAAAGGAAATAAAAGCAAAAATAAACAAATGGGACCTAATTAAACTTAAAAGCTTTTGCACAGCAAAGGAAACCTTCAACAAAATGAAAAGACAAACTACTGAATGGTAAAAAACATCTGCAAATGATATGACTGATAAGGGGTTAATATCCAATATAAATAAACAGCTCATACAACTCAACATCAAAAAAGTAAACAACTCGGGCTTCCCTGGTGGCGCAGTGGTTGAGAGTCCGGCTGCCGATGCAGGGGACACGGGTTCGTGCCCCGGTCCGGGAAGATCCCACATGCCGCGGAGCGGCTGGGCCCGTGAGCCATGGCCGCTGAGCCTGCGCGTCCGGAGCCTGTGCTCCGCAACGGGAGAGGCCACAACAGTGAGAGGCCCGCGTACCGAAAAAAAAAAAAAAAAGTAAACAACTCAATTAAAAAATGGGCAGAAGACCTGTATAGGCATTTCTTCAAAGAGGACATGCAAGTGGCCAACAGGCACATGAAAAGATGCTCAACATCACTAATCATCAGGGAAATGCATATCAAAACCACTATGAGATATCACCTCACACTGGTCAGAATGGCTATCATCAAAAAGAACACAAATAACAATTGTTGGTGAGGATACAGAGGAAAGGGAGCCCTTGAACACTGTTGGTGGGAACGTAGATTGGTGCAGCCCCTGGGGAAAACAGCAGGAGGTTTCTCAAAAAACTAAAAACAGAACTACCAAATGACCCAGAAATTCCACTCCTGGGAATATATCTGAATAAAAAACAAAAAGATACATGCACCTCAATGTTCATAGCAGCATTATTTACAATTGCCAAGATAAGGAAGAAACCTAAGTTTCCACCAACAGATGAATGTATAAAGATGTGGTACACACACACACACACACACACACACACACACATATAATGGACTATTACTCAGCCATAAAAAAGAATGAAATTTTGCAGTTTGCAGCAACCTGGATGGACTTGGAGGGTATTATGCTCAGTGGAATACGTCAGACAAAGAAAGACAAATACTCTATGATATCACTTATATGTGGAATCTAAAAAATACAACAAAACTAGTGAATATAACAAAAAAGAAACAGAATCACAGATATAGAGAACAAACTGGTGGCTACCAGTGGAGGGGAGGGGCGAGATGGGGGAGGGGATTAAGAGGTACAAACTATCACGTGTAAATAAGCTATGAGGATACATTATACAACACGGGGAATATAGTCAATATTTTATAATAATTACAAATGGAGTATAACCTTTAAAAATTGTCAATCACTATATTATACACCTGTAACTTACATAATATTATACACCAACTATACTTCAATAAAAACCAGAAAAACCCTGGTATAGATAGTGCATCTAATAAGAGTAAAAAAAAAAAAAAACACACAAAAAAGATTTACTCCCCAAAGCATATCACTCAGCAGTCAGCTCTATAACTAATTTAAATCGACAGGGTCCTGTCCCCCAGCCTTAGCTAAGCCAGGAATCCCCACCAGGGCTTGGGTGAAAGAAATACTTGAGAGGTCTGTGTGCCCTGGTTTGCAACCAGCAGCCGTTTCTTCATCCCCCTCCTCCTTAAATGGGGCGGCTGGGTTTTCTGTTTCTCTTTCTTCTCATTTCCCCAGAGGTTGCACGATTCCTGTCTTTCTCCCCACAGAGCTCATCCTTTCTGAAATCACAGCAGTCTACGTTGCCCATCTTTGTCCTCAAGTGGAAGGGGTAAGACTTATCCAAACCTAATGCTACTAGCAGTGACCCTGAATCAACCATTCCAGGAGAGCTGGGTTTTCTAAAGATAAATTATGATGAGTGTTTAGGAGGCAAATAGGTCTAATTCTACCCAGAAGTGGAAAAGAATAAACTTTTTGAAGGCAGTTTTTAACATAACTGGATTTGGAGTCAAGTTGACCTGAACTTACATTCTTAGTCCATCCACTTTCCTACCCAAGGCTGAGAGGCCTTGGGCAACTTACTTCACTTCTCTGGGCCTGAATTTCCAGGTCTCTACAATTGTATATAATCATAATAATACTCAAAAGGCTGTTGTGAAAATCCAAACAAAATAAGGATGTGTAAAGACCTTTACAAAGTGGGAAGTGTGATATAAATGTTAATTTTTAACTTTCACAAAAGGTGGGCAACGCACACCGTCTTACTTTAACAAAGGTGAATTAGAATGTTCTACTGAAAGCTATGCCATGGCTACTCATGATTTCCTGGGTTTCACACTGACTCATAACCTGGGATTCTGATTTTCAGACCAAGGGCTCTGACTTCAAAATTCATATCTGATGGAGGAGAGCATAAGACAGAGAACCGAGTTTCTAAAAGTAAGTGTACTCTGTTCTAGACCCCAAACTCCCCTGGACTCTACTCTCTAAAATCAAGGGAAGATACTTGCTCATGGGCAGGTAAGCTAAGTGGGCAAAGGACTTGGATCACCACCACCAAAGGGTGTCAAACCAAGTCCAGATGTTGTGAAGGTTTTGATATACTTCCTAATGCCTGGGAAGTGACATCAAGATCCTTCCCCAGGGCTTCCCTGGTGGCGCAGTGGTTGAGAGTCCGCCTGCCGATGCAGGGGACATGGGTTCATGCCCCGGTCCGGAAAGATCCCACATGCCGCGGAGCGGCTGGGCCCGTGAGCCATAGCCGCTGAGCCTGCGCGTCCAGAGCCTGTGCTCCGCAACGGGAGAGGCCACAGCAGTGAGAGGCCCGCGTACAGCAAAAAAAAGAAAAAAAAGTTCATAAATGCAAAGCACTCACAAACCGTGAACCAAAAGGGACCTTGCTGGATGTTTTGGAAAAGTCACTTAACTTCTCTGGGCCTTAGTTTTCTCATCTGTAGAATGAGATAGCTGAACTACACGCTTTCTTGATTTCCCTTCTAGAGCCTTGATCAATGACTCCTTGCCGTGCTTTCAAGCTAACAAACCAAACTTCCTCTAAGCAACAGGCTGCCAGATCTACTTCTCAGTGTGAAAAAAATCTAATGTAGCTCAAAATCAAGGGCAACCCCCTGAAACTTTTTTGCTTTTAAAAACCCAAGAAGAAAGAAGGCAGTATCCACAAAACGTTGTATAAGTAAAAGATACACTTCTTTTGGATGATATTTTTAAATTATCTGGGCTAGAGAAAAATGGTACCTTTTGATAAAGTTGTGAGACTCATAATCTTACCCAGCCCATCATATATATATAAATATATA
>NC_041224.1:53826291-53832478 GCF_002837175.3 Physeter macrocephalus
CCTTAAATGGGGCGGCTGGGTTTTCTGTTTCTCTTTCTTCTCATTTCCCCAGAGGTTGCACGATTCCTGTCTTTCTCCCCACAGAGCTCATCCTTTCTGAAATCACAGCAGTCTACGTTGCCCATCTTTGTCCTCAAGTGGAAGGGGTAAGACTTATCCAAACCTAATGCTACTAGCAGTGACCCTGAATCAACCATTCCAGGAGAGCTGGGTTTTCTAAAGATAAATTATGATGAGTGTTTAGGAGGCAAATAGGTCTAATTCTACCCAGAAGTGGAAAAGAATAAACTTTTTGAAGGCAGTTTTTAACATAACTGGATTTGGAGTCAAGTTGACCTGAACTTACATTCTTAGTCCATCCACTTTCCTACCCAAGGCTGAGAGGCCTTGGGCAACTTACTTCACTTCTCTGGGCCTGAATTTCCAGGTCTCTACAATTGTATATAATCATAATAATACTCAAAAGGCTGTTGTGAAAATCCAAACAAAATAAGGATGTGTAAAGACCTTTACAAAGTGGGAAGTGTGATATAAATGTTAATTTTTAACTTTCACAAAAGGTGGGCAACGCACACCGTCTTACTTTAACAAAGGTGAATTAGAATGTTCTACTGAAAGCTATGCCATGGCTACTCATGATTTCCTGGGTTTCACACTGACTCATAACCTGGGATTCTGATTTTCAGACCAAGGGCTCTGACTTCAAAATTCATATCTGATGGAGGAGAGCATAAGACAGAGAACCGAGTTTCTAAAAGTAAGTGTACTCTGTTCTAGACCCCAAACTCCCCTGGACTCTACTCTCTAAAATCAAGGGAAGATACTTGCTCATGGGCAGGTAAGCTAAGTGGGCAAAGGACTTGGATCACCACCACCAAAGGGTGTCAAACCAAGTCCAGATGTTGTGAAGGTTTTGATATACTTCCTAATGCCTGGGAAGTGACATCAAGATCCTTCCCCAGGGCTTCCCTGGTGGCGCAGTGGTTGAGAGTCCGCCTGCCGATGCAGGGGACATGGGTTCATGCCCCGGTCCGGAAAGATCCCACATGCCGCGGAGCGGCTGGGCCCGTGAGCCATAGCCGCTGAGCCTGCGCGTCCAGAGCCTGTGCTCCGCAACGGGAGAGGCCACAGCAGTGAGAGGCCCGCGTACAGCAAAAAAAAGAAAAAAAAGTTCATAAATGCAAAGCACTCACAAACCGTGAACCAAAAGGGACCTTGCTGGATGTTTTGGAAAAGTCACTTAACTTCTCTGGGCCTTAGTTTTCTCATCTGTAGAATGAGATAGCTGAACTACACGCTTTCTTGATTTCCCTTCTAGAGCCTTGATCAATGACTCCTTGCCGTGCTTTCAAGCTAACAAACCAAACTTCCTCTAAGCAACAGGCTGCCAGATCTACTTCTCAGTGTGAAAAAAATCTAATGTAGCTAACAATCAAGGGCAACCCCCTGAAACTTTTTTGCTTTTAAAAACCCAAGAAGAAAGAAGGCAGTATCCACAAAACGTTGTATAAGTAAAAGATACACTTCTTTTGGATGATATTTTTAAATTATCTGGGCTAGAGAAAAATGGTACCTTTTGATAAAGTTGTGAGACTCATAATCTTACCCAGCCCATCATATATATATAAATATATAAATATTTATATATATATATATATATTTATATATTTATATATATATGATGGGCTGGGTAAGATTATGAGTCTCACACTTTATCTCTTTATCTCTCCATATATATATATGTGGAGAGAGAGAGAAACATTCCCAGGTAATGCTTTAGAGTAATTTCTAACTTAACACTATGATAATAATTTTAAATTGACAAGTAATATCCTTAAAACGAAGAGGAAAAAATCTCCACAACGACTCTTCCCCAGACTAGGACCTCTAATACAGCAAGATTCCCTGACTCTATTTAGCCGACTATGCTTCAAAGTAAAGCAAAGGAAATGTCATGAAAATACCACAAATTTATCACTGTCAGGGTATCAGTAGTTTCAGAGTTACAGTTATGGCAGAGCAGAGCACTTGAGGGATAGAATCTGATTTTTCCAATCAGTGCCAAATCTTGGACCAATTAACTTCCTTGATGGACTTCTTACTGTCTCTTGGTTTCTAGGCAATTGTCTGGGTACCAAGTTTATTTTAACTTTTTTTTTTTGGTAAGAAATGGCATCTTTCCTCCTCCCCAGACATACCAATTACCACAATGGCATTTCCAGAGGCCCTGCATTTTGGACAAGCGCCTAGCTACAAAGATGTCCTTTTGCCACCTTGCTAATATTCAGCCTGTGTGCCTTCTCTTGTCCTCTCTCACAATGAGATAACAATTGTTGAGACAGAGATATATGCAACATGTATAAGTTCTGTGTTAGAATAAAAAACAGAAAGAAAAACAAACACAACAAAAAATATCTGAAATAACAGATACACACTACCATATATAAAAGAGATAAACAACAAGAACCTACTGTATAGCACAGGGAACTATATTCAATATCTTGTAATAACCTATAAGACAAAAGAATCTGAAAAAGAACATATATATATATGTTTTATATCTATCTATCTATCTATATATATCTGAATCACTTTGCTATACAACTGAAACTAACACAACGTTGTAAATCCACTATACTTCAATAAAAAAAAACCTAAAATAAGATGCTGCGCAGTTTTTCTTTTCTTCTTTTTGTTTTTAAATAGATCAGTGTTTCTCTATTTCAAGTGAGTGTGTGTGGCAGGGAGAAGGAGAGGTGCTGAACGATAATTAACAAAATCTGTTCTGTCATGGGCCATCTTGTTACATGCATGTACACAAGCCCCAGAACACTAACTCTTCATCTCATTTCTAGAAAAGGAGGGCTCCAAATACGAAGGCCTTTGCAAGATTTATTCTCCCTCCTCACAAGACACCTGAATTAAATAAGACGCCCATTATTCAAGCCGTGCTCTTCGGAGAATGGCTTAACCACTCTTGAACCTCTGTTTTCTTATCCATAAAATGGGGATAAAATTTTCAGTGTTAGGTTTATAGTAAGATTTAAATAAGGCCATTCACGTGGGACACGTAGCAGAGTGTCTCTTTCCTTTTAAAGATGTTTCTAATTGCAGATACTTTGCACTGGATAAACAGAGAGCTACCCCTTGGGTGAAGACAGGCAATACCCATTAATTAGAGCCCTGCTGTTACAGAGGCGGATAGTCTGGTAAATAAACGTTTGAGAGCAAGGGCAGAACTTTCAAACTAAAATCTGGAAGATTAGACCTCCCTCCTGCCATAAAACCAACAAACACAGTGACCTGCTCCCTCCTGTTCTTCTCTTTCACTTCCTCATTGTAAGGAGCTGGTAGTTAAAACAGCAATTTATATGCAGCGTAAGAACAGGAGATAAGAAACAAGGCCCAGCATGTAGCTTTTTTTTTTTTTTTGAATGGCTAACAATGGTTTCATAAAGAAAACATATCACTTTGTGCTGGCCTCTGTCCCCCGCTCCCCCCAGTCCTGACTTGTCCCATGAGCTTGCTCTATTCCACACTGTCAAGGAGAGAATCAGTGCAGGATTCAGATTAGGAACACAGCCCGAATAGGGCCTCGCCAAACAAAATGATGTTACAAAACAATGTCCTTGTCTAGGACAAAAGAGCTATTAATGATAATCAGTACATATTATTGAAAGTGCTCCAAGTAATCTCTGGACTTTGTTTTAAAAATTCTTAATGGACACTAATGCTTAGGGTTCACTCAAAAGAGAAATAAATTATGTGCCAGGGTTGCAGGGACCAAGGACGACACTAGGAAGGCATCAAAACATTAGCAACATTATGACAATCAAACATTTTTAATTGCATTAAAAAGCCTTTAAAAGTCATTTAGAAATACTAATTATGAAGATAAATAATACTTTAACGTGAGGTTTCTTTTATGTTAGATTTGAGCCTAGGCTGAGCTGTTTCGATGATAATACTTCAGCTCCTTTACCAATCGAGGTACTTTTTACAACACACACACAAAAATTAATTTTAGTTTCAAAAGTGGTTATGGGAATGAATAAGAGAAATTTTTTCTGGTTTTTGAATTTAAAAAAAATGTTTATGATTGCACTCCATCTCTAGGTCATATTTCCTGACATATGTGCCCAGAAATATCTTTTAGTTTTGGGCAGGCAGGACAGAGCTATACACTCTTTCAAGTCCTCTCTTTATCTTTGACAAAACAGTTCCAAGAACAAAACATCATTCCTGGTCCCCCAGCAAAGGCAACATCAAGAGACCATCAGTCTATCCCTGAAAGAAATTTTGAGACTAAACTTATTTGGGAAACATCCACTTTCTCTCTTAGAGATGACAATTCACTGCATTACGAAAAGTCCATACCTAGGGAGGGTAATTTCTCCTCTTATGGCTTGCTGGTGCCAAATGTATGATCAGCACTAATGGACAGTAAGAATAATAAGAATCTTTGTTCTTTCATATTGATTTCCTTTCATCAAGTCTCTATCCTGAAAATGGAGTTACCCATTAGATATTACTTGGTTAACTTAAATTTGATCTTGGAGAGCTCTGGGCAGAGATGTGAACTGACAACTATCAACACTTCCAGCTTAGCCTTCTGGAATTGAGTAGTTTTATCTTATAAGTGAATGATCCAACTCAGGTAAAGATCAACATATTTTACCATGCTTTTTCAGGAAACTCTACTTATATGCCTCTGAAATCTGTTGAAATTGTCTGTCTTTGCTACTAATAGGGCAGGGACTGACTTGAATGATCTGTAGGTGACTTGCTTGGATGTTGTCAAACACGTGGCTCTAGCTTCAATGACCCAAATCAAAGCTACCAGAAGTGGATGGACAGGATGACCCAAAGATTATGGAGTTGGGGCCCCAAAGCAAGTCAGGCTTCTCATATATTATGTCCTTGTATATGGATACTCCTCATATGTTATGTCCTTGTATACTCAACATAATCATACCTCACGGACCATGGATCCCACTCAGCATACCAGGTCAAGGCAAGTAATGACTGAAGAAATCTCACCTGGTCTGCAGCCATCCCAAACCAAAGTCTGCTACTGATCTCAGAAGCATAGATAAAGCAAGGGTATACTAGTTATGGCAAAGGAGGAAACAATTCCATGGGTTCACTCATGTGCTGAATCACCTAGAAAGGAGAGGGAATCTGTTGAAGTGGAAACAAGGGGAATTTGTCTCTAAATTTGGAGGAAATGAGCTCTACTCTCAGAACTAGGATGAACTAAAAGCCCCAGAATCCAATGGGGTATCAAATAAGTATTTAGAAGTGGAGAGATGGCTTCAGTTATTCTGGAATGTACAGGATACCAAGGGTCTGTAAAGGTTTCTAAAAATGTCAACATTATTATCATCTTGAAGAAGAAAGACGAAAAGTCCAATTAAATCAACTATCTATAGCCTTTCTACTCTCCTCTGATGACAATTTTTGGCAATTTGTCTGGATTGACCACTGCTGGGTGACAATTCAAGAAAAGAAGGTAGTTGCCAGGGCATTTACTTTGCACCCACAGAATTTATCGAGTGTGATAGTGATTAGATGCAGAAACTCTTCTCCCATATGAGATTTAGAGTCAGGAAAACTGGATCCCAGGTCTAGCTCTGTCACTTGCCAGCCGTGTGAGTTTGGCCAGACTACTTCATCTCTCTGAGCCTCAGTTTCCTCATCTCTGAAACAAGGGAAACATTTTTTTCTCCTTTCATCTAGCAATGCAAACACTGGAAATGTAGGCTTAGGAAGTAGTTATGGATGAACACCGTGCTTTCATCACAACATTGTTTCTATAAGCAACACATGAGGGGGGAAACCACTCACATGTCAACAGTAGAGGAAGAGCTAAGTAAACGATCTATGTTGACATAATGGAATACCCTACCATTATTAAAATAATGAAAACTTAATTGCAGGCTTCCCTGGTGGTACAGTGGCTAAGAATCTGCCTGCCAATGCAGGGGACACAGGTTCAAGCCCTGGTCCGGGAATATCCCACATGCCACGGAGCAACTAAGACTGTGAGCCACAACTACTGAGCCTGCGCTCTAGAGCCTGCAAGCCACAACTACTGAGCCCGCATGCCACAACTACTGAAGCCCACGCACCTAGAGCCCGTGCTCTGCAACAAGAGAAGCCACTGCAATGAGAAGCCCATGCACTG